>NC_136339.1:2779755-2919755 GCF_964198595.1 Lampetra fluviatilis
GGAGGGAAGGGAGGAGAGGGGGCAGTAGGAGAGGGTGCAGGAGGATTTGGAGCGGTGTGTGTGGGTGTGTGTGTGGGGTGTATGAGTGCACTCTGCTCGCGAGCTAATGAAGCGTCATCGTCGTCATCGTCATCATCGCTCAAGAGGCGGCTGCCCCTATAGGCAGTGCGCCGAGTGGGCGCGCGACCGCGTGGGTGGTGGTGGTGGTGCTGCTGTTGTTGTTGTTGTTGCTGACGACAGTGACCATTGGTGCCATAATGTGGTTGGTGGGGGGGTGGGTGTCTGTCATTACGAGCTCAGAGACGGGCCCCCCCCCGTTGCTTGCGTCTGTCATCTCACGGCAGATCCACCCCCCACCACCCAAAACTCTGGGGACAGCAATTTCACTCTCGGACGATCTTTACTCTGGGATAGAGAGAGCGAGAGGGGGGCGGTAGAGAGGGGGGGGTAGAGAGAGAGGGGGGGGTAGAGAGATAGCGAGAGAGAGCGACTTGGAGTAGGAAGAGAGGGGGTAGGGAGAGGGTGTAGAGAGAGGGAGGGGGTAGAGAGAGGGGGTAGAGAGAGAGAGGGGGTAGAGAGAAAGGGGGTAAATAGAGGGGGGGCAGAGATGGGGTAAGGAGAGCAGAGCGATAAATATTTCGTGAAATCTTTCATTTTAAAAAGGGGGGTTGGGCACATAAAGCAAAGCATTGAAAACAAACTAAAAAACGAAATGATGAACGAAGCAAAGTGCCGACTACACCGATCATCGTAAATGTTTCCTCTGATCGTAATAAAATTAACCCGTAAAAAACAAAGTTTTTCACTATAGATTCTTTATATGCGTGGCGGCTAGAGTCCTCTCGTCCTCTGGCTTGAGATGGCTGCCACCTATGGGTCAGATGATTGCCTGCCACCATTAAGCAATTGGTAATTACATATAATTAATTTTTTCCTAAAAAGTGTAAAATTTTGGAAAAAAAATTTTTTACGAAAATAAATTGTCACGCACAACGAGTCTGTGTGCAAAATGTCAGCTCGATTGGATCACGGGAAGTGGGTTAAAAAACGGGCGCCTGATGTTGAACTTGAGCGCGAAACCCGTGTTTGCGCTAACCACTGCCCCACCGCTCCCCCATCGATAAAGACAAAGATCCCCCGTGTAGCGTGTCGGGGCAAGTGCTGTGAGCGAGTATTGGCTTATCACGTGGGCATTCATCACAGCAAGATGCTCCGATCGGGAGACCAGGTGGTCTATGGAGCCGGGAGGCACTTTTTCTCGAGGTGCTGTTGCGAATTCTGAGAAGTGTGAACACACTTTTCTTTTTTCTCGAAGCAACGCTGTCCTCTATAAACGCCGCGATGTCGATTCTAGATGTGTGAGGGTGGGGAAAAAAACTAAAAACGGAGGACCCGGAGAAGAATACACGCGACCACGGCGAGAGAGAGGAGAGAGAGAGACACGCAAACTTCAAATATACAGCAGCAGGCATCGTCAGGGTCGGGATCTAACCCACCACGACCTTCTGTACACCAGGCGAGGTAGTTAACATCTCCTAGCCACCGTGATGATGATGATGAGAGAGAGACACGCAAACTCCACATATACAGCAGCAGGCATCATCAGGGTCGGTATCGAATCCACGACCTCCTGTATACCAGGCGAGGTAGTAAACATCTCCTCGCCACCGTGATGATGATGATGAGAGACACGGAAACGAACCCACCACGACCTTCTGTGTACCAGGCGAGGGAGTTAACATCTCCTAGCCACCGTGATGATGATGATGATGATGAGAGACACGGAAACGAACCCACGACCTCCTGTACATCAGGCGAGGTAGTTAACATCTCCGAGCCACCGTGATGATGATGATGAGAGAGAGAGACACGCAAACTTCAAATATACAGCAGCAGGCATCTTTAGGGTCGGGATCTAACCCACCACGACCTCCTGCACGCCAGGCGAGGTAGTTAACATCTCCGAGCCACCGTGATGATGACGATGAGAGAGACACACGCAGACGAACCCACGACCTCCTGCACACCAGGCGAGGTAGTTAACATCTCGCTATCCACCGCACGCTCACGGGACTCAACAACCGCGTGCTGTTCGCGGTTTGGGGTTCGGTGCCGAGGCTACGGCCGAGGGTCGTTCACGTGTGCTCGCGATGAATGAACCCCGAGTCTGAGTCTCCGTGCGAGCCACCCGAATGGAAGTCTCCGTTCGTTTTTGCCTTTAGGTGACCCTCCACGGAGAGCAGATGAAGAAGCGGTAGACGGAGGTGGTGGTGGTGGTGGTGGAGGAGGGAGGAGGGGTGGAGGAGGGAGGGGGAGGGAGGAGGGAGACGGAGGAGGTGGAGGAGGAGGAGAGAGGAGGAGGAGGGGAGGGAGGAGGGGGGAGGAGGAGGGGGGAGGAGGGGAGGGGAGGGAGGAGGGGGAGGAGGAGGGGGAGGAGGAGGGGGTGGAGGAGGGGGAGGGGAGGGAGGAGGGGGAGGAGGAGGAGGAGGGGAGGGAGGAGGGGGGAGGAGGGGAGGGGGAGGAGGAGGTGGAGGTGGAGGAGGAGGAGGGGGAGGGGAGGGAGCAGGGGGAGGAGGAGGGAGAAGGAGGAGGAGGAGGGGGAGGGAGGAGGGGGGAGGAGGAGGAGGAGGAGGAGGAGGGGAGGGAGGAGGGGGAGGAGGAGGGGGAGGAGGAGGAGGAGGGGGGGAGGAGGAGGAGGGGAGGGGAGGGAGGAGGGGGAGGAGGAGGAGAGGGGAGGGAGGAGGGGGGAGGAGGAGGAGGAGGGAGGAGGAGGGGGAGGGAGGAGGAGGAGGGAGGAGGAGGAGGGAGGAGGAAGGAGGAGGAGGGAGGGGGAGGAGGAGGAGGAGGGGGGAGGAGGAGAGAGAAGAATGGTGGAGGAGGAGGAGGAGGGGGAGGAGTAAGGGAACAAAAACAGACGGAGATACACGTAGATAAATAAATAAAAGACTTTAAATGTATTTCATTTAGTAACTGTCATGAACTTCAAATTAAATTTTGGCCCCACTGTCACAATTTATTGGCAGCAGCAGCAGCAGCAGCGAACAGATAAAAAAAAATCTCCCCCATTACAACAAACGTCTCACGGCCACCACATTAGCAAATATGACCGCATCAATCAATAACGCATTTTCTCGGCGATTCCATTGTTAATGGGAGAAGGGGGCGAACGGTCAGTTAACAACGTCTGCCACTACACTCGGCTTAGATAAAAACTCAAAGTTCATCACCCTTTTGCTTCTTTCGGGAAAGTCACGTAGGTAGAAATAAAATACAACTATTTTATTTATCATTATTTTATTGTATTTCTACCCACGTGACTTTACCGAAAGAAACAACGAGTATTGATCCCTGCAGTCACGAAAGCTTCAAATCAACAAAATAATAAGATAATACTCTGGTTATTTCGGGAAAGTCACGTAGGTAGAAATAAAATACAACTATTTTATTTATCATTATTTTATTGTATTTCTACCCACTTGACTTTACCGAAAGAAACAACGAGTATTGATCCCTGCAGTCACGAAAGCTTCAAATCAACAAAATAATAAGATAATACTCTGGTTATTTCGGGAAAGTCACGTAGGTAGAAATAAAATACAACTATTTTATTTATCAGTATTTTATTTTATTTCTACCCACGTGACTTTACCGAAAGAAACAACGAGTATTGATCCCTGCAGTCACGAAAGCTTCAAATCAACAAAATAATAAGATAATACTCTGGTTATTTCGGGAAAGTCACGTAGGTAGAAATAAAATACAACTATTTTATTTATCATTATTTTATTGTATTTCTACCCACGTGACTTTACCGAAAGAAACAACGAGTATTGATCCCTGCAGTCACGAAAGCTTCAAATCCATTCTAAAATTGCATTTTCCGTATCGTTACCAGGTGCAAAGGACCCCACTGGGCTAATCGGCCTCGTTGTTGCTATTGGAAGCGATCCGGCTATCACGACATGAGGGCACCACACGAAGCAGCGCATCGAGTATCAACATCTTCACAATCATCGCCACGTGGGAATTGACAGCAGCAGCAGCAGCACCAGCACAGACACAAGGTGCTTCGAAGCGATGCTAACGCGTATATGGGATGTAGATGCTCTACCCAGAGCTCTCATTACTCTGATAGTGACATTGTCTTGGTGCTGTTCGCCTGTGTGGCGTCCTCTGGTCCTAACACCGTTTTGAAACGAGGCTCAAAAGAAAGCTGTCTCTGGCGTGGACCAATCAGTTTCAAAGACAATGCATCGAATACACTGGTCAACAACAAAAACATGTTTTTCTGGCCTGGACTTTTGCAGCTGTTCTCAGGGTGCTGATTCCAAATCTGATCTCAGATTTGCTCTATCACATCTCATTTTTATGCTATCGGCATACCCCATTTTCATTAATTTTACCCGAAATTAACTCTGTCACTTATGATTGCAAGTTGTTGCGAGTCAGTGACTGCTTTAGTGTTAAAATATGGTGCTGTATTTTTAGGATAGTGTGTTTATAATGTCATTTTATGCAGATATCCACATTTATTTAATATTTTTCTTCCGCAGTTTTTATTGAAAATGCAATATTTGATATCTCAAAAACCTGATGTGATAGACAAAAACTGATGCCAGATTTGGAATCAGCACCCCAAAATTACCTTGCAACCGTTGGAATACCTTATGCCAGAAAAAGTGTGTTGACCAGTGTTATCAGTGTGCGTCTTTTGTTTGCATTCTGACCACAAGTATTGTGGTTAATGCAGACATGATTCCTTGCAAAAGGTTTTAGTTTAGTGTTTTAACAACTCAACACAGCTGTTTTGTTGCCAGATAAAAAGGGGAAAAACCTATTCTCATATTTTGCTACTGGCAAAGGAGGTCCCATGATGTAGATGCTCTACCCCGAGCTCTCATTACTCTGATAGTGACATTATCTTGGTGCTGTTCGCCTGTGTGGCGTCCTCTGGTCCTAACACCGTTTTGAGACGAGGCTCAAAAGAAAGCTGTCTCTGGCGTGGACCAATCAGTTTCAAAGACAACGCATCGATTATCAGTGTGCGTTTTTTGTTTGCATTTTGACCACAAGCATTGTGGTTAATGCAAACACGATTCCTTGTAATGCAGACATGATTCCCTCACTGCCCCGGTCAAAATTCGAGCGAGGAGTGAGACAGGGATGCCCATTGTCGGGCCAACTTCATGCCCTGGCTTTAGAGCCTTTCCTGAGTCTCATAAGGCGGAGACTCAGCGGGGCCTGGTGCTCAGGGAACCAAGCGTCAAGTTGGTCCTGAAGGCATACTCCGACGACGTCCTCCTCATCCTGCGTTCCCTGGATGATGTCGCCTTGCTGCGCGAGTGCCAGGAGGTCTTTTCGAAGGTCTCCTCATCAAAAATAAAACTGGCAAAAGTGCAGCGGCCTGCTGCTTGGAGCGTGGGACATGACCGAGTGTCCCGAGAAGGCAAAAACCATCGATTGGAGCACAACATCGCTGCCGCTGCACCATCTGGGGGTGTTCCTGGGTCCAGAGGAGGAACCACCGCAGAGGAACTGGCTCGAGCTGGAGGAGAAGGTGAAGGAGCGGCTGGGCCACCTGGAGTCGCCTGTGCAAGTTCCTCACCTTCCGGACAAAGTCGTCGGTGGTGAACCAGCCGGTGACGTCCATGCCGCAGCACCGACTCTTCTCCCTGCACCATCCCCCCCCCCCCCCCCCCCCCACCATGAGCCTCGTCAAGGCGCTTCAGGAGCGAGTCCTCGACTTCTCCTGGTCGGGCGGAGGTCACCAGGTCGCGGCTGGGGTCCTGGCCCTGCCACTGGTCGAGGGCAGTCACGTGCCGGTGTGCGTGCGGAGTCAGCTGGCCACCTTCCGACTGCAGGCCGCACAAAAGTTCCTGCACGCCGCCGCCCCTGCACCGGCCTGGAGCGTCACGGCCTCCTTCCTACTCAAACAGCTGGGGGGCTCTGCAGTGATCCAAACAACTATTCTACACGGACCTGCAGGGCCTCCCACTGGGACAGCTGCTGCCACCTTTCTACAGGAGCGTCCTGCAGACGTGGAGCTCCCTCGCCCCGTCAGGAGGATGAACCGGCCGCGATCGGCCGAAGATCTGGTCTTCGAACCGATCCTCAGGAACCCGCAGACAAAGCTGCCGTCCACCACCACCGCCACCCCCGGCATGGAGAGGCGCCTCACCACCACGCGGCTCACCAGGACGGGAGATCTGGTGGAGATCTGGTGGAAATCTGGTGGAGCCTGGAACATGGGGCCGGTGGCTCGGACCGGCCGAGATGGCCGCAAAGACAGGGGCTGCAATCGCTCCGGGTGAATGCCCGGATCCTGGCCGAAGCCAAGGGGGGGCCTTCTCAGCGGCAGCGGAAAGAACGGCCCCCATCGGCGTTGGGGATGACGAGGCCCCTCTCGGTCCCCCTCCACCGGAGCTCTCCGTCGTGCCGCTGCATCGCCAATGCCGACAAGCGAAGGAGGATCACGACCTGTGCCGGCTGGGAGACCTACCAGAGGTGGCCTTCGCAAATGTCAAGAGGAAGGTGCTCTACTCCTACATGGTCCGGTTTCACCAACAGGACACCCTGAGGAGCCACAAGGACCATGCCTGGAGGAGAGGCCTGCCCTGCATCTCTCCGGAGAGGCCTCGCTGGAGGCAACTCTACTCCAGCCCGACGTACAACCGCATCGGCGACCTCGGCTGGAGCATCGCCCACGGCACCATCACCACCAACGCCTCCCTGGCGCGCTTTACCGACACGCCCCCAAAGTTGCCGGTTCTGCGGTAAAGTGGAGACTGTGGCGCGCCGATACGTGGAGTGCAAGAGCCTGGACTTGTTGTTCAAGGACCAGAGAAACATCCTCCTGAGGTTCAGCACCGATACGTGGAGTGCAAGAGCCTGGACTCACTGTTCAAGGTCCTGAGAAACATCCTCCTGAGGTTCAGCACCGATACGTGGAGTGCAAGAGCCTGGACTCGCTGTTCAAGGTGCTGAGAAACATCCTCCTGAGGTTCAGCACCGATACGTGGAGTGCAAGCGCCTGGACTCGCTGTTCAAGGTCCTGAGAAACATCCTCCTGAGGTTCAGCACCGATACGTGGAGTGAAGAGCCTGGACTCGCTGTTCAAGGTGCTGAGAAACATCCTCCTGAGGTTCAGCACCGATACGTGGAGTGCAAGAGCCTGGACTCGCTGTTCAAGGTCCTGAGAAACATCCTCCTGAGGTTCAGCACCAATACGTGGCGTGCAAGAGCCTGGACTTGTTGTTCAAGGTCCTGAGAAACATCCTCCTGAGGTTCAGCCTCCATGTCTCCCCGACGGTCCTCATCTTTGGATACCCGAAGGGCGACGGACCCCAACATCTTCAGGGGCTGGTCAACGTGCTCGTCGGCTACGCCAAGCTCGCCATGCACAGGGTGAGGAAGGTGGCCCTGGAGGGGAAACGTCCGGCCAGCAGCCTGGGCATCTTCCGCGCTCTGGTCGGAGCCCCAGGGTGTGTGGGCTGGAGTTCCGCCATGTGGCGCGGCTGACCTACGCCGTGCCGGCCTTCAAGGAGCAGTGGGCGATGGAGGAGGCCGTGTGCTCGGTGGCAGATGACGGGGAGCTCTGCATGCTGATGTGAGCTACCCGTCGGAGGCCGTCGGACTGCGAGAAGGGCTGCGTGCAGATGCAGCACTTGTCGTAGTAAAAAAATATATATATTTACAAAAATATTTCACTTAAAAAAGAAGGGGGGGGGGGACACGTAAAGCAAAGCATTGAAAAAAAAACTAAATGATGAACGAAGCAAATTGCCAACTACAGAGAGAGAGAGAGACAGAGAGAGAGCGAGCGAGAGACTGAGCGAGAGAGCGAGAGTTACATAAAGCCCCGTTAAAAAAAAAATTACGAAATGATGAACGAAACAAAGTGCCGAATACACCGAGCATCTTCTTGTTTCCACTGATCGTAAAAAAAAACAAAAAAAAAGAGAGAGAGCGAGAGAGAGTGAGAGAGTGAGAGAGCGAGCGAGCGAGTGAGCGAGAGAGCGAGGGTTACATGAAGCCCCGTTTAAAAAAAAAAATTTACGAAATGATGAACGAAACAAAGTGCCGAATACACCGAGCATCTTCTTGTTTCCACTGATCGTAAAAAAAAAGAGAGAGCGAGAGAGTGCGAGAGAGAAGAGATACGTCAGGGAAGTGTTTTCGTTTTGTAAAGCAATTAGCCGACAATTAATCCGTCAATTTGGGGAAACATCGGGGGGATGTGGGGGGGGGTGGCATGAGGGGGGGGTGGAGGGGGTGAGTTGAGGAGGGGGGGGGCACCGGGGGGGGATTCACCACGTGATGTCACGGAATAGTACTCCGAATGATTACAAAGCACAGACAGACGCAGCCCTCTGCGACACACAAACAACAACGTAGGAGAGAGATGGAGAGAGATGGAGAGAGATGGAGTGAGATAGAGAGTTCTAGATTTGAAGCTTTCGTGACTTGCAAGGATTCATATTCTTGTTTTTTTTCGGTAAAGTCACGTAGGTAAAAAAATTAAAATTAATAAAAGTAAAATAAAATAAAAATACAAATCACGACGTTTCGATTGCAACACAAGCAATCATCATCAGGTATAAATGAAATAGCAACGCAAAATTCTAAGCAGAAAAACTGTAGACAGACATATGAGCGGACAGATATCACCAAGATACACAGAGAGAGAGAGAGTAACACAGGTACAGAGAGGGAGAATGTTTTACCTACGTGACTTTACCGAAAAAACCTAAGAATAAGAGATAGAGAGTGTTTATTGCCGCTAGCAGCAACAGCACTGGAGGCGATTCCGATACGAAACACACAAAGTCGCCAGCAAACACAAAAAACAATCGCTATAAATTCACGTAGAATGGAAATAATAAAATAATGAAAAAAAAACATTCTAAAATAATTCTCTGAGATTTATTTTATTATGTTTTATTTTTATTATTTTATTATTTCCCTTCTACGTGACTTTACCGAAAGAACCAAGAAGATGAATCCCTGCAGTCACGAAAGAAGCTTTACATCGAAATTTAAGCGCCATAAATCCACGCGCTGTGGCGCTGAATGCGCCGTGCACAACAAAAAATCAAAGCCAAGTGGTGGTGGTGGTTGTGGTGGTGGCGGTGGTTGTGGTGGTGGTGGCGGTGGTTGTGGTGGTTGTGGTGGTTGTGGTGGTGGTGGTGGCGGTGGTTGTGGTGGTGGTGGTGGTGGTTGTGGTGGTGATTGTGGTGGTGGGTTGGTGGTGGTGGTGGTGATTGTGGTAATGGTGGTTGTGGTGGTAATGGTTGTGGTGGCGGTGGTGGTGGTTGTGGTGGTGGTAGTGGTTGTGGTGGTGGTTGTGGTTGTGGTGGTGGTCATCGCGCACGCCACGGTGACGAGCGAGCGCTTCAGAAGGTGAACACCACGAGGAGGGTGCCGCCCACGCTGCTGCAGAGAGGGGCTTGTCCGGCTCCCCAGCGTTCGAAGAAGACGCTCCGCACATCACCGACACGTGTGTGGTACATGGCGTGCTCCAGCCGGAGCCGCGCCTTGAGCAGGCCTCTGAACACTGGAAGCTCCACAGAGCAGCCGGCAGTGTCACCCTCCAGCATCTTTTTAAATCCTTTATATTAAATTTCGATTTAAAGCTTTCGTGACTGCAGGGATTCATCTTCTTGGTTCTTTCGGTAAAGTCACGTAGAAGGGAAGTAATAAAATAATAAAAATAAAACATAATAAAACAATTCTCACGACGTTTCGGCCACAACGCAAGCAGCCATCCTCAGGCGAAGAATGAAACACCCCAAGCTTGGAGCGTATATTTAAGCTGGGTTAGAGGGGGGGGGAGGTGGGAAGAAGAGCGCCTAAACAAAATAATTTGCATATCAAGAGGAATTCAGCATATGGAAAATGCGTAGGAGGTGGGCGGGGGGGGTTCCAAATCAATACTATGCCCGTGCATTATGCAGGATTAGCAGCATCAAAGGGGGGGGGGGAAGGGGGGGAGCATTAACAAAGGAAAGGAATGTTAATAGTATGTAGCTGTAGTTACTAAACAACCACGTAAAAAACTACAGTATAAACTGCATGACAAACTAAAGTATACACTACATAGCATCATCAGTAAACTTACTATAATCTACAATAAGCTGAGTTACTAACAGTAAGTAATACATGAAAAAATTCTACGTTGTAAAAAATTATATAATATGCTTCCATCTAAACTTTATTCTCTTACATCACACGCGTCTATACCGTACTATATACTTCCATAGGCAAAACCAACATTAAATTACATACTGTATTGCTATAAACCACCCTATACCTTATACATTTTTAATATAACACTATGTATTATTCTACCCACCCTAATGTGTATCAAAATGGTTTATTACGTCCTTCCAGTGATTGCTAAGCCAGAATCCATCTTCTCGGTTAAAATTGTCTCTGTGTTTGTAAATGTGGATCGCCTCATGTACGAATCTCTCATGATAGCCAGATGGCTTGCAGAGAACCTCTGTCTTGGAGAAGTCAATGTCATGTGAGCCCACTGAGTTGTAACAGTGATCTGCCACGGCTGAGGTGTTTGTCCTACAGTGTTTCAGGTCAGCTTTATGTTCACGGATGCGGTCCGAGACATGTCGTTTGGTTTCCCCAATGTAACTGCTACCACAGAGGCAACTTAGTTTGTAGACACCAGGGTACTGTATGTCTGGAACCACATCTTTTACAGACGGTACCAGATCACGGATTTTATGTACTGTGTTGAATCGGACCTGGATCTTGTGTTTAATCAGGATTTTGGAGATCTTTTTTGTGACCCCAGCAATGTAGGGTAAGGTGATGGTCTTGAAAGGCTCCTCAACAGGATCCTTCTTGGTGGTTGGAGTGATGGCTTTGCGGATTGTGTAGTCGGAGTAACCATTAGCCTTAAGAGCTTGGCGTACGTGTTTGAGTTCACTGGAAATGTGTTCATGGTCGGAGATGCATTGGGCTCTATGATATAGAGTCTTGATGAGGGAATTCTTCTGGGATGGATGGTGGTGGGAATCCGGTTTTAGATAAGCATCCGTGTGGGTGGCTTTCCTGTAGACAGAGTGGCTCATTGAACCATCAGGTCTCCTTTTGATTAGGACATCCAAAAAGGGTAGCTTGCCATCATTTTCGACTTCCATGGTGAATCTGATGGCTGGGTGTATGGAATTGATATGGTCGAGAAATTGGTCTAGAGCAGGCCGGCCATGTGGCCAGATGACAAAAGTGTCGTCTACGTACCTCTTCTATAAGGTCGGGCGTAGAGTGGCAGTCTGGATGGCGTCCGTCTCAAATTTCTCCATGAAGATGTTGGCTACAACCGGAGATAAGGGGGAGCCCCTTACGCGCACCGAACTAGATCAGTTAGACAAGACACTCTACAAATCACACTTATCCTTGAGTGCAACAATGTCCACATCGGATTGGGAACATGTGGAAAAAATGACTGCCTCTTCAGCTGCCGCTATGTCGACTAAATGTAAGGACAACTTGATTTCCAAATTCAACCGCCTCTCAAACAAGAAACCGGACCCACACATTGAAAAGCTAGATGTTAACAAAGTCGTAATTAATCGCAGTAACAGTCCTATTTCTGAAGGTTTGAAATCCGTTTTAGCTAAAGGACTAAACTTTGCAGTCACACCTAGACACATACCAGTTAATGATATAATTGCTCGAGTAGATGTAGCTCTCAAGGGCTTGAGTCACATCGCTGCAGACGTAGCAAGATCGGAAATCTCTGTAACCCTCAAAAACGCTAAGATGCCAGCTAGCAACATCAGCAAAGATGAGCGTTTTGAATTAGCTCAATTAAAAAAGAGGGATGACATTGTCATCCTCTCAGCCGACAAAGGCAATGCCACTGTCATCATGGACAAAATAGAATACAACAACAAAATTCAAGAACTACTCACCGATGGCAGCTATACAAAAATAAAAAGAGACCCCACCAACAGCCTCGTCTCCAAAACCAACAACATAATTTCTGCTTCAACCGCATTAATTGATCAGACCAAACAGTTCTCGTTGAAACCTTCTGCAGCCAGGCCACCAAGATTGTACGGCTTGCCAAAGATACATAAAGAAGATACACCTCTTCGTCCCATTGTCTCTACTATCAACTCCCCGACTTACAAACTGGCTCGTTTTTTGTCCGAAATCCTACGGCCTTTCACTGGAAAAACCACCTCTGCAGTACTAAACTCTACTGACCTGGTATCAACAATCAAGGGGATTGCCCTGTCCCCAGACGACCTGCTTGTCAGTTTTGATGTGGTTTCCTTGTTCACCAAGGTGCCTGTGCCTGACACCATCGCAATCATTGAAGACTTGGTTCATCAAGGACTGAATGCTGGGGTACCCCCCCTGGTGAGACACTGCTTAACCAATACATACTTCACCTGGAATGGAACCTTCTACAAGCAAATTGAGGGCACCCCAATGGGCTCCCCCTTATCTCCGGTTGTAGCCAACATCTTCATGGAGAAATTTGAGACGGACGCCATCCAGACTGCCACTCTACGCCCGACCTTATGGAAGAGGTACGTAGACGACACTTTTGTCATCTGGCCACATGGCCGGCCTGCTCTAGACCAATTTCTCGACCATATCAATTCCATACACCCAGCCATCAGATTCACCATGGAAGTCGAAAATGATGGCAAGCTACCCTTTTTGGATGTCCTAATCAAAAGGAGACCTGATGGTTCAATGAGCCACTCTGTCTACAGGAAAGCCACCCACACGGATGCTTATCTAAAACCGGATTCCCACCACCATCCATCCCAGAAGAATTCCCTCATCAAGACTCTATATCATAGAGCCCAATGCATCTCCGACCATGAACACATTTCCAGTGAACTCAAACACGTACGCCAAGCTCTTAAGGCTAATGGTTACTCCGACTACACAATCCGCAAAGCCATCACTCCAACCACCAAGAAGGATCCTGTTGAGGAGCCTTTCAAGACCATCACCTTACCCTACATTGCTGGGGTCACAAAAAAGATCTCCAAAATCCTGATTAAACACAAGATCCAGGTCCGATTCAACACAGTACATAAAATCCGTGATCTGGTACCGTCTGTAAAAGATGTGGTTCCAGACATACAGTACCCTGGTGTCTACAAACTAAGTTGCCTCTGTGGTAGCAGTTACATTGGGGAAACCAAACGACATGTCTCGGACCGCATCCGTGAACATAAAGCTGACCTGAAACACTGTAGGACAAACACCTCAGCCGTGGCAGATCACTGTTACAACTCAGTGGGCTCACATGACATTGACTTCTCCAAGACAGAGGTTCTCTGCAAGCCATCTGGCTATCATGAGAGATTCGTACATGAGGCGATCCACATTTACAAACACAGAGACAATTTTAACCGAGAAGATGCATTCTGGCTTAGCAATCACTGGAAGGACGTAATAAACCATTTTGATACACATTAGGGTGGGTAGAATAATACATAGTGTTATATTAAAAATGTATAAGGTATAGGGTGGTTTATAGCAATACAGTATGTAATTTAATGTTGGTTTTGCCTATGGAAGTATATAGTACGGTATAGACGCGTGTGATGTAAGAGAATAAAGTTTAGATGGAAGCATATTATATAATTTTTTACAACGTAGAATTTTTTCATGTATTACTTACTGTTAGTAACTCAGCTTATTGTAGAGTATAGTAAGTTTACTGATGATGCTATGTAGTTTATACTTTAGTTTGTCATGCAGTTTATACTGTAGTTTTTTACGTGGTTGTTTAGTAACTACAGCTACATACTATTAACATTCCTTTCCTTTGTTAATGCTCCCCCCCTTCCCCCCCCCCCTTTGATGCTGCTAATCCTGCATAATGCACGGGCATAGTATTGATTTGGAACCCCCCCCGCCCACCTCCTACGCATTTTCCATATGCTGAATTCCTCTTGATATGCAAATTATTTTGTTTAGGCGCTCTTCTTCCCACCTCCCCCCACCTCTAACCCAGCTTAAATATACGCTCCAAGCTTGGGGTGTTTCATTCTTCGCCTGAGGATGGCTGCTTGCGTTGTGGCCGAAACGTCGTGAGAATTGTTTTATTATGTTTTATTTGTATTATTTTATTACTTCCCTTCTACGTGACTTTACCTTTATATTAAGTTCGCTTGCTTGCTTAGGACCGTGCAAATCTTTCGGTCGTTTTTAACACACTTCCCGTGATCCTATCGAACTGACATTTTGCACACAGACTCGTTGTGCGTGACAATGCATTTTCGTGAAATTTTTTTTCAAAATGTTACACTGTTTAGGGGAAAAATTTAAATATTTAATTACCAATTGTTTAATTGCTGCCAGACAATCATCTGACCCATAGGTGGCAGCCATCTCAAGCCAAAGGACGAGAGGACTCTAGCCGCCACGCATATAAAGGATTTATAGTGAAAAACTTTGTTTTTACGGGTTAATTTTTCCTCGTTCTGTACACCGCCATCTTCGCCTGAGCACAGGCGAAGTTGGCGAGTTCATGGCGGTTGTTAGCCAGGTAAGGCACCACCCCATATACGAAACTGCTGCTGTTGTAGAAGGGCACTCCCAGTTTCCTGAAGATGTCCCCCAAAAGGGGGAACATTGATAATTGTTTTTTTACCCTTCTATCTGGTAACAAAACTGACACCTTTTTTTTTTACAAGGAGTCATGTTTGCATAGACCACAATACCTGCAGTCATAATGCAAACAAAAAACACAACTCTGATAATGTATGCACTGTCCTTGAAGTTAATTGGTCCACACCTGTGACAGCTTTTCCTTAGAGCCTAGTCTCACATGGTGTTGGACCAGATGACGCCAAAAGGCGCACAACTCAAAGACAATGCACCATCAGAGTATGAGAACTCGGGGTAAGCATTTACACCATTGGAACCTCATTTGCCAGTAAAAATATGATAATTGGTTTTTTAACCCTTTTATCTGGCATTAAAACTGACACCTTTTTTACAAGGAGTCATGTTTGCATAGACCACAATACCTGCAGCCATAATGCAAACAAAAAATACAACTCTGTATGCACTGTCCTTGAAGTTGATTGGTCCACACCCGAGACAGCTTTCCTTAGAGCCTAGTCTCACTTGGTGTTGGACCAGATGACGCCAAAAGGCGCACAACTCAAAGACAACGCACCATCAGAGTATGAGAGCTCGGGGTTCGCATTTACACCATTGGTTCCAATGGGGACGGAACATTGGCTTGAGCCGCTGGCAGCGTAAGTACTGGCGGGGCAGACCCTCCCTGGCACCGCAGGAAATGCACAAGTCTGTTACCCCTGGCGAGATTCGGCTGAGCCACACGGCCGATGACAACGTGCAGTGTGTCAACCTCGACTGGAGGTCACCGCAGCGTTTGGCTACGGGGGAGACTTGTACGTTTGTTTCCACTGGGGGGCGGCCAGAGAGATAGAGAGCGATAGAGAGTGCTTATTGCTGCCAGCAGCAACAGCACTGGAGGCGATTTCGATACGAAGCACACAAAGTGGTCAGCAAACACATGAAGCAAATTCTAGATTTGAAGCTTTCGTGACTGCAAGGATTCATATTCTGAGGTTTTTTCGGTAAAGTCACGTAGGTAAAAAATTAAAATTAATAAAAGTAAAATAAAAATCACGACGTTTCGGAGGCAACACAAGCTTCCGTCTTCAGGTGGAACCGTCACAGCATGATAGCTGTATCAAGTGAGATAAATGCCAGTAGCAAAATATGAGAATTGTTTTTTTTACCCTTTTATCTGGCAACAAAACTGACACCATTTTTTTTTTTACAAGGAGTCATGTTTGCATAGACCACAATACCTGCGGTCGGAATGCAAAAAAAAAACACCACAACTCTGATAATGTATGCATTGTCCTTGAAATTGATTGGTCCACACCCGAGACAGCTTTCTTTAGAGCTTAGTCTCTCATGGTGTTGGACCGGATGACGCAAAAAGGCGCAAAACTCAAAGACTAGCCTCTAAAGAAAGCTGTCTCGGGTGTGGACCAATCAATTTCAAGGACAGTGCATACATTGTCAGAGTTGTGGTGTTTTTTGTTTGCATTCCGACTGCAGGTATTGTGGTCAATGCAAACATGACTCCTTGTAAAAAAAGGGTGTCAGTTTTGTTGCCAGATAAAAAGGTAAAAAAACGAATAATAAAATTTCGATTTAAAGCTTTCGTGACTGCAGGGATTCATCTTCTTGGTTCTTTCGGTAAAGTCACGTAGAAGGGAAGTAATAAAATAATAAAAATAAAACATAGCAAAATAATAAAAATAAAACGTAATAAAATAATAAAAATAAAACATAATAAAATAATAAAAATAAAACGTTATAAAATTATAAAAATAAAACATAATAAAATAATAAAAATAAAACAATAGAATTTCGATTTAAAGCTTTCGTGACTGCAGGGATTCATCTTCTTGGTTCTTTCGGTAAAGTCACGTAGAAGGGAAGTAATAAAATAATAAAAATGAAACATAATAAAATAAAATAATTATTTATTTTATTCATTTAATTTTATTATGTTTTATTTTTATTATTTTATTACTTCCCTTCTACGTGACTTTACCGAAAGAACCAAGAAGACGAATAATCAGTCAGTGCATCGTTTGTGTTGGAGCAGAGGGCCTGACCGGCCCCACCATCGTTCAAGGAACACAACGTGCGCGTCCCCGGGAGAGAGAGGGAAGCGAGAGACTTAGAGAGTACATTCTGGCGAATTGCCCGATGATGCTGGATGCAATTACCAGCGAAACGTCGTACAACTCAAATTGTAAATGTTGTGGTTTCACGCTTCAACACACCGGTGTGGGGGCTAAAGCAGTGAACTATTTTGTCTTTTGTCAACGTGACACTTTTTTTTTACTGATTCGCCGTGTCGGGTGGTGGAGGGTTACGACACATTTATAAATAATAACGCGGCGATCTAACACCCAACAACGTTGATTATGAAGAAAAGAGCTCCCATCATTCTGATTCCGTGTGTCGGCAGTCAGGCATTCCTGGTCACTGCTGCTGCTGCTCACGGCACTTGCCCCCACCCCAACAGCCCGTCAAAGCTCACCGCTGGGGGAGCTTTGGCTTTGTCTTTGTAGGGGCGGGGGGTTGTGGGGGTGGTGAGAAAATCCGTTCAGTGACATCGCGAATTGCACCCCGCGGCTTTCAGCCTCTCGCGGTCTCGCCCTCAATGTTAACGAATCCGACTCGCTGACTGATTGATTACATGAGCTGTAAGCGTGTTGTCGGGGGGGTGGGGGGGGGGGGGTCAGGGGGCAGGGGTGGGGGGCAGTAGGGGTAGGAAATCGGTGAGGGTGGTGGAGAATCAGAATATGTATTTATTCTGGAGGGATTCGATGAGATAAACATATTGTTTTGTTGACCCCACTCAAATGTCTGATAGAGATCATGTATTGACAAGAGTCGCCTCACCCATCCCCTCCATCCCCCTCGCCCCTCCCCTCCATCCCCCAACCTCCCCTCCATCCCTCCCCTCTGCCCCACCCTCCACCCCGCACCCTCCCCCCCATCCCCCACCCTCCCCCCCATCCCCCACCCTCCACTCTGCCCCTCCCCTCTACCCCCACCCTCCACCCCGCACCCCCCCCCAACCTCCCCTCTTCCCTCCCCTCCACCCCCCACCTCCCCTCCATCCCTCCCCTCTGCCCCTCCCCTCTACCCCCACCCTCCCACCACAACCCCCCCCAACCTCCCCTCTGCCCCTCCCCTCTACCTCCCACCCCCCCTCCATCCCTCCCCTCTGCCCCTCCCCTCCACCCCCCACCTCCCTCCATCCCTCCCCTCTGCCCCTCCCCTCCACCCCCCACCTCCCCTCCATCCCTCCCCTCTGCCCCTCCCCTCCACCCCCCACCTCCCCTCCATCCCTCCCCTCCACCCCCACCCCGCACCCTCCCCCCCATCCCCCACCCTCCCCTCCATCCCTCCCCTCTACCACCACCCTCCCCTCCACCCCCCACCCTCCCCCCCCATCCCCCAGCCTCCCCTCCACCCCATCTCCCACCCTCCCCTCCTCCCCCCACCCTCCCCCCACCCCCCCTCCCCTCTACCCCCTCCACCCTCCACCCCCGCCCTCCACCCCCCAGCCTCCCCTCTACCCCCCACCCTCCCACCCAACCCCCCCCTCCCCCCCACCCCCCACCTTCCCCTATACCCCTCCCTTCCATCCCCCACCCTCCCCTCTACCCCCCACCCTTCACCCCGCACCCTCCACCCCCCACCCTCTCCCCCCACCCTCCCCCCCATCACCCACCCTCCCCTCTACCCCCCACCCTCCCACCCAACCCCCCCCCTCCCCCCCACCCCCCACCTTCCCCTATACCCCTCCCTTCCATCCCCCACCCTCCCCTCTACCCTCACCCTCTCCCCCCACCCCCCTCCCCTCTCCTCCCGATGTCCCAGCGAGGCGCGCTCAGTTGGGACATCGCTCATCAGCGCCGAGTGTCAAATGCCCCGCGACCAAACGGAGCAAGAGGTCCCGGTCTCCCATCAATTAGAGCTCCAATCTCACATCAATTAAACCCTAATGGTCCTCAGCCGAACACTCAACACGCGCAGACGCTTACGATGTCTCTCTGCGTGTGTGTGCGTGCGTGCGTGTCTTCATAGGCGCTCGCTAACAGCACTTGCCCCCGCAGTCTGTTGAGGCTATACGGGGGGTCTTTGTCTTCGTGTCTGTTATTCCCCGAAAAACTTTGCTTTTGTGACCAGGGCTTTACGTGATCGCAAGACGTGAATTCACACCGCGTTTTGTCATTGACAATGGGTACATTTCAAAATGTCATTGTCCTGGCCACAAAAGCACATTTCGTGGGGAATGATATCCACTTCATCTACTTTCGAGGAATAAGCAATTCGTAAAATAACCCTCACTCTTTGGTTCTTTGGGTAAAGTCACGTAGAAATGAATAAATGAAATAATAGAATGACGTTTCGAATGCAACACAAGCAACCGTCATCAGGTGTGAATGAATGCAAGCTCGGAGAGAGACACACAGAGAGAGACACACACACAGAGAGACACACACACAGAGACACACAGAGAGAGAGACACACAGAGAGAGAGACACACAGAGACACAGAGAGAGAGACACACACGCAGAGAGACACACACAGAAAGACACGCAGAGAGAGACACACAAAGAGAGAGAGACAAACACACAGAGCGAGAGATAGACACACACACAGATATAGAGACACAGAGAGAGGGAGACACATACACAGAGAGAGAGGCACGCAGAGAGAGACACACACAGAGAGAGACAGACACGGAGAGAGACACACGCAGAGAGACGCACACACAGAGAGAGACGCACAGAGACACACACACACACAGAGACACACACACGGAGAGAGAGACAAACACACACATAGAAAAAGACACACATAGAGATACACAAGAAGAGAGAGACACACACAGAGACACACGCAGAGACAAACACAGACACGAAGATAGACACACACACAGAGATAGAGACACACACAGAGAGATAGAGACACATACACAGAGAGACATACACAGAGAGAGACACACAGAGACACACACGGAGAGAGACGCATACAGAGAGAGACACACACACAGAGAGACACACACACAAAGAGAGACACACAGAGAGACACACACACAAAGAGAGACACACAGAGGGACACACACACAAAGAGAGACACACAGAGAGACACACACACAAAGAGAGACACACAGAGGGACACACACACAAAGAGAGACACACAGAGGGACACACACACAAAGAGAGACACACAGAGAGACACACACACAAAGAGAGACACACAGAGGGACACACACACAAAGAGAGACACACAAAGAATACCTGATGACAGTTGCTTGTGTTGAAATCGAAACGTCGTATTATATTATTATTCAATTCATTTCCACGCGACTTTACCGAAAGAACCAAAGAGTCATTACTGCAGTCACGAAAGCTTAAAATCAAGTTTAAACACTTACTACCCAAGAACGAAACATTATAAAAACAAAAAATTGTTACACAGTGAATTGTCTGAACCGCTCGCTCGGTCGACTCAGCCTCGAGCGAGTTGACCGGTGCTCGCTAACAGCACTTGCCCCTACAGTCCCTCAAGGCTATACGGGGGATCTTTATCTTTATCTTTGTGTGAGTGGGGAGCGGTGGTGTGATGGTGAGCGCGTTATTGGACTGAACCCGGCGACCCGATTCCCGCTCACGGCCAACACCGGTGACGATTATCTGAACCGGTCCTGGGCCTCCCCTAGGTCGACTCAGTCTCAAATGAGTACCTGCTGCGGTGTGTAAACATCGCCACTGGGGAGACAAAGGCGGTCGGGCGTGGTGCTGGCCACCCACCCCCTCGTGTGCCGTGCCGGCCTTCATAGGTGCTACTCGCTAACAGCACTTGCCCCTACAGTCTGTTTACAGGCTACACGGGGGATCTTTGTCTTTGTGGGGGTGGTTCAGATGTCACTCGCTACTGATGGTGGCTAATTGCTGCGCCACCGCTCCTCGGCGCCAGTTTTTAAAGAGACGTGCGGGGAATCCGAATCGTGACAGAAACAACGTCCACGGATCGATCCCCTCCATTCCCTCTCTCCCTCCATCCCCTCACTCCATCCCCTCACTCCATCCCCTCACTCCCCTCACTCCCTCCCTCCCTCCACTCCCCTCCCTCCCTCTCTCCATCCCCTCACTCCCTCCCCTCGCTCCCCTAACTCCCTCCCTCCACTCCCCTCCCTCCCTCACTCCATCACCTCACTCCATCCCCTCACTCCCCTCACTCCCTCCCTCCACTCCCCTCCCTCCCTCTCTCCATCCCCTCACTCCATCCCCTCACTCCCCTCACTCCCTCCCTTCCTCCACTCCCCTCCCTCCCTCACTCCATCCCCTCACTCCATCCCCTCACTCCCCTAACTCCCTCCCTCCCTCCACTCCCCTCCCTCCCTCTCTCCATCCCCTCACTCCATCCCCTCACTCCCCTCACTCCCTCCCTCCCTCCACTCCCCTCCCTCCCTCACTCCATCCCCTCACTCCATCCCCTCACTCCCCTCACTCCCTCCCTTCCTCCACTCCCCTCCCTCCCTCTCTCCATCCCCTCACTCCATCCCCTCACTCCATCCCCTCACTCCCCTCACTCCCTCCCTTCCTCCACTCCCCTCCCTCCCTCTCTTCCATCCCCTCACTCCCTCCCCTCACTCCCCTAACTCCCTCCCTCCCTCCCACTCCCCTCCCTCCCTCACTCCATCCCCTCACTCCCTCCACTCCACTCCCCTCCCTCCCTCCCTCTCTCTCTCCATCCCCTAGAATCCATCCCCTCTCCCTCCCTCACTCCATCCCCTCCCTCCCCTCCTCCCTCAATTCCCTCATTGCCTCACTTCGAATCCCAATCTCCGCTCCCACCCCTCCCCTCCCTCCCCTCCCCTCCCTCGCTCACTCCCCTCCCCTCCCCTCACTCCCTTCCCCTCCCCTCACTCCCTCGCTCCCACCCCTCCCCTCCCCTCACTCCCTCCCCTCCCCTCCCACCCTCACTCACTCCCCTCCCTCCCTCGCTCCCACCCTCCCCTCCCCTCCCCTCACTCCCTCCCCTCCCCTCCCACCCTCACTCACTCCCCTCCCTCCCTCGCTCCCACCCCTCCCCCTCCCCTCACTCCCACCCCTCCCCTCCCACCCTCACTCACTCCCCTCCCCTCCCCTCACTCCCACCTCTCCCCTCCCCTCCCCTCACTCCCACCCCTCCCCTCCCCTCACTCCCACCCCTCCTTCCCATCGAATCTCAACCCTCCCGCTATCTTTAACACCCATGCCCCGAAACGCAACAATGATGCTAATAGCCACTACGCAAGACGAATCATGACGCGCTGCTAACCCCACCCAGGGTTTTGTTGATGCGCACGCACATCTAGCGTCAGAATCTGAATATTTACTCACGCCGCGATGGTCAGGAGATGTTAACTACCTCGCCTGGTGTGCAGGAGGACGTGGGTTCGATCCCGACCCTGACGCCTCTTGCTGTATATTTGGAGTTTGCGTGTCTCTCCCTCTCTCATCATCATCATCACGGTGGCTAGGAGATGTTAACTCCCTCGCCTGGTCTACAGGTGGTCGTGGGTTCGATCCCGACCCTGACGCTTGTTGCGTATTTGGAGTTTGCGTGTCTCTCTCTCTCATCATCATCATCATCACGGTGGCTAGGAGATGTTAACTACCTCGCCTGGTGTGCAGGAGGTCGTGGGTTCGATCCCGACCCTGACGCCTCTTGCTGTATATTTGGAGTTTGCGTGTCTCTCTCTCATCATCATCACAGTGGCTAGGAAATGTTAACTACCTCGCCTGTTATACAGGAGGTCGTGGGTTCGATCCCAACCCTGACGCCTGCTGCTGCTGTATATTTGGAGTTTGTGTGTCTCACCCCCCCCCCCCCATTCCGTGAGCGAGTAGATTGTGTTTCTCCGGGTTACTCTCGGCGTTAATTCCTCCTCGGTCCGCACTCCGATGATGACCGCGATGATTTTGATAACCCTCCACGTTGCGCGAGACATCGTTTTCGGCTAGCCACGGTCACTTCTGAATAGCTCGGCGGGGACTTAGCTGGCAAACAATAGCGAAATATTAACAGTGAAATAGTGTTCTTGGTTCTTTCGGTAAAGTCACGTAGAATGGGAATAATGAAATAATAAAAATGAAACGTAATAAAATAATCCGACAGACCTGTTTCTCCACCTGAGGACGGCTGCTTGCGTTGTGGCCGAAAACGTCGTGAGAATTGTATTTTATCATGTTTTATTTTTATTATTTTATTATTTCCCTTGTGACTTTGAAACCCCCCGCCCACCTCCTACGCATTTCACAAGTAGTACTAATCGCATATCTGCATTTCCCATAAATATGCTAATTTCCTCTTGATATGCAAATGATGTTGTCAAGGCGCTCTTCCCCCCCTCCATCCCAGCAGCTTAAATAGTCGCTCCAAGCCTGGTGGTGTGTCATTCAGACGCTGTCTCCCCGACAGACGCTGTTCTTCACCTGAGGACGGCTGCTTGCGTTGTGGCCGAAACGTCGTGAGAATTGTATTTTATTATGTTTTATTTGTATTATTTTATTATTTCCCTTCCACGCGACTTTACCGAAAGAACCAAGAAGATGATTCCCTGCAGTCACGAAAGCTTTTAATCGAAATTTTATTGTTTTATTTTTATTATTTTATTACGTTTTATTTCTATAATTTTATTATGTTTTATTTTTATTACTTTATTATGTTTTATTTTTATCATTTCATTATGTTTTATTTTTATTATTTCATTATGTTTTATTTTTATTATTTTATTATTTCCCTTCTACGTAACTTTACCGAAAGAACCAATAAGATGACTCCTGCAGTCACGAAAGCTTTAAATCGAAATATAAGTCGAAAAAACAACAAACAGCCACAAACAACATCGCTGTTGGTGTGGGCAGAGGTTTCAGATGAACGCGCACAAATCGTAAATCGCCACGCCTCGTTACGAAACGAAAATGAACAGAAACCTTCACGCGCCACAGCACAAAGTTCCCAGCCCGTGTAGCCTCCATCAGACTGTAGGGGCAAGTGCTGTTAGAGAGTAGCACCTATGAAGGCCGGCACGGCACACGAGGAGGGGTGGGTGGCCAGCACCACGCCCGGCCGCCTTTGTCTCCCCAGTAGCGATGTTTACTACACACCGCACCAGGTACTCGTTTGAGGCTGAGTCGACCTAGGGGAGGCCCAGGACCGGTTCAGATAATCGTCGCCGGTGTTGGCCGTGAGCGGGAATCGAACCCGGGTCGCCAGGTTCGTAGCGCTGACCTTACACTACCGTAGTGGACACAAAGACAAAGATCCCCCATATAACCTTAGCAGACTGTAGGGGCAAGTGCTGTTAGCGAGCACCTATGAAGGCCGGAACGGCACACGAGGGGGTGGGTGGGTGGCCAGCACCACGCCCGGTCGCCTTTGTCTCCCCAGTGGCGATGTTTACTACACACCGCACCAGGTACACATTTGAGGCTGAGTCGACCTAGGGGAGGCCCAGGTGCGGTTCAGAAAATCGTCACTGGCAGTGTTGGCCGTGAGCGGGAATCGAACTCTGGTCGCCGGGTTCATAGCGCAGCGTAGCGCTAACCACTGCACCACCGCTCCCCACAGTCACTCACTCTACCTAGCCAACAGTGCTAATGTGTTGAACTTCTTTCGCACCGTACGTAGAAAACCGTGCTAATCGGAGGTTATGGGGAAACGACAACACGCTAAACACAACTACAAGCAGTTCTTAGGAAATGAGTTATCAATGTATTATAGCGGTGCAGTGTATCGTGGTTGTAGTGTATAGTGTAGTTTAATGTGGTGTATAGTGGCACGGTGTAGTGTATAGTGTAGTTTAATGTGGTGTATAGTGGCACGGTGTAGTGTATAGTGTAGTTTAATGTGGTGTATAGTGGCACGGTGTAGTGTATAGTGTAGTTTAATGTGGTGTATAGTGGCACGGTGTAGTGTATAGTGTAGTTTAATGTGGTGTATAGTGGCACGTGTAGTGTATGGTGTAGTTTAATGTGGTGTATAGTGGCACGGTGGAGTGTATAGTGTAGTTTAATGTGGTGTATAGTGGCACGGTGGAGTGTATAGTGTAGTTTAATGTGGTGTATAGTGGCACGGTGTAGTGTATAGTGTAGTTTAATGTGGTGTATAGTGGCACGGTGTAGTGTATAGTGTAGTTTAATGTGGTGTATAGTGGCACGGTGTAGTGTATAGTGTAGTTTAATGTGGTGTATAGTGGCACGGTGTAGTGTATAGTGTAGTTTAATGTGGTGTATAGTGGCACGGTGTAGTGTATAGTGTAGTTTAATGTGGTGTATAGTGGCACGGTGTAGTGTATAGTGTAGTTTAATGTGGTGTATAGTGGCACGGTGTAGTGTATAGTGTAGTTTAATGTGGTGTATAGTGGCACGGTGTAGTGTATAGTGTAGTTTAATGTGGTGTACAGTGGCACGGTGTAGTGTATAGTGTAGTTTAATGTGGTGTATAGTGGCATGGTGTAGTGTATAGTGTAGTTTAATGTGGTGTATAGTGGCACGGTGTAGTGTATAGTGTAGTTTAATGTGGTGTATAGTGGCACGGTGTAGTGTATAGTGTAGTTTAATGGGGTGTATAGTGGCACGGTGTAGTGTATAGTGTAGTTTAATGTGGTGTATAGTGGCACGGTGTAGTGTATAGTGTAGTTTAATGTGGTGTATAGTGGCACGGTGTAGTGTATAGTGTAGTTTAATGTGGTGTATAGTGGCACGGTGTAGTGTATAGTGTAGTTTAATGTGGTGTATAGTGGCACGGTGTAGTGTATAGTGTAGTTTAATGTGGTGTATAGTGGCACGGTGTAGTGTATAGTGTAGTTTAATGTGGTGTATAGTGGCACGGTGTAGTGTATAGTGTAGTTTAATGTGGTGTATAGTGGCACGGTGTAGTGTATAGTGTAGTTTAATGTGGTGTATAGTGGCACGGTGTAGTGTATAGTGTAGTTTAATGTGGTGTATAGTGGCACGGTGTAGTGTATAGTGTAGTTTAATGTGGTGTATAGTGGCACGGTGTAGTGTATAGTGTAGTTTAATGTGGTGTATAGTGGCACGGTGTAGTGTATAGTGTAGTTTAATGTGGTGTATAGTGGCACGGTGTAGTGTATAGTGTAGTTTAATGTGGTGTATAGTGGCACGGTGTAGTGTATAGTGTCGTTTAATGTCGTGTATAGTGGCACGGTGTAGTGTATAGTGTAGTTTAATGTGGTGTATAGTGGCACGGTGTAGTGTATAGTGTAGTTTAATGTGGTGTATAGTGGCACGGTGTAGTGTATAGTGTAGTTTAATGTGGTGTATAGTGGCACGGTGTAGTGTATAGTGTAGTTTAATGTGGTGTATAGTGGCACGGTGTAGTGTATAGTGTAGTTTAATGTGGTGTATAGTGGCACGGTGTAGTGCATAGTGTAGTTTAATGGGGTGTATAGTGGCACGGTGGAGTGTATATTGTAGTTTAATGTGGTGTATAGTGGCACGGTGTAGTGTATAATGAAGTTTAATGTGGTGTATAGTGGCACGGTGTAGTGTATAGTGTAGTTATTGTGGTGTATAGTGGCACGGTGGAGTGTATAGTGTAGTTTAATGTGGTGTATAGTGGCACGGTGTAGTGTATAGTGTAGTTTAATGTGGTGTATAGTGGCACGGTGTAGTGTATAGTGTAGTTTAATGTCGTGTATAGTGGCACGGTGTAGTGTATAGTGTAGTTTAATGTGGTGTATAGTGGCACGGTGTAGTGTATAGTGTAGTTTAATGTGGTGTATAGTGGCACGTTGTAGTGTATAGTGTAGTTTAATGTGGTGTATAGTGGCACGGTGTAGTGTATAGTGTAGTTTAATGTGGTGTATAGTGGCACGGTGTAGTGTATAGTGTAGTTTAATGTGGTGTATAGTGGCACGGTGTAGTGTATAGTGTAGTTTAATGTGGTGTATAGTGGCACGGTGGAGTGTATAGTGTAGTTTAATGTGGTGTATAGTGGCACGGTGTAGTGTATAGTGTAGTTTAATATGGTGTATAGTGGCACAGTGTAGTGTATTGTGTAGTTTAATGTGGTGTATAGTGGCACGGTGTAGTGTATAGTGTAGTTTAATGTGGTGTATAGTGGCACGGTGTAGTGTATAGTGTAGTTTAATGTGGTGTATAGTGGCACGGTGTAGTGTATAGTGTAGTTTAATGTGGTGTATAGTGGCACGGTGGAGTGTATAGTGTAGTTTAATGTGGTGTATAGTGGCACGGTGGAGTGTATAGCCGTGTAAAATGTAGTGTCTGTGTGTGTTCATGAGAGTCAGCGGAGAGTGTGGAACGCCGCTTGCCAGTAGCTTGGCAGCAGTGGGATGATGATGATGATCTGTGCTGATCTGTGATGGCAGTGCCGAGTTGTTGATGTGGGTATGAGGGGGGGTGGTAGTGGGGGGGTGGGGTTGTGGATGTCACGCGGCCATCTGTGAGTCTCTTTAAATCAAGAGATGGGGGGGGGGGAGCGACTTTGAAAGGTAAGCGCAGCTTGACGTGGTGGTGGTGGTGGTTGGTGGTTGGTGATTGTGGTGTGGAGGCTGGTGGTGGTGGTGGTTGTGGTGGGGGTTGTTGGTGGTGGTGGTAGTGGTTGTGGAGGCTGGTGGTGATAGTGGTTGTGGTGGGGGTTGGTGGTGGTGGTGTGAGGGTTGGTAGTGGTGGTGGTGTGGGGGTTGGTGGTGGTTGTGGTGGTGTGAGGGTTGGTGGTGGTGGTGGTGTGGGGGTTGTTGGTGGTTGTGGTGGTGTGGGGGTTGGTGGTGGTGTTATGGTGGGTGGTGGTGGTGGTGTGGGGGTTGGTAGTGGTGGTGGTGTGGGGGTTGGTGGTGGTGGTGTGGGAGTTGGTAGTGGTGGTGGTGTGGGGGTTGGTGGTGGTTGTGGTGGTGTGAGGGTTGGTGGTGGTGGTGGTTGTGTGGGGGTTGGTGGTTGTGAAGTGGAGTGGTGTGGGGGTTGGTGGTTGTGGTGCTGGTGGTGGGGGCTGGTGGTGGTGTGGGGGTTGGTGGTGGTGTTGTGGTGGGTGGTGGTTGGTGGTGGTCGGGCTGGTGACAGCAGTGGTGGTGAGCGGTGGTGCAGCGGTTAGCGCTGCACTCCGCTACATACCCGGCAGGAGAGCCGAGTTTCACTCCTGCTCAAGACCAACACCGGTGACCATCAACTGCACCCGGTGATCGGCGTCCCCTAGGTCGACTCAGCCTCAAATGAGTGACCCAGTGCGGTGTGTAAACATCGCCATTCGGGGAGACAAAGGCGGCCGGGCGTGGTGCTGACCACCCAGCCCCCTCGTGTGCCGTGCCGGCCTTCAATCAAACATCCCCAGGGTCACTATGAGACATCTCCTTTACCAGTGGCAAAATATAGTAATAGGTTTTTACCCTTTCAACTGGTACAAAAACTGACACCTTTATACAAGGCATCGTGTTTGCAATAACCACAACACAAGCAGTCAAAATGCAAACAAAAAGAAACAACTTCTTGGTTCTTTCGGTAAAGTGACGTAGAAGGGAAATAATAAAATAATGAAAATAAAAAAATAAAAATTTATTTAATTATGTTGTAATTTTTTTTTATTTCCCTTCTACGTGACTTTACCGAATGAACCAAGAAGATGAATCCCTGCAGTCACGAAAGCTTTAAATCGAAAAAGAAACAACTCTGATAATGATATGCACTGTCCTTGAAGTTGATTGGTCCACACCCGAGACAGCTTTTCTTAGAGCCTAGTCTCCATTGGTGTTGGACCAGATGACGCCAAAAGGCGCACAACTCAAAAACAGCGCACTATCAGAGTATTGAGAGCTCGGGTGAAGCATTTACACTATGAGACATCTCCTTTACCAGTGGCAAAATATAGTAGTAGTTTTTTACCCTTTCAACTGCTACAAAAGCTGAAACGTTTTTACAAGGATTCATGTCTGCATTAACCACAATACTTGCAGTCAAAATTTAAACAAAAAACACACTATGATAATATATCCATTGTCCTTGAAACTGATTGGTTCACATCATGGGACAGCTTTCGTTCTAAAGAAAGAAAACCTCTAAAGAAAGCCGTCCCTTGGTGTGTACCAATAAGTTTCAAGACCAATCAGTTTCAAGGGCAATGCATTTATTATCATAGTGAGGTGTTTTTTGTTTGCAGTTTGACTGCAAGTATTGTGGTTAATGCAGTTACATGAATCCTCGTAAAAAGGTTTCAGTTGTGTTGCCAGAAAAAAGGGGAAAAACCCCTCTCTTATTAGAGAGAGAGTTTTAGTTCGAGATGGGGAGAGAGTGGGAGAGTTGGCGAGAGAGAGAGCGATGGAGTGAGAGCGAGAGAGAGGGAGAAACAGATACAATAATCCAGTGTCAAATTTATATCCCTGGGCTATGGATTTAACACTTTGAGCATCAACTCGGCACTTTTAAATTCAAAGTGCGCGTTCACGCATAACCCCACACCCGCCACCACCCCCAACCCCATCTCCCCGCGCTCTCTCCTAGTCGATCGGAAATACTTTACTGTTCTTTCAAAGATCCCGCGAATGTTTTATTTTTATCGTCTTCAAAAGTTGCAGGCGAAGGCGCAGCACCTGCAAGCGCTCGCAGGAGTAGCCTGCCGGTGGAAGATGATCAACAGCGATATAGAGAGAGAGAGAGGGACGAAGATTTGTTTAAACCTTCGATCGTACGCACGGTTGCGATGATTTCGGCGTCCCGTGTGTCGTCGCGAGGCGTCAAACTCATTGCGAAATCTCGCGGAGAATCGAAACCCGCGGAAGTGAACATCACAGAGCTAAATCTGAGATCGCTTGTCATTCAAGTGACGCGTCAAGACCACTCAGCGCGACCCACGGAAGTGGACATCACAGAGCCACCACTGAGATCCGTTGTCATTCAAGTGATGCTCGGGTTTACGCAGCAAGGGCCCGTGGAAGTGCGTCTAACAGAGCTACATCGGAGATCCCTATTTGACCAAGTGACACTCTAGTCCACACACACACAGACACACAGCGAGAGGGCAGCACTTTCTCCCTCTCTGCCCTGCCATGACAGTAATTGCTGGTCACGTGAAAACCCCGATCGTTAAAGTCTCAGAGCTGGAATGTCGGCGAAATTAAGCGGAGAATCAAACGCATTCGCTGAATATTTAATGACATTGCAGTGAAAGCATTGCTCACCCAAGGCTAAGATGATCGCCTTGCAATGCAAGGGGCTGTGAGATGTTAACTACTTCGCCTGGTATACAGGAGGTCGTGGGTTCGATCCAGACCCTGACGATGCCTGCTGCTGTATATTTGGAGTTTGTGTGTGTCTCTCTCTCTCATCATCATCATCACGGTGGCTAGGAGATGTTAACTATCTCGCCTGGTGCACAGGAGGTCGTGGGTTCGATCCCGACCCTGACGTCTGCTGCTGTGTATTTGGAATTTGTGTGTCTCTCTCTCTCTCATCATCATCACGGTGGCTAGGAGATGTTAACTACCTCGCCTGGTGTACAGGAGGTCGTGGGTTCAACACCCGACCCTGACGACGCCTGCTGCTGTTTATTCGCAGTTTGTGTGTCTCCATCTCCCCGTGGGTCCTCCCGGTTTTCTCTTTCCTCTCCTCCCTCCACATTCACCATGGACATCCACTGAACATCCACTGAACATCCACTGAACATCCACTGAACATCCACTAAACATCCACTGAACATCCACTGAACATCCACTGAACATCCACTGAACATCCGCGCGTTTGGAGTACTTTGACTGCTGCAATAAATTTTGCCACGTGGTGATGACGACGATGATGACGATGATGACGACGATGATGAAGACGATGACGACGATGATGACGACGATGATGACGACGATAATGACGACGATGATGACGGCGATGACGACGATGACGACGATAACGACGACGACGATGATGACGACGGTGATGGCGATGATGACGATGATAACGACAGTGATGACGACGTTGATGACGACGGTGATGACGACGACGATGATGACGACGGTGATGACGACGGTGATGACGATGATGACGATGAGCTGCTATCATCTGTGGTCGCCTGGTGGTTTATGAACAAACAAAAAGAGAAAATAGTCAAATACACATCTCGCCCAGTTGTGGTGACTTCCCCGGTGTCAATTTTATTTTACAATTTTTTTTTTTTATAATAAAAAAATGTGCTGTTAGCGAGTAGCAGCAGCACCCGTGACACACTGACAAAGACAAAGATCCCCCGTGTAGCCTCAGCAGACTGTTGGGGCAAGTGCTGTTAGCGAGTAGCTGCACCCATGACACACTGACAAAGACAAAGATCCCCCGTGTAGCCTCAGCAGACTGTTGGGGCAAGTGCTGTTAGCGAGTAGCTGCACCCATGACACACTGACAAAGACAAAGATCCCCCGTGTAGCCTCAGCAGACTGTTGGGGCAAGTGCCGTGAGCAAGTAGCTGCACCCATGACACACTGACAAAGACAAAGATCCCCCGTGTAGCCTCAGCAGACTGTTGGGGCAAGTGCTGTTAGCGAGTAGCTGCAGCACCTATGACACACTAACAAAGACAAAGATCCCCCGTGTAGCCTCAGCAGACTGTTGGGGCAAGTGCCGTGAGCAAGTAGCTGCACCCATGACACACTGACAAAGACAAAGATCCCCCGTGTAGCCTCAGCAGACTGTTGGGGCAAGTGCTGTTAGCGAGTAGCTGCACCCATGACACACTGACAAAGACAAAGATCCCCCGTGTAGCCTCAGCAGACTGTTGGGGCAAGTGCTGTGAGCAAGTAGCTGCACCCATGACACACTGACAAAGACAACGATCCCCCGTGTAGCCTCAGCAGACTGTTGGGGCAAGTGCTGTGAGCAAGTAGCTGCACCCATGACACACTGACAAAGACAAAGATCCCCCGTGTAGCCTCAGCAGACTGTTGGGGCAAGTGCTGTTAGCGAGTAGCTGCACCTGTGGAGGCCGGAACGGCACACGAGGGGGTGCTCTTTCTTGACCACAGGAAACCATGATGACAAAGACAAAGATCCCCCGTGTAGCCCTAACAGACTGTAGGGGCAAGTGCTGTTTGCAAGCACCTATGAAGGCCGGAACGGCACACGAGGGGGTGGGTGGCCAGCACCTCGCCCGACCGCCTTTGTCTCCCCAGTGGCGATGCTTACCGCACACCGCACCCACATACTCATTTGAGGCTGAGTCAGTGCGCTAACCGCTGCGCCACCGCTCCCCACACAAAGGCAGTCTTAATTCCGTAGCTGCTGCTGCCGCTGACAGCACATGATGCTGTTACATCTTGCTGATGATGATGATGACGGTGATTGTTAAGCTGATGATGGTGGTGGTGGTGACCTTCATTAATTGAGCAGCTGATGATGATGATGACGGTGATTCTTAAGCTGATGATGGTGGTGGTGGTGGTGACCTTCATTGATTGAGCAGCTGATGATGATGACGGTGATTCTCAAGCTGATGATGGTGGTGGTGGTGACCTTCATTGATTGAGCAGCTGATGATGATGACGGTGATTCTCAAGCTGATGATGGTGGTGGTGGTGACCTTCATTAATTGAGCAGCTGATGATGATGATGATGACGGTGATTCTTAAGCTGATGATGGTGGTGGTGGTGGTGACCTTCATTGATTGAGCAGCTGATGATGATGACGGTGATTCTCAAGCTGATGATGGTGGTGGTGGTGGTGACCTTCATTGATTGAGCAGCTGATGATGATGATGGTGATTCTCAAGCTGATGATGGTGGTGGTGGTGGTGACCTTCATTGATTGAGCAGCTGATGATGATGACGGTGATTCTCAAGCTGATGATGGTGGTGGTGGTGGTGACCTTCATTAATTGAGCAGCTGATGATGATGATGATGACGGTGATTCTTAAGCTGATGATGGTGGTGGTGGTGGTAACCTTCATTGATTGAGCAGCTGATGATGATGACGGTGATTCTCAAGCTGATGATGGTGGTGGTGGTGGTGGTGGTGACCTTCATTGATTGAGCAGCTGATGATGATGACGGTGATTCTCAAGCTGATGATGGTGGTGGTGGTGGTGGTGACCTTCATTAATTGAGCAGCTGATGATGATGATGATGACGGTGATTCTTAAGCTGATGATGGTGGTGGTGGTGGTGACCTTCATTAATTGAGCAGCTGATGATGATGATGGCTGCTGATGACGATGGCTGATGATGATGATGGTGGTGGTGACCTTCATTAATTGAGCAGCTGATGATGATGATGGCTGATGATGATGATGGTGGTGGTGACCTTCATTAATTGAGCAGCTGATGATGATGATGATGACGGTGATTCTTAAGCTGATGATGGTGGTGGTGGTGGTGACCTTCATTAATTGAGCAGCTGATGATGATGATGGCTGCTGATGACGATGGCTGATGATGATGATGGTGGTGGTGACCTTCATTAATTGAGCAGCTGATGATGATGATGGCTGATGATGATGGTGGTGGTGACCTTCATTAATTGAGCAGCTGATGATGATGATGACGGTGATTCTTAAGCTGATGATGGTGGTGGTGGTGGTGACCTTCATTAATTGAGCAGCTGATGATGATGATGGCTGCTGATGGCGATGGCTGATGATGATGATGGTGGTGGTGACCTTCATTAATTGAGCAGCTGATGATGATGATGATGATGACGGTGATTCTTAAGCTGATGATGGTGGTGGTGGTGGTGACCTTCATTAATTGAGCAGCTGATGATGATGATGGCTGCTGATGACGATGGCTGATGATGATGATGGTGGTGGTGACCTTCATTGATTGAGCAGCTGATGATGATGATGGCTGCTGATGACGATGGCTGATGATGATTATGATGATGACAATAATGACAATTCTAATTCTGAAGATCACAATTTAATTAGTAACCCTTCCTGATGATGGCGATTACGATGGTGATTATGCTGCTGATGTTCGCGGTTATATTTGCTGCTGTCACTACTGCTGCTGCTGCAGCTGATGATGATTGTAATTTTCTTAGCTGCTGATGCTGATGATTTTTTTTTTATATTAGCTGCTGCAACTGATGATGCTGATGATGATTGTTATGATATTAGCTGCTGTTGCTGCTGCTGATAATGCTTTTTTTATATTAGCTGCTGCAACTGATGATGCTGATGATGCCTGTCATTATATCAGCCACTGCTGCTGCTGCTGCTGCTAATGTTGATATTAATGCAGCATTTGCTGCTGTTGCTGGCGATAACGATGCTGATAATGAAGCCTCTGATTATTAAATCAGCCGCCGCTGCTGCTGCTGCTTCTGTCACCGATGCTACCGCCGCTGCTTCTGCAGCAGCAGTAGCAGCAGCAGCAGCAACATCTGCAGCAGCTGCTGATAACGATGGATGAGGGGGTGGAGTGATGAATTAAACACAAAAATGCGGTCACCATTGAAACGCTCCTACCCCTAGTGCTGCTTGCAGCTTGCTGCTGCTGCTGCTGCTACTGCTGCTGCTACTGCTGCTGCTACTGCTGCTGCTGCTACTACTGCTGCTACTGCTGTTGCTTCACGGCAATTTGTGTGTTAATGCAGTCGAGTCTATTTGGAGACACTCAGAGAGATGGGAGAGAGAGGAGAGAGAGTGGAGAGAGAGTGGAGAGCTGTAAAATTGCAAAACCGTCTGGGAGCTGGCAGAGGAGGAGGGAGAAAGAGGGTGGAGTTGAGAGGATGAGGAGTGGGGAGGGGTGAGAGGGAGAACGGTCGAGGAGGAGGGAGGGGGGAGGAGGAGGAGGGAGGAGGGAGGAGGAGGGAGGAGGAGGGAGGGGGAGGGAGGGGGAGGGAGGAGGGAGGGAGGAAGTAGGAGGAGGGAGGAGGGAGGGGGAGGAGGAGGGAGGAGGAGGGAGGAGGGAGGGCGAGGGAGGAGGGAGGAGGAGGAGGAGGAGGAGGAGGGAGGAGGAGGGAGGAGGGAGGAGGGAGGAGGAGGGAGGAGGGAGGGAGGAGGAGGGAGGAGGAGGGAGGAGGGAGGAGGGAGGAGGAGGGAGGAGGGAGGAGGAGGAGGGAGGAGGAGGGAGGAGGAGGGAGGAGGGAGGGGGAGGGAGGGAGGAGGGAGGAGGGAGGAGGAGGGAGGAGGGAGGGGGAGGGAGGAGGGAGGGGGGGGGAGGTGGGAGGAGGGAGGAGGGAGGGGAGGGAGGAGGGAGGAGGGAGGGAGGAGGGAGGGAGGAGGAGGGAGGAGGGAGGAGGAGGGAGGAGGGAGGGAGGAGGAGGGAGGAGGAGGGAGGAGGGAGGAGGGAGGAGGAGGGAGGAGGGAGGAGGAGGAGGGAGGAGGAGGGAGGAGGAGGGAGGAGGGAGGGGAGGAGGGGGAGGGAGGGAGGAGGGAGGAGGAGGGAGGAGGGAGGGGGAGGGAGGAGGGAGGGGGGGGGAGGTGGGAGGAGGGAGGAGGGAGGGGGAGGGAGGAGGGAGGAGGGAGGGAGGGGGAGGGAGGAGGGAGGAGGAGGGAGGAGGAGGGAGGAGGGAGGAGGAGGGAGGAGGGAGGAGGAGGGAGGAGGGAGGGGAGGGAGGGAGGAGGGAGGAGGGAGGAGGAGGGAGGAGGAGGAGGAGGGAGGAGGGAGGGGGAGGGAGGAGGAGGGAGGGAGGAGTGGGGAGGGGTGAGAGGGAGAACGGTCGAGGAGGAGGGAGGGGGAGGGAGGAGGGAGGAGGGAGGGAGGGGGAGGGAGGAGGGAGGGAGGAGGGAGGAGGGAGGGAGGAGGGAGGAGGAGGGAGGAGGAGGGAGGGGGAGGGAGGAGGAGGGAGGAGGAGGGAGGAGGAGGGAGGAGGAGGGAGGAGGAGGAGGGAGGGGGAGGGAGGGGGAGGGGAAGGGGGAGGAGGAGGAGGGAGGGAGGGAGCGTGAAACGATCGAGTTGGAATTCAAACGCCTCGTAAACATCGCACTTTAATTAACGTGAACGGGCCAATTCATCTCACTCCGTCTCGTCAGTCAATCCGCCCTCGCTCATCCCCCAGCGCCGTTACCCGTCTCCACCGTGATCCCAACACCACCACCATAGCCACCACCATCGCCACCACCATCGCCACGACCACCGCCACCACCACCATCGCCACCACCACCATCGCCACCACCATCGCCACCACCACCATCGCCACCACCACCATCGCCACCAGCATAGCCACGACCACCGCCGCCACCACCATCGCCACCACCACCATCGCCACCACCATCGCCACCACCACCATCGCCACGACCACCGCCATCACCACCATAGCCACCACCATAGCCACCATCGCCACGACCACCGCCACCACCACCGCCACCACCACCATCGCCACCAGCATAGCCACCACCACCACCATCGCCACGACCACCACCACCATCGCCACCACCATAGCCACCACCACCACCATCGCCACGACCACCGCCACCACCACCATCGCCACCACCACCATCGCCACGACCACCGCCACCACCACCATCGCCACCACCATAGCCACCACCACCACCATCGCCACGACCACCGCCACCACCACCATCGCCACCACCACCACCATCGCCACGACCTCCGCCACCACCACCATCGCCACCACCATAGCCACCACCACCACCATCGCCACCACCATAGCCACCACCACCACCATCGCCACGACCACCGCCACCACCACCATCGCCACGACCACCGCCACCACCACCATCGCCACCACCACCACCGCTGACTTTACAGTCACGAAAGCTTCAAATCTAGATTTCTTCTTGAAACTGATTGGCCTAGACCAGGGGTCTGCAACCTTTAAGACATAAAGAGCCACTTGGACCCGTTTCCGAAGGAAAAAATAAACTGGGAGCCGCAAAACCATTGCAACATTTAAAACAAATATAACACTGCATATATTGTTTCTTACCTTATTGCTATATATATAGGATCGTGCAGTCAGCTGTCAATCTGAATAAAAAAAGGACTTTTTCACTTAACAATGTAAAATATATTTTTGCAAATTAATAGCTAAATTACCTGGTTAATGGGATTTTTGCTCCTGAACCTCAGTGCACAGTGTCTGCACATCAGGGCTGTAAGACGTCACCTTCATTTTCACACAGGCTTGCAAGCTGTCATCTGTGAGGCGTGATCGATGTTTGTTTTTAATATAGTTCATGTTGGAGAAGACCTGCTCACATACATATGTGGAGCCGAAGATCGACAGGACTCCAAATGCATACTTTTTCATGTTTATATAAGTGTTGGGGATGGCATTCCATGTTTCGAATACAAGTTTGTCCTGTTTGGGAAGGTTTTCAATATCACTCCATTTATGATTCTGAGCCAGAATGGCCTTCTGACGGGCAACATCCTCAAGAGTAGCGGTCAAGCATTTGAACTTGGACACCCATATATCTTTGTCGGCTATATCGGCCAGTTCCATCTCAAGATCAGGTTGACTTACACCTGGAAATGCAGTCATATTCAATAGGGATGGATCGATCGCCAGGGGAGTGACAGGGAAGGATAATGTCGTTTTTTCCTCTCTGAACTCACAGAATCGTTTCCCAAACGAACTTTGCATTGTGGTGATTGCAGACTTGAAATATTCCAAATTTATCGTATCATGACTTTGTTTGAACTCTCTCAAAGAGGGAAAGTGAGACAGTGTACCTCTCTGTAAATCTTTGACAAACACTGTCAACTTGCGCTCGAATGCCAAAACCTCCTCCAGCATGTGCAGGGCTGTGCCTCCTTTCCCCTGAAGGGTTGTATTTAGCGTGTTTAGATGTGCTGTCATGTCTACCATAAAATTTAATTTTTCCAGCCACTCTGGCTGTTCCAGCTCAGCAAAGGTGAGCTCTTTGCTGCCCAGGAAGGTTTTTACTTCTTCCAAACATGTGACAAAGCAACGTTATTGCCTGTCACCGGGCGGGCAGTGTGGAGCGGAGCGGCGACCTGTCAGCAGCGGCAACGCCAGAGCAGGTGTCACAGTGCGCCTCCTCCCCTCGCTAGCATCCGCCCCGGAGCCGCGGTCAAGGTTCAAAAGAGCCGCATGCGGCTCCGGAGCCGCAGGTTGCCGACCCCTGGCCTAGACCAGATGATGATGATTATGGCCCAGTCTCACCACCAGTGTCAGACTAGAGAACTACGCCAAAAAAATTAACATCGCAAGGGCAATGCAAATATCAGAGCATTTCTAGTTCGTGGTGAGTAGCTTTATCATGGGATGCCTTTTAAAATCCTTTATATTAAGTTCACTTGCTTGCTTGATTGCGCGCTTACGACCGTGCAAATCTTTCGGTCGTTTTTTAACCCACTTCCCGTGATCCAATCGAGCTGACATTTTGCACACAGACTCGTTGTGCGTGACAATTGATTTTCGTGAAAAAATGTTTACAAAATTTTACAATTTTTAGGAAAAAATAAATTATATGTAATTACCAATTGCTGAATGGTGGCAGGCAATCGTCTGACCCATAGGTGGCAGCCATCTCAAGCCAGAGGACGAGAGGACTCTAGCCGCCACGCATATAAAGGATTTATAGTGAAAAACTTTGTTTTGACGGGTTAATTTTTTTCCAGTATCATATAATGGAAAATAAGGATAGGTTTTACCCTTTTTCGCAATACAATATGAGGTGCTAATATGTTCAATCACCAAATATATACTTTTCGCAAAGAATCAAGCACTGCATTAAACACGTGTACTTGCGGTGAGAATGCGAACACACACGCTCTGATAAGGATATATTCATTGTATTTTTTTAACGGATTGTCCTACATCAGAGACAGCCTTCTTTGTGACATAGTCTCACCAGTGTTCGTACTGGTGGGTGTTTGTAAGTGCGGGGTGACTTTACCGCCAGAACCAAATATTATGGATTCCTGCAGTCACGAAAGCTTCAAATCTAGATAGTAGTGTAGTGTATAGTGTAGTGTATAGTGTAGTGTATAGTGTAGTGTATAGTGTAGTGTATAGTGTAGTATACTAGTACAGCACTAGTGTATAGTGTAGTGTATAGTGTAGTGTATAGTAGTGTATAGTGTAGTGTATAGTAGTGTATAGTGTAGTGTGTAGTAGTGTATAGTGTAGTGTATAGTAGTGTATAGTGTAGTGTGTAGTAGTGTAGTGTATAGTAGTGTAGTGTATAGTGTAGTGTATGGTGTAGTGTATAGTGTAGTGTATAGTGTAGTGTATAGTAGTGTATAGTGTAGTGCATAGTAGTGTATAGTGTAGTGTATAGTAGTGTATAGTGTAGTGTATAGTAGTGTATAGTGTAGTGTGTAGTAGTGTAGTGTATAGTAGTGTAGTGTATAGTGTAGTGTATGGTGTAGTGTATAGTGTAGTGTATGGTGTAGTGTATAGTGTAGTGTATAGTGTAGTGGATAGTGTAGTGTATATTGTAGTGTATAGTGTAGTGTATGGTGTAGTGTATAGTGTATAGTGTAGTGTATGGTGTAGTGTATAGTGTAGTGTATAGTGTAGTGTATAGTGTAGTGTACAGTGTAGTGTATAGTGTAGTGTATAGTGTAGTGTATAGTAGTGTAGTGTATAGTGTAGTGTATGGTGTAGTGTATAGTGTAGTGTATAGTGTAATGTATAGTGTAGTGTATGGTGTAGTGTATAGTGTAGTGTATGGTGTAGTGTATAGTGTAGTGTATAGTGTAGTGTATAGTAGTGTATAGTGTAGTGTATAGTGTAGTGTATGGTGTAGTGTAGTGTATAGTGTATAGTGTAGTGTATGGTGTAGTGTAGTAGTGTATAGTGTAGTGTATAGTGTAGTGTATAGTAGTGTAGTGTATAGTGTAGTGTATACTGTAGTGTATAGTGTAGTGTATAGTGTAGTGTATAGTAGTGTAGTGTATAGTGTAGTGTATAGTGTAGTGTATAGTAGTGTAGTGTATAGTGTAGTATATAGTGTAGTGTGTAGTGTAGTGTATAGTGTAGTGTATAGTAGTGTAGTGTATAGTAGTGTATAGTGTAGTGTATAGTGTAGTATATAGTGTAGTGTATAGTGTAGTGTATAGTGTAGTGTATAGTAGTGTAGTGTATAGTGTAGTATACTAGTACAGCACACCGGTTGTGTGTTGGAGAGCAAAGCCACAACATTTACAATCTGAGTACGACGTTTCGCCAGTAATTACAACCGGCATCATCATCATCATCAGGCGGACAGACAAATGTGTTGCATAAATCCTCCTGTTTCGTTCCTTAAATAGAGGGGATTGATGTTTCACTGTGATACTGACAACAACAACAACAACCAAAATGTCCCCGTAGGGTTCATCACGGACCGTGTTACACAACTCAGCCAACTGCAATGGCAGAATATATTTATTTTCACCAGTCTAGCGACGCATCGATTTAAAAACTCATTGTCCTGCGGAGGGAGCTGGTAGGAACACGTTGGGTTGCTCGGTCAATTGCCTGCAGGGTCAACGGCGGCGTGGTGTATTCCGCAAATATGCCCGACTGTGAGGGCGGGCACAAGCCGGCGTGAGTAGGTGAAACGTTGAGTTTTATAAGGGCACCACGGGGTGACCAGCCCCTCCCCACCCAGCCCCACCCCTCCCACCCAGCCCCACCCTCCCCACCCAGCCCCTCCCCACCCTCCCCTCCCCACCCAGCCCCACCCCTCTCACCCCCCACCCAGCCCCACCCTCCCTACCCAGCCCCTTCCCACCCTCCCCTCCCCACGCAGCCCCACCCCTCTCACCCCCCACCCAGCCCCTCCCCACCCTTCCCACCCAGCCCCTCCCCACCCAGCCCCTCCCCACCCTACCCTCCCCACCCTCCCCTCCCCACCCAGCCCCTCCCAACACTCCCCTCTCCACCCAGCCCCACCCCTCCCATTTTTGGATGCACGACGGACGGACGGACACAATAATTTCCTGTGGGCTGGTGGAACCAGGTGGTTCCTACCAGTAATATATATATATATATTTGGTACGCTCATGACGTCCGCATTACATGTTTTTTTTTTCTCTTCAATGTGCGGTTGATGGAAATGAAAATAAATATCGATTATCCACCATCGCAGAGCCGTCATTTGTGGTGGGGCTCACTTTCGAAATAACAAAGAAATGAAATCTACACAGCTCAGAAAGCTTTACCTTGTAAGCTAATACGAAACATTGTTTCGTTGGTATAATTATATTTTAGTGATCGATTTGTTTACAGTTACTATACTTGGTCTTATTGTAACATTCTGAGCACGTGCATCTGTGAAAATAAAGAGCTTTATTGCTCATCGGATTCCTCCAGTAAACTAAAATTAATTCTGATCCTGAGATCGATTACACAGGTCAACAAAAAAACCGATTTTTATCTGGCCTGGACTTTTGCAGCTGTTCTAGACTAATTTCAGGGTGCTGATTCCAAATCTGATCTCAGATTTGCTCTATCACATCTCATTTTTATGCTATCGGCATACCCCATTTTCATTGATTTTAGCCGAAATTAACTCCGTCACTTATGATTGCAGGTTGTTCCGAATCAGTGACTGCTTTAGTGTTAAAATATGGTGCTGTATTTTTAGAATAGTGTGTTTATAATATCATTTTATGTAGATATCCACATTTATTTAATATTTTTCGTCTGCAGTTTTTATTGAAAATGCAATAGTTGATGCAATATAGACAACAACTGATGCCACATTTGGAATCAACACTACACTATGCACTACACTATACACTACACTATACACTACACTATACACTAGTGCTGTACTAGTATACAACACTATACACTACACTACTATACACTATACACTACACTATACACTACTATACACTACACTATACACTAGTGCTGTACTAGAATACTATACTATACATTACTATACACTACACTATACACTACACTATACACTACACTATACATTAGTGCTGTACTAGTATACTACACTATACACTACACTACTATACACTATACACTACACTATACACTATACTATACATTAGTGCTGTACTAGTATACTACACTATACACTATACTTACACTAGTGCTGTACTAGTATATTACACTATACACTACACTACACTATACACTACACTATGCACTACACTATACACTACACTATACACTACACTATACACTACACTATACACTACACTATACACTACACTACTAGTGCTGTACTAGTACACTACATTATAAACTACACTATAGACTACACTATAAACTACACTATAGACTAGTGCTGTACTAGTGACGAATTGGCATGTTGTGTTGACGTGACACAAACCTTACCAATTGGCTGTAATCGGGTGGTGGCAGATTTAACGACACATTGATGAACACATTTACGTGATCTAACCCCAAAAGAACACCTGTGTTATGGGTCAACTCTTATCCTAAACACCAGTGGAGACTAGGCTCTAAGAAAAGCTGTCTCGGGTGTGGACCAATCAACTTCAAGGACAGTGCATACCATGACCATCATCAGAATTGTTTCTTTTCGTTTGCATTTGACTGCTTGTGTTGCGGTTATTGCAAACATGATGCCTTGTATAAAGGTGTCAGTTTTGTACCAGTTGAAAGGGTCAAAAACTACAACTATATTTTGCCACTGGTAAAGGAGATGTCTCATAGTGTCAATGCTTAACCCCGAGCTCTCAATACTCTGATAGTGCATTGTCTTTGAGTTGTACGCCTTTTGGCGTCATCTGATCCAACACCAATGGAGACTAGGCTCTAAGAAAAGCTGTCTCGGGTGTGCACCAATCAACTTCAAGGACAGTGCATATCATTATCATCATCATCAGAGTTGTTTCTTTTTGCTTGCATTTTGACTGCTTGTGTTGCGGTTATTGCAAACATGATGCCTGATATAAAGGTGTCAGTTTTTGTACCAGTTTAAAGGGTAAAAACCTACTACTACAATGTTTTGTTTGTTTCAATTTTTAATGTGAGCAGGTGAGACTCCCACTGAGCTGCGTGTAGCCCACGTGTTGCTGCTGAAGTGTGGTGTATACACAGAGAGACAAAGGCGGCCGGGCGTGGTGCTGGCCGCATCAGATCACTACTGCCTTCACATGTGCAACAAACTAACAGCACTTGCCCCGACAGTCGGGCAAGGCTATACGGGGGATCTTTATCTTTGATGCCAAAACCCCCCGTCCTCCCACTCACAACAACAACAACAACCGCCATTCGCCACTAAGTGGCGGTGACGTCACCACGACGCTTGTGCCAGGCTAGGTGCACCTTGAGGCTACCACGTGAAGTGTCGAACGCCCGCTGACAGGAGGTCACGGGGCAGACTCAGCAGGTGCCACGGGTCGACTGACTGAGATGACCGAGACGACTGACTGATGCACCACCTGTACCCCCTACTGTGCCAACTTGCTGTGCTTTAGCCACCCGGCGCTCCGCTCGTTGTTGTGAGCGTCGCTCATCCGCCCTCCGTTCATGTTGGAGGGCGACTGCCTCCAACTGCCCAGTAGCAGCGTCCTTCACGAGCCCCCTCCACTCACACACACGCGCCTACACACACACAGAAGCCTCGCAAGGAGTGAATAATTGGTAAATGTCTTGACTATCGCACTAATAGGCGACCACCCACCAGCAGAGCGTTATTAATATATTCTTAGATCACTGGGCTGGATAGCGAAGAGAGTGTGCCAGGTGTGGGGGAGAGGGGGAGGGGGGGAGGAGAGGGTGGGGTGCATTGGTCCATACCCTCCATTGTACACAGTTCGGTTTCACTCACCCACAGCACCACCAACTCACTCACCCACCTGCTCACTCGCCCACAGCACCACCAACTCACTCACCCACCTACTCACTCACCCACAGCACCACCAACTCACTCACCCACCTACTCACTCACCCACAGCACCACCAACTCACTCACCCACCTACTCACTCACCCACCTACTCACTCACCCACAGCACCACCAACTCACTCACCCACCTACTCACTCATCCACAGCACCACCAACTCACTCAGCCACCTACTCACTCACCCACAGCACCACCAACTCACTCAGCCGCCTACTCACTCACCCACAGCACCACCAACTCACTCACCCACCTACTCACTCACCCACAGCACCACCAACTCACTCACCCACCTACTCACTCGCCCACAGCATCACCAACTCACTCACCCACCTACTCACTCACCCACAGCACCACCAACTCACTCAGCCACCTACTCACTCACCCACAGCACCACCAACTCACTCACCCACCTACTCACTCACCCACGCACCACCAACTCACTCACCCACCTACTCACTCACCCACAGCACCACCAACTCACTCACCCACCTACTCACTCACCCACAACACCAACAACTCACTCACCCACCTACTCACTCACCCACAGCACCACCAACTCACTCACCCACCTACTCACTCGCCCACAGCACCACCAACTCACTCACCCACCTACTCACTCGCCCACAGCACCACCAACTCACTCAGCCACCAACTCACTCACCCACAGCACCACCAACTCACTCACCCGCCTACTCACTCACCCACAGCACCAACAACTCACTCACCCACCTACTCACTCACCCACAGCACCACCAACTCACTCACCCACCTACTCACTCACCCACAGCACCACCAACTCACTCACCCACCTACTCACTCACCCACAGCACCAACAACTCACTCACCCACCTACTCACTCACCCACAGCACCACCAACTCACTCAGCCACCTACTCACTCACCCACAGCACCGCCAACTCACTCACCCACCTACTCACTCACCCACAGCACCACCAACTCACTCAGCCACCTACTCACTCGCCCACAGCACCACCAACTCACTCACCCACCTACTCACTCACCCACAGCACCAACCAACTCACTCAGCCACCTACTCACTCACCCACAGCACCACCAACTCACTCAGCCACCTACACACTCACCCACAGCACCACCAACTCACTCACCCACCTACTCACTCACCCACAGCACCACCAACTCACTCACCCACCTACTCACTCACCCACAGCACCAACCAACTCACTCAGCCACCTACTCACTCACCCACAGCATCACCAACTCACTCAGCCACCTACTCACTCACCCACAGCACCACCAACTGACTCAGCCACCTACTCACTCACCCACAGCACCACCAACTCACTCGCCCACCTACTCACTCACCCACAGCACCACCAACTCACTCACCCACCTACTCACTCACCCACAGCACCACCAACTCACTCACCCACCTACTCACTCACACACAGGATCACCAACTCACTCACCCACCTACTCACTCACCCACAGCACCACCAACTCACTCACCCACCTACTCACTCACCCACAGCACCACCAACTCAGTCACCCACCTACTCACTCGCCCACAGCACCACCAACTCACTCAGCCACCAACTCACTCACCCACAGCATCACCAACTCACTCAGCCACCAACTCACTCACCCACAGCATCACCAACTCACTCACCCACCTACTCACTCACCCACAGCACCACCAACTCAGTCACCCACCTACTCACTCGCCCACAGCACCACCAACTCACTCACCCACCAACTCACTCACCCACAGCACCACCAACTCACTCACCCACCTACTCACTCACCCACAGCACCACCAACTCACTCACCCACCTACTCACTCACCCACAGCACCACCAACTCACTCACCCACCTACTCACTCACCCACAGCACCACCAACTCACTCACCCACCTACTCACTCACCCACAGCATCACCAACTCACTCACCCACAGCACCACCAACTCACTCACCCACAGCACCACCAACTCACTCACCCACCTGCTCACTCACCCACAGCACCACCAACTCACTCACCCACAGCACCACCAACTCACTCACCCACCTACTCACTCGCCCACAGCACCACCAACTCACTCACCCACAGCACCACCAACTCACTCACCCACCTGCTCACTCACCCACAGCACCACCAACTCACTCACCCACCTGCTCACTCACCCACAGCACCACCAACTCACTCACCCACCTACTCACTCGCCCACAGCACCACCAACTCACTCACCCACCTGCTCACTCACCCACAGCACCACCAACTCACTCAGCCACCTACTCACTCACCCACAGCACCACCAACTCACTCACCCACAGCACCACCAACTCACTCACCCACCTGCTCACTCACCCACAGCACCACCAACTCACTCACCCACAGCACCACCAACTCACTCACCCACCTACTCACTCGCCCACAGCACCACCAACTCACTCACCCACAGCACCACCAACTCACTCACCCACCTGCTCACTCACCCACAGCACCACCAACTCACTCACCCACCTGCTCACTCACCCACAGCACCACCAACTCACTCACCCACCTACTCACTCGCCCACAGCACCACCAACTCACTCACCCACCTGCTCACTCACCCACAGCACCACCAACTCACTCAGCCACCTACTCACTCGCCCACAACACCACCAACTCACTCACCCACCTACTCACTCGCCCACAGCACCACCAACTCACTCACCCACAGCACCACCAACTCACTCACCCACCTACTCACTCACCCACAGCACCACCAACTCACTCACCCACCTACTCACTCGCCCACAGCACCACCAACTCACTCAGCCACCTACTCACTCACCCACAGCACCACCAACTCACTCACCCACCTACTCACTCGCCCACAGCACCACCAACTCACTCACCCACCTACTCACTCGCCCACAGCACCACCAACTCACTCAGCCACCAACTCACTCACCCACAGCACCACCAACTCACTCACCCACCTACTCACTCACCCACAGCACCACCAACTCACTCACCCACCTACTCACTCGCCCACAGCACCACCAACTCACTCACCCGCCTACTCACTCGCCCACAGCACCAACAACTCACTCACCCACCTACTCACTCGCCCACAGCACCACCAACTCACTCACCCGCCTACTCACTCACCCACAGCATCACCAACTCACTCAGCCACCTACTCACTCACCCACAGCACCGCCAACTCAGTCACCCACAGCACCACCAACTCACTCACCCACCTACTCACTCACCCACAGCACCACCAACTCACTCACCCACCTACTCACTCACCCACAGCACCACCAACTCACTCACCCACCTACTCACTCGCCCACAGCACCACCAACTCACTCACCCGCCTACTCACTCACCCACAGCACCACCAACTCACTCAGCCACCTACTCACTCACCCACAGCACCACCAACTCACTCACCCGCCTACTCACTCACCCACAGCATCACCAACTCACTCAGCCACCTACTCACTCACCCACAGCACCGCCAACTCAGTCACCCACAGCACCACCAACTCACTCACCCACCTACTCACTCACCCACAGCACCACCAACTCACTCACCCGCCTACTCACTCACCCACAGCACCACCAACTCACTCAGCCACCTACTCACTCACCCACAGCACCACCAACTCACTCACCCGCCTACTCACTCACCCACAGCATCACCAACTCACTCAGCCACCTACTCACTCACCCACAGCACCGCCAACTCAGTCACCCACAGCACCACCAACTAACTCACCCGCCTACTCACTCACCCACAGCACCACCAACTCACTCACCCACAGCACCACCAACTAACTCACCCGCCTACTCACTCACCCACAGCACCACCAACTCACTCACCCACAGCACCACCAACTAACTCACCCACCTACTCACTCACCCACAGCACCACCAACTCACTCAGCCACCTACTCACTCACCCACAGCACCACCAACTCACTCACCCGCCTACTCACTCACCCACAGCACCAACAACTCACTCACCCACCTACTCACTCACCCACAGCACCACCAACTCACTCAGCCACCTACTCACTCACCCACAGCACCACCAACTCACTCACCCACCTACTCACTCACCCACAGCACCAACAACTCACTCACCCACCTACTCACTCACCCACAGCACCACCAACTCACTCAGCCACCTACTCACTCACCCACAGCACCACCAACTCACTCACCCACCTACTCACTCGCCCACAGCACCACCAACTCACTCACCCACCTACTCACTCACCCACAGCACCACCAACTCACTCACCCACAGCACCACCAACTCACTCAGCCACCTACTCACTCACCCACAGCACCAACCAACTCACTCACCCACAGCACCACCAACTCACTCACCCACCTACTCACTCACCCACAGCACCACCAACTCACTCACCCACCTACTCACTCACCCACAGCACCACCAACTCACTCACCCACCTACTCACTCACACACAGGATCACCAACTCACTCACCCACCTACTCACTCACCCACAGCACCACCAACTCACTCACCCACCTACTCACTCACCCACAGCACCACCAACTCACTCACCCACCTACTCACTCACCCACAGCACCACCAACTCACTCACCCACCTACTCACTCACCCACAGCACCACCAACTCACTCACCCACCTACTCACTCACCCACAGCACCACCAACTCACTCACCCACAGCACCACCAACTCACTCACCCACCTACTCACTCACCCACAGCACCACCAACTCACTCACCCACCTACTCACTCACCCACAGCACCACCAACTCACTCACCCACAGCACCACCAACTCACTCACCCACCTACTCACTCACCCACAGCACCACCAACTCACTCACCCACCTACTCACTCACCCACAGCACCACCAACTCACTCACCCACCTACTCACTCGCCCACAGCACCACCAACTCACTCACCCACCTACTCACTCGCCCACAGCACCACCAACTCACTCACCCACCTACTCACTCGCCCACAGCACCACCAACTCACTCAGCCGCCTACTCACTCACCCACAGCACCACCAACTCACTCACCCACCTACTCACTCACCCACAGCACCGCCAACTCACTCACCCACCTACTCACTCGCCCACAGCACCACCAACTCACTCACCCACCTACTCACTCGCCCACAACACCACCAACTCACTCACCCACCTACTCACTCACCCACAGCACCACCAACTCACTCACCCACAGCACCACCAACTCACTCACCCACCTACTCACTCACCCACAGCATCACCAACTCACTCACCCACCTACTCACTCACCCACAGCACCGCCAACTCACTCACCCACCTACTCACTCACCCACAGCACCACCAACTCACTCACCCACCTACTTACTCACCCACAGCACCACCAACTCACTCACCCACCTACTCACTCACCCACAGCACCACCAACTCACTCACCCACCTACTCACTCACCCACAGCATCACCAACTCACTCACCCACCTACTCACTCACCCACAGCACCACCAACTCACTCACCCACCTACTCACTCACCCACAGCATCACCAACTCACTCAGCCACCTACTCACTCGCCCACAGCACCACCAACTCACTCACCCACCTACTCACTCACCCACAGCATCACCAACTCACTCACCCACCTACTCACTCGCCCACAGCACCACCAACTCACTCACCCACCTACTCACTCACCCACAGCATCACCAACTCACTCACCCACCTACTCACTCGCCCACAGCACCACCAACTCACTCACCCACCTACACACTCACCCACAGCACCACCAACTCACTCAGCCACCTACTCACTCACATACAGCACCAACAACTCACTCACCCACCTACTCACTCACCCACAGCACCAACAACTCACTCACCCACCTACTCACTCACCCACAGCACCAACAACTCACTCACCCACCTACTCACTCACCCACAGCATCACCAACTCACTCACCCACCTACTCACTCACCCACAGCACCAACAACTCACTCACCCACCTACTCACTCACCCACAGCACCACCAACTGACTCAGCCACCAACTCACTCACCCACAGCACCACCAACTCACTCACCCACCTACTCACACACCCACAGCACCACTAACTCACTCACCCACCTACTCACTCACCCACAGCACCACCAACTCACTCACCCACCTACTCACTCACCCACAGCACCACTAACTCACTCACCCACCTACTCACTCACCCACAGCACCACCAACTGACTCATCCACCTACTCACTCACCCACAGCATCACCAACTCACTCACCCACCTACTCACTCACCCACCTACTCACTCACCCACAGCACCACCAACTCACTCACCCACCTACTCACTCACCCACAGCACCACCAACTCACTCACCCACCTACTCACTCACCCACAGCACCAACAACTCACTCACCCACCTACTCACTCACCCACAGCACCACCAACTCACTCACCCACAGCATCACCAACTCACTCACCCACCTACTCACTCACCCACAGCACCACCAACTCACTCAGCCACCTACTCACTCACCCACAGCACCACCAACTCACTCACCCACCTACTCACTCACCCACAGCACCACCAACTCACTCACCCACAGCACCACCAACTCACTCACCCACCTACTCACTCACCCACAGCACCACCAACTCACTCACCCACCTACTCACTCACCCACAGCACCACCAACTCACTCACCCACCCACTCACTCACCCCATCCCCCCACCCACTCACCCACCTCCTCACTCACTCACCCACCCACTCACTCAACCAATCACCCAACCCACCAACCCACTCATACACTCACTCACACGACCCACCCACCCACTCACCCAACCCACCCATCCACTCACCCACCCACTCACCCCCCACCTACTCACCCACCCACCCACCCACTCACCCACCTACTCACCGACCCACCCACCCACCCACTCACCCACCTACTCACCGACCCACCCACCCACCCACTCACCCACCCACTCACCCAACCCACCCATCCACTCACTCACCCATTCACCCCCCACCTACTCACCGACCCACCCACCCACTCACCCACCTACTCACCCAACCCACCCATCCACTCACCCACCCACTCACCCAACCACCCACTCACCCACCTACTCACCCAACCCACCCATCCACTCACCCACCCACCCACCCACTCACCCAACCCACCCACCCACTCACCCAACCCACCCACCCACTCACCCACCCAATCACCCACCCACCCACTCACCCACCTACTCACCCAACCCACCCATCCACTCACCCACCCACTCACCCAACCACCCACTCACCCACCTACTCACCCAACCCACCCATCCACTCACCCACCCACCCACCCACTCACCCAACCCACCCATCCACTCACCCATCCAATCACCAACCCACTCACCCAACCCACTCACCCAACCCACCCACCCACTCATACACTCACTCACACGACCCATCCACTCACCCACCTACTCACCCAACCCACCCATCCACTCACCCACCCACCCACTCACCCAACCCACCCATCCACTCACCCACCCAATCACCCAACCCACCCACCCACTCACCCAACCCACCCACCCACTCACCCACTCACTCACACGACCCATCCACCCACCCACTCACCCACTCACCCACTCACCCACCCATCCACTCACCCACCTACTCACCCACCCACTCACCCACCTACTCACCCAACCCACCCACCCACTCACCCAACCCACCCACCCACTCATACACTCACTCACACGACCCATCCACCCACCCACCCACTCACCCACCCAATCACACAACCCACCCACTCACCCAACCCACCCATCCACTCACCCACCCACTCACCCAACCCACCCACCCACTCATACACTCACTCACACGACCCATCCACCCACCCACCCACTCACCCACCCAATCACACAACCCACCCACTCACCCAACCCACCCATCCACTCACCCACCCACTCACCCAACCCACCCACCCACTCATACACTCACTCACACGACCCATCCACCCACCCACCCACCCACTCACCCACCCAATCACACAACCCACCCACTCACCCAACCCACCCATCCACTCACCCACCCACTCACCCAACCCACCCACCCACTCATACACTCACTCACACGACCCATCCACCCACCCACCCACTCACCCACCCAATCACACAACCCACCCACTCACCCAACCCACCCATCCACTCACCCACCCACTCACCCAACCCACCCACCCACTCATACACTCACTCACACGACCCATCCACCCACCCACCCACTCACCCACCCAATCACACAACCCACCCACTCACCCAACCCACCCATCCACTCACCCACCCACTCACCCAACCCACCCACCCACTCATACACTCACTCACACGACCCATCCACCCACCCACCCACTCACCCACCCAATCACACAACCCACCCACTCACCCAACCCACCCATCCACTCACCCACCCACTCACCCAACCCACCCACCCACTCATACACTCACTCACACGACCCATCCACCCACCCACCCACTCACCCACCCAATCACACAACCCACCCACTCACCCAACCCACCCATCCACTCACCCACCCACTCACCCAACCCACCCACCCACTCATACACTCACTCACACGACCCATCCACCCACCCACCCACTCACCCACCCAATCACACAACCCACCCACTCACCCAACCCACCCATCCACTCACCCACCCACTCACCCAACCCACCCACCCACTCATACACTCACTCACACGACCCATCCACCCACCCACCCACTCACCCACCCAATCACACAACCCACCCACTCACCCAACCCACCCATCCACTCACCCACCCACTCACCCAACCCACCCACCCACTCATACACTCACTCACACGACCCATCCACCCACCCACCCACTCACCCACCCAATCACACAACCCACCCACTCACCCAACCCACCCATCCACTCACCCACCCACTCACCCAACCCACCCACCCACTCATACACTCACTCACACGACCCATCCACCCACCCACTCACCCACCCAATCACACAACCCACCCACTCACCCCACCCAACCCACCCATCCACTCACCCACCCACTCACACGACCCACCCACTCACTCACCAAATTGCACGCTTCATGCCTTGCTGACCGTTACTCTGAAACCACAGAGGCACAACCACAACCCCCACCCCCCCATCCCGTCAAGGTCTGGGGGCATCTCCCTGCTGTTATTGCCATCGATTCATCTGACCGATGTCGACTCTTTTTGTTTTTCGTATCCCGTTGCCTTTGACTCAAAGGTGACGCTGCACACACAACAACATCAGCAACAAGGGGGATGATGGGCTGGGGTTAGGGATGGGGATAGGGGGGGGAGAACAGCCCCACAAATTAGGGATGTGCTCGTAACATAGCAGGGGAGGGGGGAGAGAGGGGGGGGGGAGGGAGGGGGAGGGAGGGGGGAGGGAGGGGGGGAGGGAGGGGGGTCAAAGGTGGCTGAGCCGGTTACTCTGATGTCCTGGGTTCCATTCCGGGGTTTCGTTCCCGACCATGGTGATGGCACAGAGGGGTTGGGTAGAGACCCATAGACTCACTTAGAGACCCATAGACTCACATAGAGACCCATAGACTCACTTAGAGACCCATAGACTTACATAGAGACACATAGACTCACATAGAGACCCATAGACTCACATAGAGACTCATAGACTCACTTAGAGACCCATAGACTCACATAGAGACCCATAGACTCACATAGAGACACATATACTCACATAGAGACCCATAGACTCACATAGAGACCCATCGACTTACATAGAGACACTTAGACTCACATAGAGACCCATAGACTCACGTAGAGACACATAGACTCACATAGAGACCCATAGACTCACTTAGAGACCCATAGACTCACATAGAGACCCATAGACTCACTTAGCGACCCATAGACTCACATAGAGACCCATAGACTCCCATAGAGACCCATAGACTCACATAGAGACCCATAGACTCACATAGAGACCCATAGACTCACTTAGAGACCCATAGACTCACATAGAGACCCATAGACTCACTTAGAGACCCATAGACTCACATAGAGACCCATAGACTCACATAGAGACCCATAGACTCACATAGAGACCCATAGACTTACATAGAGACCCATAGACTCACATAGAGACCCATAGACTCACATAGAGACCCATAGACTCACATAGAGACCCATAGACTCACATAGAGACCCATAGACTTACATAGAGACCCATAGACTCACATAGAGACCCATAGACTCACATAGAGACCCATAGACTCACGTAGAGACACATAGACTCACATAGAGACCCATAGACTCACATAGAGACCCATAGACTCACATAGAGACCCATAGACTCACATATAGACCCATAGACTCACTTAGAGACCCATAGACTCACATATAGACCCATAGACTCACATAGAGACCCATAGACTCACATATAGACCCATAGACTCACATAGAGACCCATAGACTCACATATAGACACATAGACTCACATATAGACCCATAGACTCACTTAGAGACCCATAGACTCACATATAGACCCATAGACTCACATAGAGACCCATAGACTCACTTAGAGACCCATAGACTCACATAGAGACCCATAGACTCACTTAGAGACCCATAGACTCACATAGAGACCCATAGACTCACTTAGAGACCCATAGACTCACATAGAGACCCATAGACTCACATAGAGACCCATAGACTCACGTAGAGACCCATAGACTCACTTTGAGACCCAATAAGTCACGTAAAGACCCATAGACTCACTTAGAGACCCATAGACTCACATAGAGACCCATAGACTCACTTAGAGACCCATAGACTCACATAGAGACCCATAGACTCACTTAGAGACCCATAGACTCACATAGAGACCCATAGACTCACATAGAGACCCATAGACTCACGTAGAGACCCATAGACTCACTTTGAGACACAATAAGTCACGTAGAGACCCATAGACTCACTTAGAGACCCATAGACTCACATAGAGACCCATAGACTCACTTAAAGACCCATAGACTCACACAGAGACCCATAGACTCACATAGAGACCCATAGACTCACATAGAGACCCATAGACTCACTTAGAGACCCATAGACTCACTTAGAGACCCATAGACTCACATAGAGACCCATAGACTCACATAGAGACCCATAGACTCACATAGAGACTCATAGACTCACACAGAGACCCATAGACTCACATAGAGACCCATAGACTCACATAGAGACCCATAGACTCACATAGAGACCCATACACTCACATAGAGACCCATAGACTCACATATAGACCCATAGACTCACATAGAGACCCATAGACTCACACAGAGACCCATAGACTCACGTAGAGACACATAGACTCACATAGAGACCCATAGACTCACATAGAGACACATAGACTCACTTAGAGACCCATAGACTCACTTAGAGACCCATAGACTCACTTAGAGACCCAATAAGTCACGTAGAGACCCATAGACTCACTTAGAGAAACATAGACTCACTTAGAGACACATAGACTCACTTAGAGACCCATAGACTCACTTAGAGACCCATAGACTCACACAGAGACCCATAGACTCACATAGAGACCCATAGACTCACATAGAGACCCATAGACTCACATAGAGACCCATACACTCACATAGAGACCCATAGACTCACATATAGACCCATAGACTCACATAGAGACCCATAGACTCACACAGAGACCCATAGACTCACGTAGAGACACATAGACTCACATAGAGACCCATAGACTCACATAGAGACACATAGACTCACTTAGAGACCCATAGACTCACTTAGAGACCCAATAAGTCACGTAGAGACCCATAGACTCACTTAGAGAAACATAGACTCACTTAGAGACCCATAGACTCACTTTGAGACCCAATAAGTCACGTAGAGACCCATAGACTCACTTAGAGACCCATAGACTCACATAGAGACCCATAGACTCACTTAGAGACCCAATAAGTCATGTAGAGACCCATAGACTCACTTAGAGAAACATAGACTCACTTAGAGACCCATAGACTCACTTAGAGACCCAATAAGTCACGTAGAGACCCATAGACTCACTTAGAGAAACATAGACTCACTTAGAGACCCATAGACTCACTTAGAGACCCAATAAGTCACGTAGAGACCCATAGACTCACTTAGAGAAACATAGACTCACTTAGAGACCCATAGACTCACTTAGAGACCCAATAAGTCACGTAGAGACCCATAGACTCACTTAGAGACCCAATAAGTCACGTAGAGACCCATAGACTCACTTAGAGAAACATAGACTCACTTAGAGACCCATAGACTCACTTAGAGACCCATAGACTCACTTAGAGACCCAATAAGTCACGTAGAGACCCATAGACTCACTTAGAGACCCATAGACTCACATAGAGGCCCATAGACTCCCATAGAGACCCATAGACTCACATAGAGACCCATAGACTCACATAGAGACCCATAGACTCACTTAGAGACCCATAGACTCACATAGAGACCCATAGACTCACTTAGAGACCCATAGACTCACATAGAGACCCATAGACTCACATAGAGACCCATAGACTCACATAGAGACCCATAGACTTACATAGAGACCCATAGACTCACATAGAGACCCATAGACTCACATAGAGACCCATAGACTCACATAGAGACCCATAGACTCACATAGAGACCCATAGACTTACATAGAGACCCATAGACTCACATAGAGACCCATAGACTCACATAGAGACCCATAGACTCACGTAGAGACACATAGACTCACATAGAGACCCATAGACTCACATAGAGACCCATAGACTCACATAGAGACCCATAGACTCACATATAGACCCATAGACTCACTTAGAGACCCATAGACTCACATATAGACCCATAGACTCACATAGAGACCCATAGACTCACATATAGACCCATAGACTCACATAGAGACCCATAGACTCACATATAGACACATAGACTCACATATAGACCCATAGACTCACTTAGAGACCCATAGACTCACATATAGACCCATAGACTCACATAGAGACCCATAGACTCACTTAGAGACCCATAGACTCACATAGAGACCCATAGACTCACTTAGAGACCCATAGACTCACATAGAGACCCATAGACTCACTTAGAGACCCATAGACTCACATAGAGACCCATAGACTCACATAGAGACCCATAGACTCACGTAGAGACCCATAGACTCACTTTGAGACCCAATAAGTCACGTAAAGATCCATAGACTCACTTAGAGACCCATAGACTCACATAGAGACCCATAGACTCACTTAGAGACCCATAGACTCACATAGAGACCCATAGACTCACTTAGAGACCCATAGACTCACATAGAGACCCATAGACTCACATAGAGACCCATAGACTCACGTAGAGACCCATAGACTCACTTTGAGACCCAATAAGTCACGTAGAGACCCATAGACTCACTTAGAGACCCATAGACTCACATAGAGACCCATAGACTCACTTAAAGACCCATAGACTCACACAGAGACCCATAGACTCACATAGAGACCCATAGACTCACATAGAGACCCATAGACTCACTTAGAGACCCATAGACTCACTTAGAGACCCATAGACTCACATAGAGACCCATAGACTCACATAGAGACCCATAGACTCACATAGAGACTCATAGACTCACACAGAGACCCATAGACTCACATAGAGACCCATAGACTCACATAGAGACCCATAGACTCACATAGAGACCCATACACTCACATAGAGACCCATAGACTCACATATAGACCCATAGACTCACATAGAGACCCATAGACTCACACAGAGACCCATAGACTCACGTAGAGACACATAGACTCACATAGAGACCCATAGACTCACATAGAGACACATAGACTCACTTAGAGACCCATAGACTCACTTAGAGACCCATAGACTCACTTAGAGACCCAATAAGTCACGTAGAGACCCATAGACTCACTTAGAGAAACATAGACTCACTTAGAGACACATAGACTCACTTAGAGACCCATAGACTCACTTAGAGACCCATAGACTCACACAGAGACCCATAGACTCACATAGAGACCCATAGACTCACATAGAGACCCATAGACTCACATAGAGACCCATACACTCACATAGAGACCCATAGACTCACATATAGACCCATAGACTCACATAGAGACCCATAGACTCACACAGAGACCCATAGACTCACGTAGAGACACATAGACTCACATAGAGACCCATAGACTCACATAGAGACACATAGACTCACTTAGAGACCCATAGACTCACTTAGAGACCCAATAAGTCACGTAGAGACCCATAGACTCACTTAGAGAAACATAGACTCACTTAGAGACCCATAGACTCACTTTGAGACCCAATAAGTCACGTAGAGACCCATAGACTCACTTAGAGACCCATAGACTCACATAGAGACCCATAGACTCACTTAGAGACCCAATAAGTCACGTAGAGACCCATAGACTCACTTAGAGAAACATAGACTCACTTAGAGACCCATAGACTCACTTAGAGACCCAATAAGTCACGTAGAGACCCATAGACTCACTTAGAGAAACATAGACTCACTTAGAGACCCATAGACTCACTTAGAGACCCAATAAGTCACGTAGAGACCCATAGACTCACTTAGAGAAACATAGACTCACTTAGAGACCCATAGACTCACTTAGAGACCCAATAAGTCACGTAGAGACCCATAGACTCACTTAGAGACCCAATAAGTCACGTAGAGACCCATAGACTCACTTAGAGAAACATAGACTCACTTAGAGACCCATAGACTCACTTAGAGACCCATAGACTCACTTAGAGACCCAATAAGTCACGTAGAGACCCATAGACTCACTTAGAGACCCATAGACTCACATAGAGGCCCATAGACTCACATAGAGGCCCATAGACTCACATAGAGACCCATAGACTCACGTAGAGAGACACACACACAGAGAGAGAAACACAGATAGAGAGAGAGACACACAGAGAGAGACAGACACACAGAGAGAGAGAGGCAGAGACAGAGACACACAGAACCACACAGAGAAAGAGAGAGACACAACAACAACAACAACCGCCATTCGCCACTAAGTGGCGGTGACGTCACCACGACGCTTGTGCCAGGCCATGTTCACCTTGAGGCCACGTGAAGAGAGAGACACACACACAGAGAGACAGACACACCGAGAGAGAGGGAGAGACACAGAGAGAAGGCAAAGACAAAGATGCCCCCGTATAGGCTCGAACATACTGTAGGGGCAAGTGCTGTTAGCGAGCACCTATGAAGGCCGGCACGGCACACGAGGGGGTGGGTGGCCAGCACCACGCCCGGACCGCCTTTGTCTCCCCAGTGGCGATGTTTACTGCACACCGCACCAGGTACACATTTGTGGCTGAGTCGACCTAGGGGAGGCCCAGGACCGGTTCAAATAATCGTCACTGGTGTTGGCCGTGAGCGGGAATCGAACTCGGGTCGTCGGGTTCATAGCGCAGCGCGCTAACCACTGCACCACCGCTCCCCAGACACAGACACACACACACACAGACACACACACACAGATAGACACAGATACACACAGACACAGAGACACACAGACAAACACACGCAGACACACAGACACTCACACACACAGACACACACACAGACACATACACAGACACACACAGACACACACACACACACAGACAAACACACGCAGACACACAGACACACACACACAGATACACACAGGCACACAGACAAACACACGCAGACACACATACAAACACACGCAGACACACAGAAACACACACAGACACACAGACACACACACACACAGTCACACACACATACACACAGACACACACACACACACAATCACACACACACAGACACACACACACACAGACACACACAGTCACACACAGACACACACACAGACACACACACACAGACACACACACAGACACACACACACAGACACACACAGTCACACACAGACACACACACAGACACACACACAGACACACACACACACAGATACACACAGACACACAGTCACACACACAGACACACACAGAGACACACACACAGACACACACACACAGACACACACACACAGACACACACACACAGACACACACACACACAGACACACACAGTCACACACAGACACACACACAGACACACACACACACAGACACACACACACAGACACACACACACAGTCACACACAGACACACACACAGACACACACACACACACAGATACACACAGACACACAGTCACACACACAGACACACACAGTCACACACACACACACAGACACACACACACACGCACAGACACAGACACAGTCACACACACACACACAGACACACACACACACAGACACACACAGTCACACACAGACACACACACACAGACACACACACACAGACACACACAGTCACACACACACAGACACACAGACACACACACACAGACACACACAGACACACACACACACACAGACACACACACAGACACACACAGACACACACACACACACAGACACACACACAGACACACACACAGTCACACACACACAGACACACACACAGTCACACACATACAGACACACACACAGACACACACACACAGACACACACACACAGTCACACACACACAGTCACACACAATCACACACACACAGACACACACACAGACACACACACAGACACACACAGACACACACACACAGACACACACACACAGACACACAAACACACACAGACACACACACACACAGACACACACACACACACAGACACACACACACAGACACACACACAGACACACACACACAGACACACACACACAGACACACACACACAGACACACACACAGACACACACACAGTCACACACACAGTCACACACACACAGTCACACACACAGACACAGTCACACACACACAGACACACACACGCACACAATGTTATTCCTTCACGGATGATGGCTTTGGCAAAGTCACAGGGCATCGGCGATGTCTGGCAGCTGTTGCATCTCTCCGCTGTGGCTTCTGTATTTTTGCCTGCGTCTCTCTCTCTCTCTGTCTAAGTAGCGGTGATGTCTCACGTCTTCTTCTTAGAACGCTGGGGAGACGGACAAGCCCCTCTCTGCAGCAGCGTGGACGGCGCCCTCCTCGTGGTGTTCACCTTCTGAAGCGCTCGCTCGTCACCGTGGCGTGCGCCATGACCACCACCACCACCACCACAACCACCACCACAACTACCACCACAACCACCACAACCACCACCACCGCCACCACCGCCACCACCACCACAACCACCACCACAACTACCACCACAATCACCACAATCACCACCACCACAACCACCACCACCACCACCACAATCACCACCACCACCACAATCACCACCACCACCAACACCACCACCACCACAATCACCACCACCACCACCACAACCACCACCACGTGGCTTTTCTTTCGTGTTGTGCGCGGTGCTTTTAGCGCCACATCGCGTGGATTTGTAGCGTTTATTTTCATTTGTGTCGCTGGTGACTTTGTGTATTTGGGTTGCTGGTGACTTTGTGTGTTTCGTATCGAAATCGCCTCCAGTGCTGTTGCTGCTGGCGGCAATAAAAGTTGTGTACAAGTCTAAAAAAAAGTCTAAGAATTGTCTCAAACCCACGTGAGTTAGATACACGGTGATGCCACGCCGGTGCATCACGGGGCAACGATATGGACATAATATGACTTAAAAAAAAAACCCGCCCACCTCCAACGCATTTTCCATAAATATGCAAAATTCCTCTTGATATGCAAATTATTTTGTCAAAGCGCTCTTCTTCCACCTCCAACCCAGCTTATATATAAGCTCCAAGCTTGGCTGTGTCTCATTCTTCACCTGAGGACGGCCGCTTGCGTTGTGGCCGAAACGTCGTGAGAATTATTTTATCATGTTTTATAATTTTATTATTTTATTACTTCCCTTCTACGTGGCGACTTTACCGAAAGAACCAAGAAGATGAATCCCTGCAGTCACGAAAGAAGCTTTAAATCGAAATTTTATTTTTTATTTTTATTATTTTATTATGTTTATGATTATTATTTGATTATGTTTTATTTTTATTATTTGATTATGTTTTATTTTAAATATTTCATTATGTTTTATTTTAAATATTTAATTATGTCTTATTTTTATTATTTTGTTATGTTTTATTATTATTTTATAATGTAAAATTTTTATTATTTTATTACTTCCCTTCGACGTGGTGACTTCACCGAAAGAACCAAGAAGATGAATCCCTGCAGTCACGAAAGAAGCTTTAAATCGAAATTTAAATACCACGGTGATACCACGATGGTGCGTCACGGGGCGACGAGATGAACGCTCCCGATGCAGAATTGGGGGGCGGGGGAGATGGGGGGTCCCTTTAAAAATGCCATCCCAGAATGGAGCGCGGCCGATCCTAAAGCTACGGATTGGGATCTCGAACCTCTGCCGGATGGGGATGATGATGTTGGTGGTGGGGTAAAGTGTGGGTACGCCCAGGTATTCCTCTCCCCGTGTTTCCAATCGCCTCCCCGTGTCCCCCATCACCTCCCCGTGTCTCCCATCGCCTCCCTGTGTCTCCCATCGCCTCCCCGTGTCTCCCATCGCCTCCCCGTGTCTCCCATCGCCTCCCCGTATCTCCCATCACCTCCCCGTGTCTCCCATCACCCCCCCGTGTCTCCCATCGCCTCCCCGTGTCTCCCATTGCCTCCCCGTGTCTCCCATCGCCTCCCCGTGTCTCCCATCACCTCCCCGTGTCTCCCATCACCTCCTCGTGTCTCCCATCACCTCCCCGTGTCTCCCATCGCCTCCCCGTGTCTCCCATCACCTACCCGTGTCTCCCATCGCCTCCCCGTGTCTCCCATCGCCTCCCCAGTGTCTCCCATCACCTCCCCGTGTCTCCCATCGCCTCCCCGTGTCTCCCATCGCCTCCCCGTGTCTCCCATCACCTCCCCGTGTCTCCCATCGCCTCCCCGTGTCTCCCATCGCCTCCCCGTGTCTCCCATCGCATCCCCGTGTCTCCCATCACCTCCCCGTGTCTCCCATCACCTCCCCGTGTCTCCCATCACCTCCCCGTGTCTCCCATCGCCTCCCCGTGTCTCCCATCACCTCCCCGTGTCTCCCATCACCTCCCCGTGTCTCCCATCACCTCCCCGTGTCTCCAATCGCCTCCCCGTGTCTCCCATCACCTCCCCGTGTCTCCCATCGCCTCCCCGTGTCTCCCATCGCCTCCCCGTGTCTCCCATCGCCTCCTCGTGTCTCCCATCACCTCCCCGTGTCTCCCATCACCTCCCAATGTATCCCATCACCTCCCTGTGTATCCCATCGTCTCCCCGTGTCTCCCATCACCTCCCCGTGTCTCCCATCGCCTCCCCGTGTCTCCCATCACCTCCCCGTGTCTCCCATCACCTCCCCGTGTCTCCCATCACCTCCCCGTGTCTCCAATCGCCTCCCCGTGTCTCCCATCGCCTCCCCGTGTCTCCCATCGCCTCCCCGTGTCTCCCATCGCCTCCCCGTGTCTCCCATCGCCTCCTCGTGTCTCCCATCACCTCCCCGTGTCTCCCATCACCTCCCAGTGTATCCCATCACCTTCCTGTGTATCCCATCGCCTCCCCGTGTCTCCCATCACCTCCCTGTGTCTCCCATCGCCTCCCCGTGTCTCCCATCACCTCCCCGTGTCTCCCATCACCCCCCCGTGTCTCCCATCGCCTCCTCGTGTCTCCCATTGCCTCCCCGTGTCTCCCATCGCCTCCCCGTGTCTCCCATCACCTCCTCGTGTCTCCCATCACCTCCCGTGTCTCCCATCGCCTCCCCGTGTCTCTCTCGGCTCGTCTGCCCGAGCGATTCTGTCCGTCAGTCCGTCCGTGACCGCCCTTGGCGAGTCGAGGTTGAGGCTACTGGGTTCCGTGAGTCGCTTAACGTCCCAGCGTTTTTAATCTTTCACGCAAATATCAGTGTGGGATTTACTGGGGGAATGGGGGGTGGAGGATAATTTTGCGTTCTCAAAATGTGTTGCTTTTCATCTTGATTTTTGAAGCTTTCGCGACTGCAGTAATCCATACTCTTTGCTTCTTTCGGTAAAGTCACGTGGGTAGAAATACAATAAAATAATGATAAATAAAATAGTTGTATTTTATTTCTACCCACGTGACTTTCCCGAAATAACCAAAAAGTATTATATTATTCGTTTGTTGATTTGAAGTTTTCGTGGCGGCAGGGATCCGTTCTCTTTGCTTCTTTCGGTAAAGTCACGTAGATAGAAATATAATAAAATGATGATAAATAAAATAGTTGTATTTTATTTCGACCTACTTGACTTTCCTGAAATAAGCAGAGTATTATCTTATTATTTTGTCCATTCGAAGCTTTCGTGACTGCAGGAATCCATTCTCTCTCTCTCTCTCTCTTTCGTCGTGTTCTTTGATTATTATTATTATAATTTTTTCTATCTACGTGACTTTACCGAAATAACCAGCGAGCAACGTGTGGGTTTGTTGCCCCATCGAAAGGGCGATTTAAACGTTGATTTACTCGCCGCGGAACGGCCCCGATGCGGCTAAACAGCGCCCCGTGCCTCGTGCTTGCCACGGGGCGATCATTTACGATGCATTTTATTTACTAGCGAAGAGGGGGAGGGGAGGGAGGGAGGGGGGGGAGGTGGGAGGGAGGGACACACACACACACACAGACGATACACACACACAGACGATACACACACACAGACGATACACACACACACACAGACGATACACACACACAGACGATACACACACACAGACGATACACACACACACACAGACGATACACACACACACACAGACGATACACACACACAGACGATACACACACACAGATGATGCACACACACACAGATGGTACACACACACACACAGACGATACACACACACACACAGACGATACACACACACACACAGACGATACACACACACAGACGATACACACACACAAATGATACACCCACACACAGACGATACACACCCACACACAGACGATACACACACACAGACGATACACACACACAGACGATACACACACACAAATGATACACACACACACACAGACGATACACACCCACACACAGACGATACACACACACAGACGATACACACACACAGATGATACACACACACACACAGACGATACACACCCACACACAGACGATACACACACACAGACGATACACACACACAAATGATACACACACACACAGACGATACACACACACAGACGATACACACACACAAATGATGCACACACACACACAGACGATACACACCCACACACAGACGATACACACACACAGACGATACACACACACAAATGATACACACACACACACAGACGATACACACCCACACACAGACGATACACACACACAGACGATACACACACACAGATGATACACACACACACACAGACGATACACACCCACACACAGACGATACACACACACAGACGATACACACACACAAATGATACACACACACACAGACGATACACACCCACACACAGACGATACACACACACAGACGATACACACACACAGATGATACACACACACACACAGACGATACACACCCACACACAGACGATACACACACACAGACGATACACAAACACAGATGATACACACACACACACAGACGATACACACCCACACACAGACGATACACACACACAGACGATACACACACACAGATGATGCACACACACACACACAGACGATACACACACACAGACGATACACACACACAGACGATGCACACACACAGATGGTACACACACACACACAGATGGTACACACACACACACACAGACGATGCACACACACGCACACAAACGATACACACACACACAGACGATGCACACACGCACGCACTACAGAGCAAGGACGTTAAATCACTCGAGAGCTTCAAGCTCGAGAACGAGTTGAATGTCGAGCGCTGTTCGTGGAGCGCCCGTCACAGGCGTTCCCCGCTTAGCGTGGTGGGGATGCGTTCGCCGTCAACGAGGGCACTAAGCGAATCGGCGCTATGCGGGGTCGTTATAACGTAGGCCCCTATGGGGATGCGTTCCCAGACATCGCCGCTGTGTATCACCTACGAAACAACGCGGCAGGGATTCGTCGGAGTACCGAGACGACAATAATTTCACATGATGATGATGATGATGAACGCGATTCTTAAGTGATGTTAATGGTACAAATTGTAATATAAAACATAATAATAATCAGTGTGGTCAACACACTTTTTCTGGCATAGGGTATTATAACGGTTTTAAGGTAAGTTTGGGGTGCTGATTCCAAATCTGGCATCAGTTTTTGTCTATCACATCAGGTTATTGAGATATCAGATATTGCATTTTCAATAAAAATTACAGAATAAAAATATTAAATAAATGTGGACATCTACATAAATTGATATTATAAACACACTATCCTAAAAATACAGCACCATATTTTAACAGTAAAGCAGTCACTGACTCGCAACAACTTGCAATCATAAGTGACAGAGTTAATTTCGGCTAAAATCAATGAAAATGGGGTATGCCGATAGCATAAAAATGAGATGTGATAGAGCAAATTTGAGATCAGATTTGGAATCAGCACCCTTAAATTAGTCTAGAACAGCTGCAAAAGTCCAGGCCAGAAAAACACGTTTTTTTTGTTGTTGACCAGTGTTATCAGTGTGGTCGCGAGTGCAACTGCTTGCTTGCCACGAGCTTGGTTATTGGAGCGTGGTGCTGCGAATGGGTTGGTGAGCATTGCACCGCCTGCCACATCGCCTCCGATAACAGAATCGGGATGTCGTTTGATGTCGGAGGAATCCGATGAGCTATGAAGCTCTTAAAAGACATGTCCAGTAGATCAGTGCGGATGGCGATGGACGGTGGATAGACGATTGAAAGCTCTCGTGACTGCAGGGATTCATCTTCTTGGTTCTTTCGGTAAAGTCACGTAGAAGGGAAATAATAAAATAATAAAAATAAAACATAATAAAATAATTCTCACGACGTTTCGGCCACAACGCAAGCAGCCGTCCTCAGGTGAAGAACAGGTCTGTCGGAAAGACAGCGTCTGACTCTGTCTTATCGACAGACATGTTATTTTTTTTATTTTATTATTTCCATTCTACGTGACTTTACCGAAAGAACCAAGAAGATGGAAAGTCGGTTCAACTACGTACTCGCAATGACGAGGTCACCTATTTGATTCCATCTCTCGTCTATGTATCTCTGTGTGAGTCTGTGGGTCTATGTGTGAGTATGTGGGTCTCTGTGTGAGTTTGTGGGTCTCTGTGTGAGTCTGTGGGTCTATGTGTGAGTATGTGGGTCTTTGTGTGAGTATGTGGGTCTTTGTGTGAGTATGTGGGTCTCTGTGTGAGTCTGTGGGTCTTTGTGTGAGTATGTGGGTCTTTGTGTGAGTATGTGGGTCTATGTGTGAGTCTGTGGGTCTCTGTGTGAGTCTGTGGGTTTATGTGAGTCTGTGCGTCTGTGTGCGAGTCAATGGGTCTCTGTGTGAGTCTGTGGGTGTTTGTGTGAGTTTGTGGGTCTCTGTGTGAGTCTGTGGGTATTTGTGTGAGTATCTGGGTTTCTGTGTGAGTCTGTGGGTCTTTGTGTGAGTATGTGGGTCTCTGTGTGAGTCTGTGGGTCTTTGTGTGAGTATGTGGGTCTCTGTGTGAGTCTGTGGGTCTTTGTGTGAGTATGTGGGTCTCTGTGTGAGTCTGTGGGTCTTTGTGTGAGCGTATGGGTCTCTGTGTAAGTATGTGGGTCTCTGTGTGAGTATGTGGGTCTCTGTGTGAGTCTGTGGGTTTATGTGAGTCTGTGCGTCTGTGTGCGAGTCAATGGGTCTATGTGTGAGTCTGTGGGTCTCTGTGTGAGTCCGTGGGTCTCTGTGTGAATTTCTGGGTCTCTGTGTGAGTTTGTGGGTCTCTGTGTGAGATTGTTGGTCTCTGTGTGAGCGTATAGGTCTATATGTGAGTCCGTGGGTCTCTGTGTGAGTCTGTGGGTCTCTGTGTGAGCGTATGGGTCTCTGTGTGAGTCTGTGGGTCTATGTGTGAGTCTGTGGGTCTCTGTGTGAGTCCGTGGGTCTCTGTGTGAATCTCTGGGTCTCTGTGTGAGTTTGTGGGTCTCTGTGTGAGTTTGTTGGTCTCTGTGTGAGCGTATAGGTCTCTCTGTGAGTCCGTGGGTCTCTGTGTGAGTCTGTGGGGCTATGTGTGAGTATGTGGGTCTCTGTGCGAGTCAATGGTTCTCTGTGTGAGTGTATGGGTCTATGTGTGAGTATGTGGGTCTCTGTGTGAGTCCGTGGGTCTCTGTGTGAATCTCTGGGTCTCTGTGTGAGTTTGTGGGTCTCTGTGTTAGTTTGTTGGTCTCTGTGTGAGCGTATAGGTCTCTCTGTGAGTCCGTGGGTCTCTGTGTGAGTCTGTGGGTCTCTGTGTAAGTCTGTGGGTCTTTGTGTGAGTATGTGGGTCTATGTGTGAGTCTGTGAGTCTCTGTGTGAGCGTATGGGTCTCTGTGTAAGTCTGTGGGTCTCTGTGTGAGTCTGTGGGTATCTGTGTGAGTCTGTGGGTTTATGTGAGTCTGTACGTCTGTGTGCGTGTCAATGGGTCTATGTGTGAGTCTGCGGGTCTTTTTGTGAGTATGTGGGTCTATGTGTGAGTCTGTGGGTCTCTGTGTGAGCGTATGGGTCTCTGTGTAAGTCTGTGGGTCTCTGTGTGAGTATGTGGGTCTCTGTGTGAGTCCGTGTGTTTATGTGAGTCTGTGCGTCTGTGTGCGAGTCAATGGGTCTATGTGTGAGTCTGTGGGTCTTTGTGTGAGTATGTGGGTCTATGTGTGAGTCTGTGGGTCTCTGTGTGAGCGTATGGGTCTCTGTGTAAATCTGTGGGTCTCTGTGTGAGTCTGTGGGTCTCTGTGTGAGTCTGTGGGTTTATGTGAGTCTGTGCGTCTGTGTGCGAGTCAATGGGTCTATGTGTGAGTCTGTGGGTCTTTGTGTGAGTATGTGGGTCTATGTGTGAGTCTGTGGGTCTCTGTGTGAGCGTATGGGTATCTGTGTAATTCTGTGGGTCTCTGTGTGAGTCTGTGGGTCTCTGTGTGAGTCTGTGGGTTTATGTGAGTCTGTGCGTCTGTGTGCGAGTCAATGGGTCTCTGTGTGAGTCTGTGGGTCTTTGTGTGAGTATGTGGGTCTATGTGTGAGTCTGTGGGTCTCTGTGTGAGCGTATGGGTCTCTGTGTAAGTCTGTGGGTCTCTGTGTGAGTCTGTGGGTATCTGTGTGAGTCTGTGGGTTTATGTGAGTCTGTGCGTCTGTGTGTGAGTCAATGGGTCTATGTGTGAGTCTGTGGGTTTTGTGTGAGTATGTGGGTCTATGTGTGAGTCTGTGGGTCTCTGTGTGAGCGTATGGGTCTCTGTGTAAATCTGTGGGTCTCTGTGTGAGTCTGTGGGTCTCTGTGTGAGTCTGTGGGTTTATGTGAGTCTGTGCGTCTGTGTGCGAGTCAATGGGTCTATGTGTGAGTCTGTGGGTCTTTGTGTGAGTATGTGGGTCTATGTGTGAGTCTGTGGGTCTCTGTGTGAGCGTATGGGTCTCTGTGTAATTCTGTGGGTCTCTGTGTGAGTCTGTGGGTCTCTGTGTGAGTCTGTGGGTTTATGTGAGTCTGTGCGTCTGTGTGCGAGTCAATGGGTCTCTGTGTGAGTCTGTGGGTCTTTGTGTGAGTATGTGGGTCTATGTGTGAGTCTGTGGGTCTCTGTGTGAGCGTATGGGTCTCTGTGTAAGTCTGTGGGTCTCTGTGTGAGTCTGTGGGTATCTGTGTGAGTCTGTGGGTTTATGTGAGTCTGTGCGTCTGTGTGCGAGTTAATGGGTCTATGTGTGAGTCTGTGGGTTTTGTGTGAGTATGTGGGTCTCTGTGTGAGTCTGTGGGTCTCTGTGTGAGCGTATGGGTCTCTGTGTAAGTCTGTGGGTCTATGTGTGAGTCTGTGGGTCTTTGTGTGAGTATGTGGGTCTCTGTGTGAGTCTGTGGGTCTTTGTGTGAGTATGTGGGTCTTTGTGTGAGTATGTGGGTCTCTGTGTGAGTTTGTGGGTCTTTGTGTGAGTCTGTGGGTCTTTGTGTGAGTATGTGGGTCTTTGTGTGAGTATGTGGGTCTTTGTGTGAGTATGTCGGTCTCTGTGTGAGTCTGTGGGTCTTTGTGTGAGTATGTGGGTCTTTGTGTGAGTCTGTGGGTCTCTGTGTGAGTCTGTGGGTCTCTGTGTGAGTCTGTGGGTTTATGTGAGTCTGTGCGTCTGTGTGCGAGTCAATGGGTCTCTGTGTGAGTCTGTGGGTGTTTGTGTGAGTATGTGGGTCTCTGTGTGAGTCTGTGGGTCTCTGTGTGAGCGTATGAGTCTCTGTGTAAGTCTGTGGGTCTATGTGTGAGTCTGTGGGTCTTTGTGTGAGTATGTGGGTCTCTGTGTGAGTCTGTGGGTCTTTGTGTGAGTATGTGGGTCTTTGTGTGAGTATGTGGGTCTCTGTGTGAGTTTGTGGGTCTCTGTGTGAGTCTGTGGGTCTTTGTGTGAGTATGTGGGTCTTTGTGTGAGTATGTGGGTCTTTGTGTGAGTATGTGGGTCTCTGTGTGAGTCTGTGGGTCTTTGTGTGAGTATGTGGGTCTTTGTGTGAGTGTGTGGGTCTCTGTGTGAGTCTGTGGGTCTCTGTGTGAGTCTGTGGGTTTATGTGAGTCTGTGCGTCTGTGTGCGAGTCAATGAGTCTCTGTGTGAGTCTGTGGGTGTTTGTGTGAGTATGTGGGTCTCTGTGTGAGTCTGTGGGTCTTTGTGTGAGTATGTGGGTTTCTGTGTGAGTCTGTGGGTGTTTGTGTGAGTATGTGGGTCTCTGTGTGAGTCTGTGGGTCTTTGTGTGAGTCTGTGGGTCTCTGTGTGAGTCTGTGGGTCTTTGTGTGAGTATGTGGGTCTCTGTGTGAGTATGTGGGTCTCTGTGTGAGTATGTGGGTCTCTGTGTGAGCGTATGGGTCTCTGTGTAAGTCTGTGGGTCTCTGTGTGAGTCTGTGGGTCTCTGTGTGAGTCTGTAGGTTTATGTGAGTCTGTGCGTCTGTGTGCGAGTCAATGGGTCTATGTGTGAGTCTGTGGGTCTTTGTGTGAGTATGTGGGTCTATGTGTGAGTCTGTGGGTCTCTGTGTGAGCGTATGGGTCTCTGTGTAATTCTGTGGGTCTCTGTGTGAGTCTGTGGGTCTCTGTGTGAGTCTGTGGGTTTATGTGAGTCTGTGCGTCTGTGTGCGAGTCAATGGGTCTCTGTGTGAGTCTGTGGGTCTTTGTGTGAGTATGTGGGTCTATGTGTGAGTCTGTGGGTCTCTGTGTGAGCGTATGGGTCTCTGTGTAAGTCTGTGGGTCTCTGTGTGAGGCTGTGGGTATCTGTGTGAGTCTGTGGGTTTATGTGAGTCTGTGCGTCTGTGTGCGAGTCAATGGGTCTATGTGTGAGTCTGTGGGTTTTGTGTGAGTATGTGGGTCTCTGTGTGAGTCTGTGGGTCTCTGTGTGAGCGTATGGGTCTCTGTGTAAGTATGTGGGTCTATGTGTGAGTCTGTGGGTCTTTGTGTGAGTATGTGGGTCTCTGTGTGAGTCTGTGGGTCTTTGTGTGAGTATGTGGGTCTTTGTGTGAGTATGTGGGTCTCTGTGTGAGTTTGTGGGTCTCTGTGTGAGTCTGTGGGTCTTTGTGTGAGTATGTGGGTCTTTGTGTGAGTATGTGGGTCTTTGTGTGAGTATGTGGGTCTCTGTGTGAGTCTGTGGGTCTTTGTGTGAGTATGTGGGTCTTTGTGTGAGTCTGTGGGTCTCTGTGTGAGTCTGTGGGTCTCTGTGTGAGTCTGTGGGTTTATGTGAGTCTGTGCGTCTGTGTGCGAGTCAATGGGTCTTTGTGTGAGTCTGTGGGTGTTTGTGTGAGTATGTGGGTCTCTGTGTGAGTCTGTGGGTCTCTGTGTGAGCGTATGGGTCTCTGTGTAAGTCTGTGGGTCTATGTGTGAGTCTGTGGGTCTTTGTGTGAGTATGTGGGTCTCTGTGTGAGTCTGTGGGTCTTTGTGTGAGTATGTGGGTCTTTGTGTGATTATGTGGGTCTCTGTGTGAGTTTGTGGGTCTCTGTGTGAGTCTGTGGGTCTTTGTGTGAGTATGTGGGTCTTTGTGTGAGTATGTGGGTCTTTGTGTGAGTATGTGGGTCTCTGTGTGAGTCTGTGGGTCTTTGTGTGAGTATGTGGGTCTTTGTGTGAGTATGTGGGTCTATGTGTGAGTCTGTGGGTCTCTGTGTGAGTCTGTGGGTTTATGTGAGTCTGTGCGTCTGTGTGCGAGTCAATGGGTCTCTGTGTGAGTCTGTGGGTGTTTGTGTGAGTATGTGGGTCTCTGTGTGAGTCTGTGGGTCTTTGTGTGAGTATGTGGGTTTCTGTGTGAGTCTGTGGGTCTTTGTGTGAGTATGTGGGTCTCTGTGTGAGTCTGTGGGTCTTTGTGTGAGTATGTGGGTCTCTGTGTGAGTCTGTGGGTCTTTGTGTGAGTATGTGGGTCTCTGTGTGAGTATGTGGGTCTCTGTGTGAGTCTGTGGGTCTCTGTGTGAGTCTGTGGGTCTCTGTGTGAGTCTGTGGGTCTCTGTGTGAGTATGTGGGTCTCTGTGTGAGTATGTGGGTCTCTGTGTGAGTATGTGGGTCTCTGTGTGAGTCTGTGGGTCTCTGTGTGAGTCTGTGGGTCTCTGTGTGAGTCTGTGGGTCTTTGTGTGAGTATGTGGGTCTCTGTGTGAGTATGTGGGTCTCTGTGTGAGTCTGTGGGTCTCTGTGTGAGTCTGTGGGTCTCTGTGCGAGTCAATGGGTCTCTGTGTGAGTCTGTGGGTCTTTGTGTGAGTATGTGGGTCTTTGTGTGAGTATGTGGGTCTTTGTGTGAGTATGTGGGTCTCTGTGTGAGTCTGTGGGTCTTTGTGTGAGTATGTGGGTCTTTGTGTGAGTCTGTGGGTCTCTGTGTGAGTCTGTGGGTCTCTGTGTGAGTCTGTGGGTTTATGTGAGTCTGTGCGTCTGTGTGCGAGTCAATGGGTCTTTGTGTGAGTCTGTGGGTGTTTGTGTGAGTATGTGGGTCTCTGTGTGAGTCTGTGGGTCTCTGTGTGAGCGTATGGGTCTCTGTGTAAGTCTGTGGGTCTATGTGTGAGTCTGTGGGTCTTTGTGTGAGTATGTGGGTCTCTGTGTGAGTCTGTGGGTCTTTGTGTGAGTATGTGGGTCTTTGTGTGATTATGTGGGTCTCTGTGTGAGTTTGTGGGTCTCTGTGTGAGTCTGTGGGTCTTTGTGTGAGTATGTGGGTCTTTGTGTGAGTATGTGGGTCTTTGTGTGAGTATGTGGGTCTCTGTGTGAGTCTGTGGGTCTTTGTGTGAGTATGTGGGTCTTTGTGTGAGTATGTGGGTCTATGTGTGAGTCTGTGGGTCTCTGTGTGAGTCTGTGGGTTTATGTGAGTCTGTGCGTCTGTGTGCGAGTCAATGGGTCTCTGTGTGAGTCTGTGGGTGTTTGTGTGAGTATGTGGGTCTCTGTGTGAGTCTGTGGGTCTTTGTGTGAGTATGTGGGTTTCTGTGTGAGTCTGTGGGTCTTTGTGTGAGTATGTGGGTCTCTGTGTGAGTCTGTGGGTCTTTGTGTGAGTATGTGGGTCTCTGTGTGAGTCTGTGGGTCTTTGTGTGAGTATGTGGGTCTCTGTGTGAGTATGTGGGTCTCTGTGTGAGTCTGTGGGTCTCTGTGTGAGTCTGTGGGTCTCTGTGTGAGTCTGTGGGTCTCTGTGTGAGTATGTGGGTCTCTGTGTGAGTATGTGGGTCTCTGTGTGAGTATGTGGGTCTCTGTGTGAGTCTGTGGGTCTCTGTGTGAGTCTGTGGGTCTCTGTGTGAGTCTGTGGGTCTTTGTGTGAGTATGTGGGTCTCTGTGTGAGTATGTGGGTCTCTGTGTGAGTCTGTGGGTCTCTGTGTGAGTCTGTGGGTCTCTGTGCGAGTCAATGGGTCTCTGTGTGAGTCTGTGGGTCTTTGTGTGAGTATGTGGGTCTCTGTGTGAGTCTGTGGGTCTTTGTGTGAGTATGTTGGTCTCTGTGTGAGTATGTGGGTCTCTGTGTGAGTCTATGGGTCTATGTGTGAGTCTGTGGGTCTTTGTGTGAGTCTGTGGGTCTCTGTGTGAGCGTTTGCATCCTAGCCAGTGATGCACACGTGCCCTCAAAGTGGCCCCAACAAACTAAACACACACACTCAGACCAGTTCTCAATAAATTAGTTTTCAAACTAGATCTAAATGATTATTGATTTTACCGTTTAAAATTATTTGGTGGACCAACTCCATACTCTTAGGTTGTTTCGGTAAAGTCACGTAGGTAAGAAATAATAATACAATTAAAATGTATAAAAGTAATAATAAAAAAAATTAAAAAAAATCACGACGTGTCGGAGGCAACACAAGTTTCCGTCATCAGGTGGGACCGTCACAGCTAAATTTACTGTATCAAGTGATGTTTTTTATTTTTTTATTTTACATTTATTAATAAAAAAAATGTACCTACGAGACTTTACCGAAAAAACCTAAACAATAATAAATGAAAATAAATCAATTTATTATTTTATTTCTATTATAATTTATATTTTTTACCTACGTGACTTTACCGAAAAAACCTAAACAATAATAAATGAAAATAAATCAATGTATTATTTTATTTCTATTATAATTTATATTTTTTTACCTACGTGACTTTACCGAAAAAACCTACGAGTATGAATCCTTGCAGTCACGAAAGCTTCACATCTAGGACCAACTCCACGAGCATGCCTGTGTCTCTGGCTCTCTGCGTGAGTCTGCGAGCCTCCGTATGAGTCTGCGGTCACTGCCCCCCAGGGCAAACCTAGCGGCCAGTGACAATCAGCACCGTTTCATTCCCCCACTGCCTTCCGGCAAGAGACACACCGAGAGACACAGATACAGTGGAGAGGCAAGCGGCGGTGTCGTGGGTCAAAGTGATGTCAGACCTCCAGGATTGTTGTTCTCTCTGAAACATTATCCCTCCCTCTCTCTCTCTTTCCCCTGATTATTAATAAGGGTCGAGAATGAATTAATCATTCTTTGGGTCTTTCGGTAAAGTCACGTCTAAAGATAAAGTAATAAATTAAATAATAGCATACTACGACGTTTCGATTGCAGCACAAGCAATCGTCATCAGGCATAAAAGAAATAGCAACAAAAATCTAACTAGAAAACTATAGACGGACATACAAGCAGACAGACATCACAAGGACACGCACAGAGAGAGGACACGTATCGGCACAAAGAGAGAGAGGTCGTTTCTGTGACGGTCCCTTAAATATAGAGAGGGGGGCGGAGGCGGAGAGAGGGAGGGGGTAGAGAAAAAATGAGCATGTCAATGAGTGGACAACGACGTGGTACGGTACGCAAGCTTGAGAATCAGGAGAAAGACGCACTAAAATTAAATAACCGAGTCAAATAATCGTGAACTTTTGTCGCAAGGTGCCGCTGATTAGTTACCGCGCCGCTGTCGAAAAAGAGTCGAAGGATATTAATGTTGTAATTCCTGAACTCCATAAATGTCCACCTATTCATATACTTAGGTTTTTTCGGTAAAGTCACGTAGGTAAAACATTAAAATTAATAAAAGTAAAATGATTTTTATTTTATTTTACTTTTATTAATTTTAATGTTTTACCTACACGGTGACTTTACCGACAAAACCTAACAATATGAATCCTTGCAGTCACGAAAGCTTCAAATCTAGAATTGTCCACCTATTTCGCGCTCATCGTGCGCGCACGTGCGTGTGTGTGTGTGTCCACGTGTGTGTGTCCACGTGTGTGTGTGTGTCCCCATGTGCGTGTGTGTCCACGTGTGTGTGTGCCCGTGTGTGTGTGTGTACGTGTGTGTGTGTGTCATCAGCCACCGCATGCCTAAACAGCTTTTGTTCGGCCGGATCGAGGGGGCTAAACGGGCGCGGCACGGGCTAGAGAAGAGATGGAGTGACGTGGTACAGGAGGACGTGGAGCTGAGTGGACTTGCCGATGACTGGTACCAGCGGTGTCAAGATCGGCCTCAGTGGAGGAGGCTCGTGAAGGACGCTACTGGGCAGTGGGAGGCAGTCGCCCTCCAACAACAACGGAGGGCGGAGGAGCGACGCTCACAACAACGAGCGGAGCGCCGGATGGCTAAAGCACAGCAAGTTGGCACAGTAGGGGGTACAGGTGGTGCATCAGCCAGTCATCTCGGTCATCTCGGTCAGTCGACCCGTGGCACCTGCTGGGTCTGCCCCGTGACCTCCTGCCAGCGGGCGTTTGACACTTCACGTGGTAGCCTCAAGGTGCACTTGGCCTGGCACAAGCGTCGTGGTGACGTCACCGCCACTTAGTGGCGAATGGCGGTTGTCACTCAGCCACCCACCCACTCACTCAGCCGCCCACCAACTCAGCCGGGTGGCTAAAGCACAGCAAGTTGGTACAGTAGGGGGCACAGGTGGTGCATCAGCCAGTCATCTCGGTCATATCGGTCAGTCGACCCGTGGCACCTGCTGGGTCTGCCCCGTGACCTCCTCCTGCCAGCGGGCGTTCGACACTTCACGTGGCCTCAAGGTGCACATGGCCTGGCACAAGCGTCGTGGTGACGTCACCGCCACTTAGTGGCGAATGGCGGTTGTTGTTGTTGTTGTTGTGTCTCTGTGTATGTGAGTGCGTGTGTGTGTCTGTGTTGTCTGTGTGTGTGTGTGTGTCTGTGTGTATGTGGGGAGCGGTGGGTGTAGCGGTTAGCGCGCTGCGCTATGAACCCGGCGACCCGAGTTCGATTCCCGCTCACGGCCAACACCAGTGCCGATTATCTGAACCGGTCCCGGGCCTCCCCTAGGTCGACTCAGCCTGAAATGAGTACCTGGTGCGGTGTGTAAACATCGCCACTGGGGAGACAAAGGCGGTCGGGCGTGGTGCTGGCCACCCACACCCCATCATCGCGTTCCGTGCCGACCTTCATAGGTGCTCGCAAACAGCACTTGCCCCCAACAGTCTGTTAAGGCTACACGGGGGATCTTTGTCTTTGCCTTTGAGGGCACGTGACCAAGTTTATACATATCAAATTTGAACCGCCCCTAGATCGACTCAGCCCTGGAGATACAAAGGCGGTCGGGCGCCGTTTTGAAAGCGCGGCGTTGCGCTAACCGCTGCACCACCGCTCCCCAACGTACACACACACAGCACTTGCCCTAACAAGTCGTGGGGGGACACCTTTAGCTTTATCTTTGGCTCGGCTCCTCTGCCCGTCCGCCCCCCCCCCCCGTTGACTTTCCTCGCCGCTCCTCCGATGAGCAAAGGATGTCAAAGGCAAAGACAAAGGTTCCCCCGTGTAGCCTCAACAGACCGTTGGGGCAAGAGCTGCTAGCGAGTAGCACCTATGAAGGCCGGCACGGCACACGAGGGGGTGGGTGGCCAGCACCACGCACGGCCGCCTTTGTCTCCCCAGTGGCGATGTCTACTACGCACCGAACCAGGTACTCGTTTGAGGTCGAGTCGACCTAGGGGAGGCCCACGACCGGTTCTGATAATCGTCGCCGGGTGTTGGCCGTGAGCGGGAATCGAACCCGGGTCGCCGGGTTCGTAGCGCGGCGTTGCGCTAACCGCTGCACCACCGCTCCCCGACGTACACACACACAGCACTTGCCCTAACAAGTCGTGGGGGGGACACCTTTAGCTTTATCTTTGGCTCGGCTCCTTTTCTGCCCGTCCGTTGAGAGTGTGCGTCGCGTTCCTTAGCACAGCAGCTCGAGTGTGGAAGATTGATGAATTACACGCGACATCCATTCGCTAAGGGCGCTCACAGTCCCAGGAGCTTTATACACACCCCAATCTCAGCTACACAACTATACACTACACTACTATACACTACACTACTATACACTACACTACTATACACTACACTATACACTACACTACTATACACTACACTATACACTACACTACTATACACTACACTACTATACACTACACTATATACTACACTACTATACACTACACTACTATACACTACACTATACACTACACTACTATACACTACTATAGACTGCACTATACACTACACTACTATACACTACACTACTATAGACTACACTATACACTACACTACTATACACTACACTACTATAGACTACACTACACTATACTACTATACACTACACTATACACTACACTACTGTACACTACACTATACACTACACTACTATACACTACACTACTATACACTACACTATACACTACACTACTATACACTACACTATACACTACACTACTATACACTATACACTACACTACTATAGACTACACTATCCACTACACTACTATACACCACACTACTATATACCACACAACTATACACTACACTACTATACACTACACTACTATACGCTACACTATACACTACACTACTATACACTACACTATACACTACACTACTATACACTACACTACTATACGCTACACTACTATATGCTACACTATACACTACACTACTATACACTACACTATACACTACACTACTATACACTACACTATACGCTACACTACTATACGCTACACTATACGCTACACTACTATACACTACACTACTATACACTACACTACTATACACTACACTATACACTACACTACTATACACTACACTATACACTACACTACTATACACTATACACTACACTACTATAGACTACACTATCCACTACACTACTATACACCACACTACTATATACCACACAACTATACACTACACTACTATACACTACACTACTATACACTATAGACTACTATAAACTACACTACTATACACTACACTGCTATAAACTACACTGCACACTTCATTACACTACACTACTATACACTACACTACTATACACTATAGACTACTATAAACTACACTACTATACACTACACTACTATAAACTACACTGCACACTTCATTACACTACTATACACTGCACCACTAACCTCCGCACAACACACAAACCACCGTAGTACATTGAAAACTCATTTGTTTAGAAGTCTACTGGAGTCAGCGTGACCCCCACCACAACCACCACCAACCCCACGTCACACACGGACAGACAAACAGACGCAGAAAAGTCATCGATCTTGAGTTTGGCGATTTAAAAAAAGCACACACACACACACAAAACCCCGAAAATCGTCGATCAACTAACCGCAGAACACGAGATGACCAAAGTTAAATGAACGCAAACAAAGGCCCATCCCATTGGGCTGCCTCGCCATTCGTTTGTTCAGTTAGTGGTGAAATCTTAATTCAAATCCGAGATCGGCCACAGAGTTTAGTAGCAGCAGTAAACAGCAGTGCCGGATGATCTTAGCAGGAAAAGTAGCTACATGAGCTACGGGTCACGCACTTTCAAGGGCCCCGCGCTAAAAGCTTTCAAGTTATAAATTTCGGTTCAGTGATCCTGCACTTGCTCTATCGCTATAGTACTGTACCGCCTTCAACTTTTATGAACGACGGCGTGTTTAAGGTTAGCGATTTGTCCTATTATCTGGCTGTATAGCGAATGAAAAAAATAAAATTACTTTACTATGCAAGTAAAAAAATGTGTGTTTTCATTTTTTTTCTTTCATTTAGGGCCCCGTTATAACATCAAATGCTACAGGCCCCACACTAGCCTCATCCGGCACTGATCATCAGTCGTAGTCATATAATTTTTATTTTCATTTTTTACCTACGTGACTTTACCGAAAAAACCTAAGAATACGTAGTCATATAGCTGAGATATTTATTCAGCTAAGCGCGAAACGCTGCTGTTAAGTGGGGAGCGAGAGAGAGAATGTTCGAGAGAGACTTTTGACTTTTAAACCAGTTTTATTGCTGCCAGCAGCAACAGCTCTGGATACGGGGTCACCAATATCGAATACAGCCAACGTCGCCATTGCAAAGTCACGTGGCACGCACATCGACCGCTTAAAGTCGAGCGGTCAAAACGTGAAAGTCGTCAGTGCACCCATTGGAACCTCATTTGCCAGTAGCAAAATATGAGAATTGGTTTTTTTGAACCATTTTATCTGGCAACAAAACTGACACCTTTTTTACAAGGAGTCATGTTTGCATTGACCACAATACCTGCGGTCGTAATGCAAACAAAAAACACCACAACTCTGATAATGTATGCACTGTCCTTGAAATTGATTGGTCCACACCCGAGATAGCTTTCTTTAGAGCCCAGTCTCTCATGGTGTTGGACCAGATGACGCCAAAAGGCGCACAACTCAAAGACTAGCCTCTAAAGAAAGCTGTCTCGGCTGTGGACCAATCAACTTCAAGGACAGTGCATACCATTATCATCATCAGAGTGGTTTATTTTTGTTTGCACTTAGAGTGCTTGTGTTGTGGTTATTGCAAACATGATGCCTTGTATAAAGGTGTCAGTTTTTGTACCAGTTGAAAGGGTCAAAACCTACTACTATATTTTGCCACTGGTAAAGGAGATGTCTCATAGTGTAAATGCTTATCCCGAGCTCTCAATACCCTGATAGTGCGCTGTCTTTGAGTTGTACGCCTTTTGGAGTCATCTGGTCCAACACCAATGGAGACTAGGCTCTGAGAAAAGCTGTCTCGGGTGTGGGCCAATCAACTTCAAGGACAGTGCATATCATTACCATTATCAGAGTTGTTTCTTTTTGCTTGCATTTTGACTGCTTGTGTCGCGGTTATTGCAAACATGATGCCTTGTATAAAGGTGTCAGTTTTTGTACCAGTTGAAAGGGTAAAAAACTATTGCTATATTTTGCCACTGGTAAAGGAGATGTCTCATAGTGTAAATGCTTATCCCGAGCTCTCAATACTCTGATGGTGCGCTGTCTTTGAGTTGTACGCCTTTTGGCGTCATTTGGTCCAACACGAATGGAGACTAGGCTCTGAGAAAAGCTGTCTCGGGTGTGGACCAATCAACTTCAAGGACAGTGCATATCATTATCATCATCATCATCAGAGTTGTTTCTTTTTGTTTGCATTTTGACTGCTTGTGTCGCGGTTATTGCAAACATGATGCCTTGTATAAAGGTGTCAGTTTTTGTACCAGTTGAAAGGGTATAAACCTATCACTATGCCTTGCAGCTTCTTTTTCCGTATTTTGTAAACCGCCATCTTTGCTTGGGCACAGACAAAGTTTACGAGATCGTGGGGCTTATTTGCCAGGTGAGGCACCCCGTATATGAATCAGCTCTTGTAAAAGGGGCACCCCCAGTTTATTGAAGATGGATCCCAAGAGCCGAACATCGGGTTAAGCCGTGGACAGCCCGAGTACCGGTGGGCCAGTTCCTCCTTCGCTCCGCAGAACGCAACACAGATCTGATGACCAGAGGTGGGACAAAGTCATTGTTATGCAAGTCCAAGTCGAGTCGCAAGTCATCAAATTCATGACTCGAGTCTGACTCGAGTCCAAGTCACATGACTCGAGTCCACATCTCATAGGTGGGACAAAGTCATTGTTATGCAAGTCCAAGTCGAGTCGCAAGTCATCAAATTCATGACTCGAGTCTGACTCGAGTCCAAGTCACATGACTCGAGTCCACATCTCATAGGTGGGACAAAGTCATTGTTATGCAAGTCCAAGTCGAGTCGCAAGTCATCAAATTCATGACTCGAGTCTGACTCGAGTCCAAGTCACATGACTCGAGTCCACACCTCTGCTGATGACCCCTGGGGTGATATTGCTGAGACAGAGAGATGGAGAGAGAGTTAGAGACAGAGGGGGAGAGTTCAAGTTCAAGTTCATGTATTAGGTGTAGAGCCCTGTGAGCCATTCGGCTCTTGAATCGGGTGCAACCGCAACAAACAAAACAACAAAAACACGAACAAAAAAACATCTTAAAGTGAATATGTGACTAAGTGAATATGTGACTAAGATAGAGTTAGAGAGAAATGGAGAGAGAGTTCGATAGAGTAGTACAATCTATAGGAGTGCAGTGTATAGTTGTGTATAGCATAGTGTATAGTGTAGTGTTTAGTAGTGTATTGTAGTGTATAGCGTAGTGTATAGTGTAGTGTACATTGCTGTAATGTATAGTATAGTTGAGTAGTATATTGTGTAGTGTATAGGGTAGTGTATAGTGTAGTGTGTATGGTAGTGTGTAGTGTGTAGGGTAGTGTATAGTGTAGTGTGTAGGGTAGTGTATAGTGTAGTGTGTAGAGTAGTGTATAGTGTAGTGTACATTGATGTAATGTATAGTATAGTAGTGTAGTATATTGTGTAGTGTATAGGGTAGTGTATAGTGTAGTGTGTATGGTAGTGTGTAGTGTGTAGGGTAGTGTATAGTGTAGTGTGTAGGGTAGTGTATAGTGTAGTGTGTAGAGTAGTGTATAGTGTAGGGTACATTGCTGTAATGTATAGTATAGTTGAGTAGTATATTGTGTAGTGTATAGGGTAGTGTATAGTGTAGTGTGTATGGTAGTGTGTAGTGTGTAGGGTAGTGTATAGTGTAGTGTGTAGGGTAGTGTATAGTGTAGTGTGTAGAGTAGTGTATAGTGTAGTGTACATTGATGTAATGTATAGTATAGTAGTGTAGTATATTGTGTAGTGTATAGGGTAGTGTATAGTGTAGTGTTTAGTAGTGTATTGTAGTGTATAGTGTAGTGTACATTGATGTAATGTATAGTATAGTAGTGTAGTATATTGTGTAGTGTATAGGGTAGTGTATAGTGTAGTGTTTAGTAGTGTATTGTAGTGTATAGTGTAGTGTACATTGCTGTAATGTATAGTAAAGTAGTGTAGTATATTGTGTAGTGTATAGGGTAGTGTATAGTGTAGTGTGTATGGTAGTGGATAGTGTGCTTCAGTGGTTCTAAACCTTTACTGCATCCTTGACCGACCCCTTTGGTTCTCAATATTAAAACAAATGTACCACGTTAATAAACACATACGGTTCGACGAATCAAAGTAGTTGTAGGACTTCGATGTTTTACCTTCGAAAACAAAGAGACTGACCATGTACGTGCACCCCAGATTAAGAACCTCTGGCTTAGAGTGTCGTATTAGCCCATAGGCTCTGCTTTATGTCTGCACTGAATGTTGAACTTCTATCGCACAATACGTAGCCAACCGTGCTAGTCGGAGGTGCGGGGAGGTGGGACAACAATCTAAACACAACAACAACAACAACAACCAGTTCTAAAGACATTTTCCTGCATACAGACCCACAGACTCACACAGTGGACCAAAGACTCGCATAGAGACCCATAGACTCACACAGAGAACCAAATACTCGCATAGAGACCCATAGTCTCATGAAGTGGACTAAAACTGCCATAGAAACCCATAGACTCATACAGAGGACAAACGACACGCATGGAGACCCATAGCCTCACACAGAGAACCAAAGACTCGCACAGAAAACAATACACCTACACTGAGGATCAAAGACTCACACGCACGCCCGCAGACTCATACGGCAGGCAGAGACCCAGAGTCCGATACTGAGGATCAAAGACTCACACGGACACCCGCAGAATCATATGGAGGCTTGCAGACTCACGCAGAGACCCAAATAAACCGATACTGAGGATCAAAGACTCACACGGACACCCGCAGACTCATACGGAGGCTCACAGACTCACGAAGAGACCCAAATAAACCGATACTGAGGATCAAAGACTCACACGCACACCCGCAGACTCATACGGAGGCTTGCAGACTCACGCAGAGACCCAAATAAACCGATACTGAGGATCAAAGACTCACACGCACGCCCGCAGACTCATACGGAGGCTTGCAGACTCACGCAGAGACCCAAATAAACCGATACTGAGGATCAAAGACTCACACGCACGCCCGCAGACTCATACGGAGGCTTGCAGACTCACGAAGAGACCCAAATAAACCGATACTGAGGATCAAAGACTCACACGCACGCCCGCAGACTCATACGGAGGCTTGCAGACTCACACAGAGACCCAAATAAACCGATACTGAGGATCAAAGACTCACACGCACGCCCGCAGACTCATACGGAGGCTTGCAGACTCACGCAGAGACCCAAATAAACCGATACTGAGGATCAAAGACTCACACGGACACCCGCAGACTCATACGGAGGCTCGCAGACTCACGCAGAGACCCAAATAAACCGATACTGAGGATCAAAGACTTACACGGACACCCGCAGACTCATACGGATGCTCGCAGACTCACGCAGAGACCCAAATAAACCGATACTGAGGATCAAAGACTCACACGGACACCCGCAGACTCATACGGAGGCTCGCAGACTCACGCAGAGACCCAGAGACACAGGCATGCTCGTGGAGGGGGCTTCTAGATTTGAAGCTTTCGTGACTGCAAGGATTCATATTCTTAGGTTTGTTCGGTAAAGTCACCATGTAGGTAAAACATTTAAATTAATGAAAGTAAAATAAAATAAAAATCACGACGTCTCGGAGGCAACACAAGCTTCCGTCTTCAGGTGGAACCGTCACAGCACGATTGCTGTATCCAGTACTTAGGTAAAATAATTTTAATTAAAATTAATGAAAGTAAAATAAAATAAAAATCACGACGTTTCGGAGGCAACACAAGCTTCCGTCTTCAGGTGGAACCGTCACAGCCACGACAGCTGTATCAAGTGAATGTCGTGGCTGTGACGGTTCCACCTGAAGACGGAAGCTTGTGTTGCCTCCGAGACGTCGTGATTTTTATTTTATTTTACTTTCATTAATTTAAATGTTTTACCTACATGGTGACTTTACCGAAAAAACCTACGAATATGGAGAGGCCTGATTACCGTGGGGACGCGGCTGCAACGCAGCGCTACGCTACGCGCGACGGTTCGATAGTAATAACATCAATAATATTAGAAATAACGGAGGAGGAATGGGGGGGTGGAGGGGTTATGTGGGGGGATCAAGAACAACCACAATTTACAGGCATCTTGTCCAAATCCTCCGGCCCGCACGTGTTTCAACACAAGCCGCAGTAGTGGCCGGGATCGATCAAATGTAGTAGTAGTAGCTACACGTGTAGAAGTAGTAGCTACTACTACTACACATGTAGTAGTAGTAGCTACACGTGTAGAAGTAGTAGCTACTACTACACGTGTAGAAGTAGTAGCTACTACTACTACTACACGTGTAGCTACTACTACTACTACACATGTAGTAGTAGTAGTAGCTACACGTGTAGTAGTAGCAGTAGCTACTACTACACATGTAGTAGTAGTAGTAGCTACACGTGTAGTAGTAGTAGTAGCTACTACTACATGTGTAGTAGTAGCTACACATGTAGTAGTAGTAGCTACTACTACACATGTAGTAGTAGTAGCTACACGTGTAGCAGTAGTAGCTACACATGTAGTAGTAGTAGCTACTACTACACATGTAGTAGTAGTAGCTACACGTGTAGCAGTAGTAGCTACACATGTAGTAGTAGTAGCTACTACTACACATGTAGTAGTAGTAGCTACACGTGTAGCAGTAGTAGCTACACATGATGTAGTAGTAGCTACTAATACATGTGTAGTAGTAGCTACTACTACATGTGTAGTAGTAGCTACTACTACTACATGTGTAGTAGTAGTAGCTACATGTGTAGTAGTAGTAGTAGCTAGTGTAGTAGTAGCTACACATGTAGTAGTAGTAGCTACTACTACTACACGTAGCTACTACTACTACATGTGTAGTAGTAGCTACTTCACAGGTGCTGCTCGCTAACAGCACTTGCCCCTACAGTCTGTTTAAAGGCTACACGGGGGATCTTTATCTTTGTGTGTGTGGGGAGCGGTGGTGTGGTGGTTAGCGCATTATAGACGAAACCCGGTGACCCGAGTTCGATTCCCGCTCACGGCCAAAATCAGCGACGATTATCTGAACCGGTCCTGGGCCTCCCCTAGGTCGACTCAGCCTCAAATGATTACCTGGTGCGCTGTGTAAACATCGCCACTGGGGAGACTAAGGCGGCCCGGGCGTGGTGCTGGCCACCCACCCACCCCCTCGTGTGCCGTGCCTTCACAGGTTCTGCTCGCTAACAGCACTTGCCCCAAGCAATCTGCCCAGGCTATACGGGTGATCTTTGCCTTTCGTGAGCGCTGTTGAGGGGTGGCTTGATGAATCCATTGCTCTCTCTCTCGCTCTATTTTTGTTTTTTCTGCAATATTTTGCTGGTTTTTCTTGGATTTTCCGTTTGCACTCAGTCACATATAGTCACTTTAAGATGTTTTTTTGTTCGTGCTTTTGTTGTTTTGTTTGTTGCGGTTGCACCCGATTCAAGAGCCGAATGACTCACAGGGCTATACCTAATACATTAACTTGAAATTTAATCTAAGTTGTCTTGTGGTTGTTGTTGTTGTTTGACTTACATCCCACTGGGATTTTTGCACACAGCGTTGGTGTGTAACGGTGTTTTTTTCTGCAATATTTTGCTCTCTTTTCTTGGATTTTCCGTTTGCACTCAGTCACATATTCACTTTAAGATGTTTTTTTGTTCGTGTTTTTCTTGTTTTGTTTGTTGCGGTTGCACCCGATTCAAGAGCCGAATGGCTCACAGGGCTACACCTAATAAATGAAACTTGAAAAATGAACTCGAACTTGTTTTACGATCAGAGGAAACAAGAAGATGCTTGGTGTAGTCGGCACTTTGCTTCGTTCATCATTTAGATTTTTGGTAGTTTTTTTTAATGCTTTGCTTTACGTAAATCCCCCCCCTCCCCCCATTTTTAAATGAAATATTTCACGAAATATTTCACGATTTGCTCTCCTTACCCATTCTCTCCTCTCTCTCTCCATCTCCTCTCGCTGCATGTGAAGCTGTCCCACTTTGCAGAGACCGCTTCTTGGATGGTAATTATTCTGAACCCCCCCCACCACCACCAAACCTCCTCTAAAAGCCCCATCAATCATTCAATTAATGCGGCCCATGGCAACTGACTGTCACGATCGGAGGATCAACTCCATCATCGAGCGGAGGACATGAAAGGCTTTGCCGTTTTAAATTGGATCGCGCGCGTGTGTGTGTTTGATTGTGGAGTTCGATCACAGCCTCAAACGAGTAGCTGGTGCGGTGTGTAGTGAACATCGCCACTGGGGAGACAAAGGCGGCCGGGCGTGGTGCTGGCCACCCACCCCCTCGTGTGCCGTGCCGGCCTTCATAGGTGCTACTCGCTAACAGCACTTGCCCCTACAGTCTGTTACAGGCTACACGGGGGATCTTTGTCTTTGTATGCGCGTGTGTGTGTCTGTGCGTGTCTGTGTGTGTGTGTGTCTCTGTGTGTGTGTGGGGAGCGGTGGGTGTAGTGGTTAGCTCTACGATGCGCTACGAACCCGGCCACCCGAGTTCGATTCCCGCTCACGGCCAACACCAGCGACGATTATCTGAACGGGTCTTGGGCCTCCCCTAGGTCGACTCAGCCTCAAATGAATACCTGGTGAGGTGTGTGAAAACATCGTCACTGAGGAGACAAAGGCGGTCGGGCGTGGTGCTGGCCACCCACCCCCTCGTGTGCCGTGCCGGCCTTCATAGGTGTAGATGCTTGCTAACAGCACTTGCCCCTACAGTCTGTTAAGGTTATACGGGGTATATTTGTCTTTGCCTCTTTCTCTGTGTCTCTGTCTCTCCCTCTCTCTGTGTCTCTACTACCACCACCACCTCCACCACCATCACCTCCATCACCTCCACCACCTCCACCATCACCACCTCCACCACTTCCACCACCTCCACCACCTCCACCATCACCTCCACCACCACCACCTCCACCGCCACCTCCACCACCTCCACCACCACCACCTCCACCACCATCATCTCCACCACCACCACCTCATCCACCTCCACCATCATCGCCTCCACCATCACATCCACCACCACCACTACCACCATCATCTCCACCATCATCACCTCCACCACCACCTCCATCACCATCACCTCCACCACCATCACCACCTCCACCAAGAGGCGGAACTGAACGAGGCCACGGTGCAAACCGTCGCCTCGTCCTGCGATTTGTTTTTGTGGCAGCGCTGCGATTGAAATCCTCCTCCTCCATCTCCCCCTCCTCCCCTCCTTCTCCTCTCCCCCTTCTCCTCCTCTCCCCCCACCACTCCTCCCCCTCCTCCTACCCCCCTCCTATACACTACATTACACACTATACACTATACTACTATAGAGTACACTGTACACTACCCTACACACTACACTACACACTACCCTACACACACTACACACTACACTATACACTACCCTACACACTACACTATACACTACTATACACTACACTCTACACTACACTATACACTACACTATACACTACACTATACACTACATTACACACTATACACTATACTACTATAGAGTACACTGTACACTACCGTACACACTACACTATACACTACACTATACACTACCCTACACACACTACACACTACACTGTACACTACCCTACACACTACACTATACACTACACTATACACTCCTATACACTGCACTATACACTACACTACACACTACACTATACACTCCTATACACTGCACTATACACTACACTACCTTACACACTACACTACGCCCTATACAGGGTTTAAGAAGCAACTGCTATAGAGCATAATCACAATAAAACGCATTCCAACTGATTACTAATCTACAACTCGCATCGTAACAAAAGCCTGATTACTAATCTAGTATATAATTACCATAACCCCCCCCCCTCAAATCGTTGCACCTGATGAGTTAATGAGTTAATGATGACGTCACCCTGCTGCTGCTGCTCTATATAAGTAGCAGGATGACGTCATTATTAATTAATGATGACGTCACCCCGCTGCTGCTGCTCTATATAAGCAGCAGGGTGACGTCATGATTAATTAATGATGACGTCACCCTGCTGCTGCTCTATATAAGCAGCAGGGTGACGTCATGATTAATTTATGATGACGTCACCCTGCTGCTGCTCTATATAAGCAGCAGGGTGACGTCATCATTAATTAACGATGACGTCACCCTGCTGCTTATATAGAGCAGCAGCAGAAGGGTGACGTCATCATTAATTAATAATGACGTCACCCTGCTGCTGCTGATCTATATAAGCAGCAGGGTGACGTCATCATTGTAAATGTTGTGGTTTCACTCTTCAACACATCGGTGTGGGGGCTAAAGCAGTGAACTATTTGTCTTTTAATCTTAATTTGGAGCTTTCGTGACTGCAGGAATTACTCTTTGGTTTTGTCGGTAAAGTCACGTATAAGGATAACATAATAAATTAAAAAATAGCATACTACGACGTTTCGATTGCAACGCAAGCAATCGTCATCAGGTATGAAAGAAAGAAATAGCAACAAAAATCTAACCAGAAAACTATAGACAGACATATAAGCGGACAGATATCACAAAGATACACAGAGAGAGGACCTGATGATGATTGCTTGTGTTGCAATCGAAACGTCGTAGTATGCTATTTTTAAATGTATTATTTTATCTTTATACGTCACTTTACCGAAAGAACCAAATAGTATTTGTCTTTTGTCAACGTGACACTTTTTTACTGATTGGCCGTGTCGGGTGGTGGAGGGTTACGACACATTTATAAATAACGCGGCGATCTAACACCCAAAAACGTTGATTATGCTATGGAATGATCCAGCAGCATCCCGCTGCTACGCCGATGCCAGCGTCCGTTACAACGATGGCTCATTCCGAGCGCGATCGCGTTATGGCCAATTCCGCATTCCCGCGTTGCGATGAAAAGAAATCCAACAATAAGTATAACCCATAAAAACAAAGTTTTTCACTATAAATCCTTTATATGCGTGGCGGCTAGAGTCCTCTCGCCCTCTGGCTTGAGATGGCTGCCACCTATGGGTCAGATGATTGCATTGCACCATTAAGCAATTGGTGATTAAATATAATTTATTTTTTTCCTAAAGATTGTAGAAATTTAGAATTTTTTTTGACGAAAATAAATTGTCACGCACAACGAGTCTGTGTGCAAAATGTCAGCTCGATTGTATCACGGGAAGTGGGTTAAAAAAACGACCGAAAGATTTGCACGGTCCTAAGCAAGCAAGCGAACTTAATATAAAGGATTTAAAAAGACGTGCTGCCCTAAATACATTCAACCGAGTTATACATCATCCGGCTCGTGTTATATATAAAAAAAACAGTACAGACGGGCAAGCGAATCAATCAACCCGCGATGACACGAACCACTCCCCCCCACTCTCTCTACAAAGCCCTCAAGGTCCGAGTGAGCGGTGGGGAGGGGATGAGTGTGTGTGTGGGGGGGGGCCTCTCGGTCTTGCTCCGGTAACATCGTCTCCCCAATAATCGCGTCCCTGACTGACGCGGACACGCGCAGAGGGAGAGAGGGAGAGAGGCGTTTTTATTGATGGTCCCCCCAGGAACGGAGCGATGGACGGATGCATTGACTACATGCAGTTGACAGATCGAGGGTGCGGGGTGTGTGGGTGAGTGTGGTGGGGGAGTGGGCCAGGGTGGTGGGTGGGTGGGTGTGGGAGGGTGGGTGTGGTGGTGGTGGGGTGGGTGTCCGGCAAAACCTCCTACCTCCTCGTGGTGGCGGACGGGCAACACTGTCGTGGGCAGTGCTGTGGGGGGAGGGCCAATGCCTCATTGGCCTCTCCCCTCATGGCGTCTGTGACCACCACAGTAGCTAAACGGGGGCTCTAGACGGGTGCGATGGGCTGGTAACCCCTCCACCCTCAATTTATTACCACGAAACTACGAATTTAACATAAATATGTAACAAATAAGCTTGTGCCGGAGGCCCCGGGGGGACAGGCGTCTATGACGTCTCCTGGCCAAACCTCATTTGGCGGAGCCAGGAGATTGAATCTTTACCCTTCAGAAACAACAAAAAGCCACTCCGTGTGGCCACGTGGAATGTTTGACCGCTCACTGCAGAGGAGAGGCTGCCACTCTTCTGTCGGGAGCTGAACCGGTACCGCCTGGATCTCTATGGCATTCAGGAGGTCCGGTGGACCGGCTCTGGCTCCTGCCACCATGAGGGGTGGACAGTCCTCTACTCGGGGCAGGAGACTGCCAAACAACAGGGTGTGGCTCTTCTTCTGAACAAAAGAATGAAGGGGGCGTGGGAGCGTGGCGGTGAGGTGTGGGAAGCTGTAAGCCCCAGGCTACTTTGGGCTCGCCTTCCCATCAACAGGAGGCGAGGAGTGGTGGTCGTGGTTACTTATGCCCCCACCGAAGACGAACATCCGTGGAGGGATGCAGGCAAAGCCGTTGAGTCAGATACCTTCTTTGACCTCCTATCACAGGTGCTGGCTAAAGTGGCCCCTCGGGATAGAGTCATCTTGTTTTGTGACTTCAATATCCGAATTGGTCATGATGCTGGCACCTGGTCTGGATTGATTGGAAGACATGGGCCAGATCAGCTCAATAACAATGGCAGGAGGCTGCTAGATTGTTGTGCAGCCCATGGGCTTGTAATTACCAACACGCTGTTCCGGCATCAGAGCATCCACACAACATCAGGGATGCATGCCGGGTCCAAGCAAGAACATCTGCTGGACTACATAGTGATGGACCAGCGGATGCGAGCCCATGTTCTTGACACCAGGACCTACCGTGGAGCTTATCTGCCCTCTGACCATCGACTTATCTGCCCTCTGACCATCTGTAAGATGCGCTTGCCATTCTTCCACTCCGGTGGTGGGTGTACACCCAGGACCACATTCCAACCCTTAGTGGCATGGTCTCAGCTAGCTGATGGAAGTTGCAAGCGAGAATTGCATCATTGCTTGCGACTGGGGTTGGCATTGTCCCCCACTCCTTCTGATGTCCAGAATAAACCTTGCCCCACTACTCACCCAATCAGCCACTCACTCACCCACTCACTCACCCACTCACACACTCACTGACCAACCCACCCACGCACCCACTCACTCAATCAGACACCCACCCACCCACTCACTCACCCACTCACTCACCCACTCACCCACTCACTCACTCACTCACCCACTCACTCACCCACTCACCCACTAAACCACTCACGCCGTCAACCCAGTCCCTCACGCACCCAACCACTCGCTCACCTGCCCACTCACCCACTCATTCACTCAGTAATCTACTTACCTACGCACCCACCCAGTCACCCACCCACTCATCCACCCACCCACCCACCCACAAACTCACTCACTCACTCAGTAACCCACTCACTCAGTAACCTACTCACCCACTCATCCACCCACCCACTCACCCACCCACTCACTCAGTAACCCACTCACTCAGTAACCTACTTACCCACTCATCCACCCACCCATCCACTCACCCACCCACTCACTCAGTAACCCACTCATCCACCCACCCACCAACTTACCCACCCACTCACTCAGTCACCCACTCACTCAGTAACCTACTTACCCACTCACCCACCCACTCACCCACTCACTCAGTAACCTACTCACCAACTCATCCACCCACCCACCAACTCATCCACTCACCCACCCACTCATCCACTCACCCACCCACCCACCCACTCACCCACCCACTCACCCACGCACCCACCCACCAACTCACCCACCCACTCACTCTGTAACCGACTCACTCAGTAACCTACTTACCCACTCACCCACCCACCCACTCACCCACTCACTCAGTAACCTACTCACCCACTCATCCACCCACCCACCCACTCACCTACCCACTCACTCAGTAACCTACTCACCCACTCACCCACCCACTCACCCACTCACTCACTCACCCACCCACCCACTCACCCACTCACCCACCCACCCACTCACGCACCCACCCACCAACTCACCCACCCACTCAATCAGTAACCTACTCACTCAGTAACCTACTTACCCACTCATCCACCCACCCACCCACTCAGTAACCCACTCATCCACCCACCCACCAACTCACCCACCCACTCACTCTGTAACCGACTCACTCAGTAACCTACTTACCCACTCACCCACCCACCCACTCACCCACTCACTCAGTAACCTACTCACCCACTCATCCACCCACCCACCCACTCACCTACCCACTCACTCAGTAACCTACTCACCCACTCACCCACCCACTCACCCACTCACTCACTCACCCACCCACCCACTCACCCACTCACCCACCCACCCACTCACGCACCCACCCACCAACTCACCCACCCACTCACTCAGTAACCTACTCACTCAGTAACCTACTTACCCACTCATCCACCCACCCACCCACAACCCACTCATCCACCCACCCACCAACTCACCCACCCACTCACTCTGTAACCGACTCACTCAGTAACCTACTTACCCACTCACCCACCCACCCACTCACCCACTCACTCAGTAACCTACTCACCCACTCATCCACCCACCCACCCACCCACTCACCTACCCACTCACTCAGTAACCTACTCAACCACTCACCCACCCACTCACCCACTCACTCACTCACCCACCCACCCACCCACTCACCCACTCACCCACCCACCCACTCACGCACCCACCCACCAACTCACCCACCCACTCACTCAGTAACCTACTCATTCAGTAACCTACTTACCCACTCATCCACCCACCCACCCACCCACTCAGTAACCCACTCATCCACCCACCCACCAACTCACCCACCCACTCACTCTGTAACCGACTCACTCAGTAACCTACTTACCCACTCACCCACCCACCCACTCACCCACTCACTCAGTAACCTACTCACCCACTCATCCACCCACCCACCCACCCACCCACTCACCTACCCACTTACTCAGTAACCTACTCACCCACTCATCCACCCACCCACCCACCCACTCACCTACCCACTCACTCAGTAACCTACTCACCCACTCACCCACCCACTCACCCACCCACTCACCCACTCACTCACTCACCCACCCACCCACTCACCCACCCACCCACTCACGCACCCACCCACCAACTCACCCACCCACTCACTCAGTAACCTACTCATTCAGTAACCTACTTACCCACTCATCCACCCACCCACCCACTCAGTAACCCACTCATCCACCCACCCACCAACTCACCCACCCACTCACTCTGTAACCGACTCACTCAGTAACCTACTTACCCACTCACCCACCCACCCACTCACCTACCCACTCACTCAGTAACCTACTCACCCACTCATCCACCCACCCACCAACTCACCTACCCACTCACTCAGTAATCTACTCACCCACTCACCCACCCACTCACCCACCCACTCACTCACTCACTCACCCACCCACCCACCCACTCACCCACTCACCCACCCACCCACCCACTCACCCACCCACTCACTCACTCACCCACCCACCCACTCACCCACTCACCCACCCACCCACTCACCCACTCACCCACCCACTCACCCACTCACCCACCCACTCACCCACCCACCCACTCACCCACCCACTCACCCACCCACCCACTCACCCACCCACTCACCCACTCACCCACCCACTCACCCACCCACCCACTCACCCACCCACTCACTCACCCACCCACCCACTCACCCACTCACCCACTCACTCACTCACCCACCCACCCACTCACCCACTCACCCACCCACTCACCCACCCACCCACCCACCCACTCACCCACTCACCCACCCACTCACCCACCCACCCACTCACCCACCCACTCACCCACCCACCCACTCACCCACCCACTCACCCATTCACCCACCCACCCACCCACCCACTCACCCACCCACCCACCCACTCACCCACTCACCCACCCACTCACCCACTCACCGACCCACCCACCCACCCACTCACCCACTCACCCACCCACCCACTCACCCACTCACCCACTCACTCACCCACTCACCCACTCACCCACCCACTCACCCACTCACCCACCCACCCACTCACCCACCCACTCACTCACCCACCCACTCACCCACTCACCCACTCACCCACTCACCCACCCACTCACCCACTCACCCACCCACTCACCCACCCACCCACTCACTCACCCACCCACTCACTCACTCACTCACCCACTCACCCACTCACCCACTCACCCACTCACAGTCGCACCCGGCAGAGAGAGAGAGAAGGAGAGAGGGAGTGAAGGAGGGAGTGAGAGCGTCTCTGTAACTCTGCTGAGGCTGAGTGAACAACGCTGCGTGCATCTCAATAACCGAATCAACTCACCGTTGGATGTCATCCAGACCGGTTTCAGTTGGCCTCCATGCACGAAGAATAAGATTAATCCAGCACGCGTCTCACCACGCAACAAGGCGCTTCTTTTCTTTTTACATAAATAAACCCGCATAAATTAAGAGGAAGGTTTTTTTTTCCACATACATTTTATAACAAAAAAAATGTGTCATATGATGTTTGCGTTTCTGGGCACGCGAGATTATGTAACTTTAATTAATTTTACGAGCGCATTGAAAGGCGCGTATAAGATTCTTTGTACATGCCAGTGAAAAACCGGTCTTTTATATATAGAGATGTTAAGTTTTCGTGACTGCGATGTTCCATACTCTTTAGTTATTTCGGTAAAGTCACGAAGGTATAAAATAAAAAATAAAAGATATTTATTTATATTTGGAAAAAATAAATATTTTTGATATAAAATAAAATAAAAACAATCAAGAATAACTTATTTAGTTATTATTTAAACTAAAATAAAAATAATACTTTTTATAAAAAAAAAAAATATTTTCATTTATTTTATTTGTATTTTGTCTTATACCTACGTGACTTAGCCCAAAAAAACTAAAGAGTATATTTTTATTATTATTTTTACGTAACAAAATTGTCAAGGTGCACAAGAAAGTGAACGATTTTGTTCCTGGGAGTCCGTGTTCGATTGAAAGAACCCGGGCAAAGCTTTGTGTTCGTGCGCGTGTTGATTCTACGAATGGAGCGGTGATGCACACCCGAGTTTGAATCATAAAGACAACGACAAACAGCGTCCATCATCATCATCGTAATCACTATCCAATGTTGTCGAAATCGATGTAGCAATACGGGAAGGTGTGGAGTGGGTGAGTGAGTGGGTGAGTGGGTGGGTTGGTGGATGAGTGGGTGAGTGGGTGGGTGGATGAGTGAGTTGGTGAGTGAGTTGGCAGGGTGAGTGAGTGGACGGTGGAATGTGTGCGTGTGTGGGTGAGTGATTGGATGATTTAGTGGTTGGTTGGGTGAGTGAGTGGTTGGGTGAGCGAGTGAGTGAGTGAGTGGTTGGGTGAGCGAGTGAGTGGGTGATTGAGTGGATGGGTGGGTGAGTGGATGGGTAAGTGAGTGGGTGGGTGGGTGAGTGAGTAGGTGAGTGGATGGGTGAGTGAGTTGGTGGGTGAATGAGTAGGTGGGTAAGTGAGTGGGTGGGTGGGTGTGTACGTGTATGGGTGAGTGAGTGGGTGATTTATTGGTTGGTTGGGTGAGTGAGTGGTTGGGCGAGCGAGTGAGTGAGTGGTTGAGTGAGCGAGTGAGTGGGTGATTGGGTGGGTGGGTGGGTGAGTGAGTGGGTAAGTGAGTGGGTGGGTGGGTGAGTGAGTGAGTGAGTGGATGGTCGAGTGTGTACGTGTATGGGTGAGTGAGTGGGTGATTGAGTGGGTGGGTGGATGAGTGGGTGGGTAGATGAGTAGGTGGGTGGGTGAGTGAGTGGGTGATTGAGTGGAGAGGAAGGGTGTTTGATTGAGTGAGTGGTTGGGTGAGTGAGTGGTTGGGTGAGCGAGTGAGTGGGTGATTGAGTGGGTGGGTGAGTGAGTGGGTAAGTGAGTGGGTGGGTGGGTGAGTGAGTGAGTGGATGGTCGAGTGTGTACGTGTATGGGTGAGTGAGTGGGTGATTGAGTGGGTGGGTGGATGAGTGCTTGGGTAGATGAGTGGGTGGGTGGGTGAGTGAGTGGGTGATTGAGTGGAGAGGAAGGGTGTTTGATTGAGTGAGTGGTTGGGTGAGTGAGTGGTTGGGTGAGCGAGTGAGTGGGTGATTGAGTGGGTGGGTGAGTGAGTGGGTAAGTGAGTGGGTGGGTGAGTGAGTGAGTGAGTGGATGGTCGAGTGTGTACGTGTATGGGTGAGTGAGTGGGTGATTGAGTGGGTGGATGAGTGGGTGGGTAGATGAGTGGGTGGGTGGGTGAGTGGGTGGGTGGGTGAGTGAGTGGGTGATTTAGTGGAGAGGAAGGGTGTTTGATTGAGTGGGTGGGTGGGTCAGTGAGTGCGTGAGTCTGAGGGTGGTTGAGTGCGTGAGTGAGTGAGTGAGTCAGTGGGTGAGTGTGTGGTTGCATGAGATGAAGATTTCACGACTGAAGCGGAGATTCAAATCCTGAGATTGTTTCAGAAAGATGACGAGAGACGTCATCGTCATCATCATCGTGATCAATGTCACTGTCATCAACATTGATTGAACAGCACAGAAAGGTTTGAATGGGTGAGTAGGTAAGTGAGTGTGCGAGTGAGTGGCTGAGTGAGTGAGTTGCGAAGTGAGTGAGTGAGTGATTGGTTGAGTATGTGGGTGAGTGAGTGGCTGGTTGATTGAGTGGGTGGGTGCGTGAGTGGATGATTGAGTAGGTAGGTGAGTCTCTCAGCATCTCGCTAACTCGACCAGCAACTCAGTCCCAAAGCCACTCACTCAGCCACTCACTCAGCCACTCACTCAGCCACTCACTCAGCCACTCACTCAGCCACTCACTCAGCCACTCACTCAGCCACTCACTCCGTCACTCAGCCTCTCGCTCACTCGCCCAGCCACTCACTCGCTCAGCCACTCACTCAGTCACTAAGCCACTCACTCAGTCGCTCACTCACTCAGCCACTCAGTCAGATACTCACTCGCTCAGCCATTCACTCACTCAGCTACTCAGTCAGTAACTCAGCCACTTACTCACTGAGCCACTCACTCAGTCACTAAGCCAGTCACTCAATCGCCCACCCACTCACTCAGCCACTCACTCAGTTGCTCACCCACTCGCTCACTCAACCACTCACTCATCCACTCAGTGACTCACTTGCTCAGCCATTCACTCAGGCACTCAGTCAGTCACTCAGCCACTTACTCACTGAGCCACTCAGTCACAAAGCCACTCACTCAGTCGGTCACCCACTCGCTCACTCAGCCACTCACTCACTCACTCCACCACTCGTTTGCTCAGCCATTCACTCAGGCACTCAGTCAGTCACTCAGCCACTCACTCACTGAGCCACTCACTCACTAAGCCACTCACTCAGTCGCTCACCCACTCACTCAGCCACTCACTCAGTTGCTCACCCACTCGCTCACTCAACCACTCACTCACTCACTCCACCACTCGCTCGCTCAGCCACTCACTCAGGCACTCAGTCAGTCACTCAGCCACTCACTCACTCACTCAGCCACTCACTCAGTCGCCCACCCACTCACTCAGCCACTCACTCAGTTGCTCACCCACTCGCTCACTCAACCACTCACTCATCCACTCAGTGACTCACTTGTTCAGCCATTCACTCAGGCACTCAGTCAGTCACTCAGCCACTTACTCACTGAGCCACTCAGTCACAAAGCCACTCACTCAGTCGCTCACCCACTCGCTCACTCAGCCACTCACTCACTCACTCCACCACTCGTTTCCTCAGCCATTCACTCAGGCACTCAGTCAGTCACTCAGCCACTCACTCACTGAGCCACTCACTCACTAAGCCACTCACTCAGTCGCTCACCCACTCACTCAGCCACTCACTCAGTTGCTCACCCACTCGCTCACTCAACTACTCACTCACTCACTCCACCACTTGCTCGCTCAGCCACTCACTCAGGCACCCAGTCAGTCACTCAGCCACTCACTCACTCACTCAGCCACTCACTCAGTCGCCCACCCACTCACTCACTCAACCACTCACTCATCCACTCAGTGACTCACTTGCTCAGCCATTCACTCAGGCACTCAGTCAGTCACTCAGCCACTTACTCACTGAGCCACTCAGTCACAAAGCCACTCACTCAGTCGCTCACCCACTCGCTCACTCAGCCACGCACTCACTCACTCCACCACTCGCTTGCTCAGCCATTCACTCAGGCACTCAGTCAGTCACTCAGCCACTCACTCACTGAGCCACTCACTCACTAAGCCACTCACTCAGTCGCTCACCCACTCACTCAGCCACTCACTCAGTTGCTCACCCACTCGCTCACTCAACCACTCACTCACTCACTCCACCACTCGCTCGCTCAGCCACTCACTCAGGAACTCAGTCAGTCACTCAGCCACTCACTCACTCACTTAGCCACTCACTCAGTCGCTCACCCACTCGCTCAGCGACTCACTCAGTTGCTCACCCACTCGCTCACTCAGCCACTCACTCATCCACTCAGTGACTCACTTGCTCAGCCATTCACTCAGGCACTCAGTCAGTCACTCAGCCACTTACTCACTGAGCCACTCAGTCACTAAGCCACTCAGTCAGTCGCTCACCCACTCACTCAGCCACTCACTCACTCACTCCACCACTCGCTTGCTCAGCCATTCACTCAGGCACTCAGTCAGTCACTCAGCCACTCACTCACTGAGCCACTCACTCACTAAGCCACTCACTCAGTCGCTCACCCACTCACTCAGCCACTCACTCAGTTGCTCACCCACTCGCTCACTCAACCACTCACTCACTCACTCCACCACTCGCTCGCTCAGCCACTCACTCAGGCACTCAGTCAGTCACTCAGCCACTCACTCACTCACTTAGCCACTCACTCAGTCGCTCACCCACTCGCTCAGCGACTCACTCAGTTGCTCACCCACTCGCTCACTCAGCCACTCACTCACTCCACCACTCGCTCACTCAGCCACTCACTCAGGCACTCACTCACTCACTCAGCCACTCACTCAATCGCTCACCCACTCGCTCAGCCACTCACTCAGTTGCTCACCCACTCGCTCACTCAACCACTCACTCATCCACTCAGTGACTCACTTGCTCAGCCATTCACTCAGGCACTCAGTCAGTCACTCAGCCACTTACTCACTAAGCCACTCAGTCACTAAGCCACTCAGTCAGTCGCTCACCCACTCGCTCAGCCACTCACTCAGTCGCTCACCCACTCGCTCACTCAGCCACTCACTCACTCCACCACTCGCATGCACCCTCATCAGGCTCGGCATTCCGCTTGCGTGTCACGCGTTCGCTGTGTGTGTTGTTGGTGCTCAGTGCTGGCTGACGGCTGATAACCCCTTTCCAAAGATAAAAATCAACAACTAAAGTGGACAGAGTCGCATCTCATGTCGTGCACCCATCATCAGCGTTGCGTTAAGTGCCGTGCTTCGCGCGTGCACCGATTGACTGATGCACTGCGTGTCTCTGGCTTTGAGTGAGTGAGTGTCTCTCTCTCTCTCATCATCATCATCACGGTGGCTAGGAGATGTTAACTACCTCGCCTGGTACGCAGGAGATCGTGGTTTCAATCCCGACCCCTGATGCCTGCTGCTGTACATTTGGAGTTTGCGTGTCTCTCTCTCTCTCATCATCATCATCACGGTGGCTAGGAGATGTTAACTATCTCGCCTGGTATACAGGAGGTCGTGGGTTCGATCCCAACCCTCACGACGCCTGCTACTGTTGCATTATTCTCTCCGTGGCCGAGTGGTTTTATCTCCGGGTTATTTTCGTTTTTTTTTTCGCTCCATTCACATTTAGAATCAACATCACGCGTTCAGAGAGGATGTGGCCGCTGCTATACATTTACACGCCATGACGACGACGACGACGATGATGATGCTGATGAACCAATTAGTTGAGCTATCATTCACGATAGCCAGGTCGTTACTGAAAAGAAGCTACGTTGCTCAGTGGGGGTCTCAACTGCTACCAATTTTTTTTTGTAATAATGAAAACAACTTTTTAAAAAATTAACCCGTAAAAACAAAGTTTTTCACTATAAATCCTTTATATGCGTGGCGGCTAGAGTCCTCTCGTCCTCTGGCTTGAGATGGCTGCCACCTATGGGTCAGACGATTGCCTGCCACCATTAAGCAATTGGTGATTAAATATAATATTTTTGTCCTAAAAAGTGTAAAATTTTGGAAAAAAATTGTCACGAACATTAATTGTCACGCACAACGAGTCTGTGTGGAAAATGTCAGCTCGATTGGATCACGGGAAGTGGGTTAAAAAACGACCGAAAGATTTGCACGGTCCTAAGCAAGCAAGCGAGTGAACTTATTATAAAGGATTTAAAAAAACACGCTTTAATGAAATGTACCGTACTAGCAATGAATGAATGAACTCCACGACTCCAGGAAGTGGCCCCAAAGCTTGCCACAACGTAAGGGAGCCGTGGGCAATCATAGCCAACATCAGTTGAGCGTGGACAATTAGACCCAAGCCGAGACATAACGTGTAAAAAAATAATGTTTAAAAAAAAATATCTTCGTTATTTTTAATGATAGAATATAATATTGTCCCGAGTATGACGTTAGTATACCAAGTTCGCAGTCGATAGCACATTGGGAAGTTGCAATATTTGAGGATACGACAACAACAGGCAGAGTGAGTTAATGAAAAGCGCGCAATAAAATAATTGGTTAGTTTTAATTTAACGAGCTTAGAACACTTGCCCCAACGCTCCGTAGAAGGCTATAACGGGGGGCGCCTTTGTCTTTGTGTCATCCGCGCGGGCCCAATTATAGGCGACGTTGATTGATTGGTGTCGCGTCTTCAAGAGAGTTCCCTTCTAAATTGTGCGTCTATTAAATATTCAAAAGCATTCCCGTAATTAGCGCGCGGGGGGCGCAAAACGCCAACTGCCAAGCTGCGTTCATTAACGAAAATTAGTAGGAAATTATATTTTAACTTTTTTTTATATACAAATGTTAAGGCCCCCCCCCCCCCCCCCACTGAGCAAATGCATCTTTCTTTCGATTTAAAGCGTTCGTGACTGCAGGGATTCATCTTCTTGGTTCTTTCGGTAAAGTCGCGTAAAGACAGCGTCTGTCACTGTCTTTCATTCAGACGCTGTCTTCTCGACAGACCTGTTCTCCACCTGACGACGGCTGATTGCGTTGTGGCCGAAACGTCTTGAGAATTATTTTATTTTGTTTTATTTTTATTATTTTATTATTCCCATTCTACGTGACTTTACCGAAAGAACCAAGAGGAGGTATCTCTCTATTTTATATTTTTTTCAGAAGCGACTCCGGCTATTGCTAACGATAGCAACGAAGTCTGGTGGCTTATAATCACCACCACCACCATTAACTGGGAATTTATATTAGCGGGCAAAAATAACTCAAAGTTGCGTGACGTTGAGTCTAAAGGTGGAGAGGGTGCTCAGACGCCGTGCCAAGTTGACCCGTGTCAGATACCGTGCCCAGCTGACCCGTGTCAGATACCGTGGCGAGCTGACCCGTGTCAAATACCGTGCCGAGATGACCCGTGTCAGATACCGTGCCGAGCTGACCCGTGTCAGATACCGTGCCGAGTTGACCCGTGTCAGATACCTTAACGAGCTGACCCGTGTCAGATACCGTGTCGAGTTGACCCGTGTCAAATACCGTGCCGAGTTGACCCGTGCCAGATACCGTAACGAGCTGACCCGTGTCAGATACCGTGTCGAGTTGACCCGTGTCAGATACCGTGTCGAGTTGACCCGTGTCAGATACCGTAACGAGCTGACCCGTGTCAGATACCGTGTCGAGTTGACCCGTGTCAGATACCGTGCCGAGTTGACCCGTGTCAGATACCGTAACGAGCTGACCCGTGTCAGATACCGTGTCGAGTTGACCCGTGTCAGATACCGTGCCGAGTTGACCCGTGTCAGATACCGTAACGAGCTGACCCGTGTCAGATTCCGTGCCGAGTTGACCCGTGTCAGATACCGTGCCGAGTTGACCCGTGTCAGATACCATAACGAGCTGACCCGTGTCAGATTCCGTGCCGAGATGACCCGTGTCAGATACCGTGCCGAGATGACCCGTGTCAGATTCCGTGCCGAACTGACCCGTGTCAGATACCGTGCCGAGTTGACCCGTGTCAGATTCCGTGCCGAACTGACCCGTGTCAGATACCGTGCCGAGTTGACCCGTGTCAGATACCGTGACGAGCTGACCCGTGTCAGATACCGTGCCAAACTGACCCGTGTTCGATACCGTTTTACACACGCACATGGTGACTGGTGGTGGTGGGTGGTGGTGGTGGCTGATGGTGGTGGCTGGTGGTGGGATTAGGGGGGCGTGGGGGGCGGGGTTAGGGGGAGGTGGGGGGGTTAGGTGCAGTGGGGGGGTGAGGGGGGCGGGGTGGGGCTGTCTTCCCGCAAATAATTTGCTGAAGGAATGTCTTAAAGAGAATCAAAAATCCTCGCTCTCGTACGATTCCACCCCATTGCCACACCCCCCCCCCCCCCCACGTCTTCATCGTACAACAATAACAACCACACAGACAAAGATCACCCGTGTAGCCTCAACAGACTGTAGGGGCAAGTGCTGTTAGCGAGTAGCAGCAACCTACGAAGGCTGGCACGGCACACAGACACATACACAGACACACACACACAGACACACAGAAACACACACAGACACTCACACACAGACAGACACACAGACACACACACAGACACACACAGACACACACACAGACACACACACACAGACACACACAGACACACACACAGACACACACACACAGACACCCACACAGACACACACACACACAGACACACACAGACACACACACAGACACACACACAGACACACACACACAGACACACACAGACACACACAGACACACACACAGACACCCACACACAGACACACACAGACAACAACACACAGACACACACAGACAACAACAACAACAACCGCCATTCGCCACTAAGTGGCGGTGACGTCACCACGACGCTTGTGCCAGGCCATGTGCACCTTGAGGCTGCCACGTGAAGTGTCGAACGCCCGCTGGCAGGAGGTCACGGGGCAGACCCAGGTGCCACGGGTCGACTGACCGAGATGACCGAGATGACTGGCTGATGCACCACCTGTGCCCCCTACTGTGCCAACTTGCTGTGCTTTAGCCACCCGGCGCTCCGCTCGTTGTTGTGAGCGTCGCTCCTCCGCTCTCCGTTGTTGTCGGAGGGCGACTGCCTCCAACTGCCCAGTAGCGTCCTTCACGAGCCTCCTCCACTGAGGCCGATCTTGACACCGCTGGTACCAGTCATCGGCAAGTCCACTCAGCTCCACGTCCTCCTGTACCACATCACTCCATCTCTTCTCTAGCCCGTGCCGCGCCCGTTTAGCCCCCTCGATCCGGCCGAACAAAAGCTGTTTAGGCATGCGGTGGCTGGGCATGCGGGCTACATGACCCAGCCAACGCAGCCTTGTCTGCCGGAGGAGCTCACCGATGGGACTTTGCCCAGATCTTTCAAGGACTTGTGAGCTCCTCACACAATCCAGCCTGGTTAAACCCAGGATGGATCGTAGGCAGGCCAGCCTAAATGTTTCCAACCGGCGAAGATGCTCCACTAGGGGGGTCCACGTTTCGCAAGCGTAGAGAAGGGAATGACCTGAAGCTTCGTGCGGAGCGACAGACCAGGTAGCTTCCACACAGCGTTACGCAACCGATGAAAAGATATTGCCACTCGACTGATTCGGAGTGAGACCTCTGCTGATAAACTGGAGCCGGTCATAAGCACACTGCCCAGGTATGGGAAACTCTCCACTCTCTCCACAACACACAGACACACACACACAGACACACACACAGACACACAGACACACACACACAGCAGACGACGTTTTTCCCCTATCGCACCTCCCCCCCCCCACCTCCCCCACCTCACCCCCCACCCCCCCCCACCTCCCCCTCTCAACCTCCCCCCACCACCTCCCCCCTCAACCTCCCCCCACCTCTCCCCCACCTTCACCCCACCTCCACTCCCACCTCCCCCCCACCCTCCCCCCCACCTCCCCCCCACCTCCCCACACTCCCCCCCCCACCTCCCCCCCAACTCCTCTCCCCCCACCGCCCCCCACCCCCCAACCTCCCCCACCTCCCCCACCTCCCCCCACCTCCCCCCCACATCCCCCCCACCTCCCCCCCCACCCTCCCCCCCAACTCCTCACCCCCACCTCACCACCCCCCACCGCCCCCCACCTCACCCACCCCCCAACCTCCCCCACCCTCCCCCCAACCTCCCCCACCTCCCCCCACATCCCCCACCCCCCACCTCCCCCCACCTCCCCCACATCCCCCCACCCCCCACCTCCCCCACACCTCCCCCCACCTCCCCCCCACATCCCCCCACCTCCCCCCACTCCCACCACCTCCCCCCACCTCCCCCCCACCCCTTCCAACGGCTCACCAATTACGCCTCTAAATCAGCCGATTAACGACCTAACATTTAATAACCTTGTACCACCAGCCATCCTCCCTCATCGCCACAGCTAAGCAGGATTGATATTTCTCGTAGATATATTCAACAAAGGCGACCGGTGAGGCGTGGAGGGTAAGGAGGGGGGGTCAACGTCCAGTAGACGTTTGCAAGATGATAAATGCCCACGGGAAATGCTTTTTTTTTCGTCTACTCCATCCACACACACAAACAAACAAAAACATCTCGAAATCAAAGATTGTTCAGCCGAGACTTTATTTTTTTATTTTGTTCAATGCGGATCGAAAATAATTCACCAGCGGTGTGTGAACGTGGCACAAACCTGACACGGGTCAGATACCGTGCTGAGCTGACCCGGGTCAAATACCGTGCCGAGCTGACATGGGTCAGATACAGTTACAATGATGATAATGATGATGAGAGAGAGAGACACGCAAACTGCAAATATACAGCAGCAGTCGTCGTCAGGGTCGTGATCGAGCCCAAGACCTCCAGTATACCAGGCGAGGTAGTTAACATCTCCTAGCCACAGTGATGATGATGAGAGAGAGAGACACGCAAACTCCAAATATACAGCAGGCAACAGGGTCAGGATTGAACCCACGACCTCCTGTATACCCGGCAAGGTAGTTAACATCTCCTAGCCACCGTGATGATGATGATGAGAGAGAGACACGCAAACTCCAAATATACAGCAGCAGGCATCGTCAGGGTCGGAAACGAACCCCACGACCTCCTGTACACCAGGCGAGGTAGTTAACATCTCCTAGCCACCGTGATGATGATGATGAGAGAGAGAGGCACGCAAACTCCAAATATACAGCAGGCATCAAGGTCTCGATCAAAACCCAAGACCTCCTGTATACCAAGCGAGGCAATCAACATCTCCTAGCCACCGTGATGATGATGAGAGAGAGAGGCACGCAAACTCCAAATATACAGCAGCAGAACATCGTCAGGGTCGGGAACGAACCAACCCACGACCTCCTGCACCCCAGGCGAGGTAGTCAACATCTCGCAATCTCCGACACAGGGAGTCAAACGCAGCCTTCCCCAAGCTGTTCGGCCTATGTTCAGTGTTTAGCAAAACAACAAAAACCAAAGAAAATGTGCCTGTGTGTTTTTTGTTGTTGTTGTTGTTGTAAATACGCATCACGACAACAATACGCGTTTTGCCACTCAACGTGTTTGCCTTACAACAATCCACGACCGGCAGCAATCTTCCTAAACCGCCACTCGCTTTTCGTCCCATTGCCAAAGGCAGCACACAGACCACGTCGCGACAGGGAGGGAGGAGGGGGAAGAGGGAGGGAGGGAGGGGGGTGGATTTTTTGTTGTTAGAATAACAATTAAACTACTCCTCGACAATAAACGTTCAAGTTGTGTACGGTTGAACAAAAGAAGGGGACGTTTTGTGTCTATGCATAACAGCGTTTTGCTCGGGGGAAAATAAATCACGGTTTTAGTCCGCGGATGAAATGCGCGCGTGTGTGTGAGTGTGTGTGAGTGTGTGTGCAGTAGTGTGTGTGTGAGTGTGTGTGAGTGTGTGTGCAGTAGTGTGTATGTGTAGTAGTGTGAGTAGTAGTGTGTGTGTGTGAGTGTGTTTGAGTGTGTGTGCAGTAGTGTGTATGTGTAGTAGTGTGTGTAGTAGTGTGTGTGTGAGTGTGTTTGAGTGTGTGTGCAGTAGTGTGTATGTGTAGTAGTGTGAGTAGTAGTGTGTGTGTGAGTGTGTGTGAGTGTGTGTGAGTGTGTGTGCAGTAGTGTGTATGTGTAGTAGTGTGAGTAGTAGTGTGTGTGTAGTAGTGTGTGTGTGTCTGTGTGTGTTTCTTGTGTGTGTGTGTAGTAGTGTGTGTAGTAGTGTGTGTGTGGTAGTGTGTATGTGTGTGCGTGTGTGTGTTGTATTGTGTGTGTGTAGTAGTGTGTGTGTGTAGTAGTGTGTGTGTGTATGTGTGTGCGTGTGTGTGTTGTATTGTGTGTGTGTAGTAGTGTGTGTGTGTAGTAGTGTGTGTGTGTATGTGTGTGTGTAGTAGTGTGTGTGTGTGTGATAGTGTGTGTGTAGTAGTGTGTGTGTAGTAGTGTGTGTGTGTGTGGTCGTGTGTATGTGTGTGCGTGTGTGTGTTGTATTGTGTGTGTGTAGTAGTGTGTGTGTGTAGTAGTGTGTGTGTGTGCGTGTGTGTAGTAGTGTGTGTGTGTGATAGTGTGTGTGTAGTAGTGTGTGTGTGTAGTAGTATGTGTGTGTATGTGTGTGTGTAGTAGTGTGTGTGTGTAGTAGTGTGTGTGTGTATGTGTGTGTGTAGTAGTGTGTGTGTGTGTGATAGTGTGTGTGTAGTAGTGTGTGTGTGTAGTAGTGTGTGTGTGTGTGTGGTCGTGTGTATGTGTGTGCGTGTGTGTTGTATTGTGTGTGTGTAGTAGTGTGTGTGTGTGTGTGTGGTAGTGTGTATGTGTGTGCGTGTGTGTGTTGTATTGTGTGTGTGTGTAGTAGTGTGTGTAGTAGTGTGTGTGTGTGATAGTGTGTATGTGTGTGCGTGTGTGTGTTGTATTGTTTGTGTGTAGTAGTGTGTGTGTGTAGTAGTGTGTGTGTGTGTGCATGTGTGTGTCTCTTGTGTGTGTGTCTGTGTGTGTTTCTTGTGTGGGGAGCGATAGTGTCGTGGTTAGCGCGCTGCGCTATGAACCCGGTGATACGAGATCGATTCCCGCTCACGGCAAACACCAGTGACGATTATCTGAACCGGTCCCGGGCCTCCCCTAGGTCGACTCAGCCTCAAATGAGTACCTGGTGCAGTGTGTAAACATTGCCACTAGGGAGACAAAGGCGGTCGGGCGTGGTGCTGGCCACCTACCCCCTCGTGTACCGTTCCGACCTTCATAGGTGCTCGCTAACAGCACTTGCCCCTACAGTCTGTTAAGGCTATATGGGGGATCTTTGTTTCTCGTGTGTGTGTCTGTGTGTGTGTCTGTGTGGAGGAGGCTCGTGAAGGACGGCTGCTACTGGGCAGTTGGAGGCAGTCGCCCTCCAACAACAACGGAGGGCGGAGGAGCGACGCTCACAACAACGAGCGGAGCGCCGGGTGGCTAAAGCACAGCAAGTTGGCACAGTAGGGGGCACAGGTGGTGCATCAGCCACTCATCTCGGTCATCTCGGTCAGTCGAGCCATGGCACCTGCTGGGTCTGCCCCGTGACCTCCTGCCAGCGGGCGTTCGACACTTCACGTGGCCTCAAGGTGCACATGGCCTGGCACAAGCGTCGTGGTGACGTCACCGCCACTTAGTGGCGAATGGCGGTTGTTGTTGTAGTAGTGTGTGGTTGACAGAGGAGGTGTTCAAGCTGGCTGAGAAAAAGCGACAGGCCCACTCTCATCATCTACAGCATCCCACATCAGAGAATGAGGAGGCTTACCGCAGCCTTCGCTCGGAGGTTCGGAGTGCCGTGAGGTGCTACAAGGATGGGTGGTGGTCACGGATTGCTGAGGAGATGGAGTCTGCCTCAATGGCCCGCGATCACAAATCGCTCTTTAACTCCATAAAAAACGTAACCTGCAGCGCCACACCAAAACCAAGCACCTGCCTGGGTATTTTGTACCATCGGACACTCCACCCCCACAACTCCCAATTGGTGATGGGGCAGTAGTGGAGAGAGTGGAGAGTTTCCCATACCTGGGCAATGTGCTTATGACCGGCTCCGGTTTAAAAGCAGAGGTCTCATTCCGAATCAGTCGAGCGGCAATATCTTTTCATCGGTTGCGTAACGCTGTGTGGAAGCTACCTGGTCTGTGGCTCCGCACGAAGCTTCAGGTCTTCTCGGCCACGGTCATTCCCTCCCTTCTCTACGCTTGCGAAACGTGGACCCCCCTAGTGGAGCATCTTCGCCGGTTGGAAACATTTAGGCTGGCCTGCCTACGATCCATCCTGGGTTTAACCAGGCTGGGATTGTGTGAGGAGCTCACAAATCCTTGAAAGATCTGGACAAAGTCCCATCGGTGAGCTCACGCTCTGTCCGTCTTTGTCTCCCCAGCTGATACGCGAAACAGCGACGAGCAACATCGTTGTCGAGTTTCGGGAACGCTTCTTCCGAATAATCGCAACCGCGCGAGCAAAGCAAACGAACGAATCGACAAGCGAGCGGAGGGGGCCGGATGAATGAAGGAGCGGACCGATTCGTGAACAATTCGACGGATCGGCAGCTGCCCCTCGCAATGAACCAACAGCCCCAGTTGTTGTCATCGTCGTGGTTGTCGTTATCATCATAGTCGTCATCATCGTCATCGTCGTCATCATCATCAACATCGTCGTCGTCGTCGTCGTCATCGTCATCATCATCGTCATCGTCATCATCATCGTCATCATCCTCGTCCTCGTCATCATCGTCGTCACCATCATCATCATCGTCATCATCGTCGTCATCATCGTCATCATCGTCGTCGTCGTCGTCATCATCATCACCGTCATAATCGTCATATCCCATCTCAAACGGTTCAATCACCGCACGGCGCTTCCAAATCACCCAGAGCGCGCCGTGCATCACCAACAGCGGTTCCCTGCGAACGTTAAACGAACGTTAAACGAACGTTCAGCCTGCAACGTGCCCTAGGCAGGAGGGCAAACAATCCAGGCTCTTGTGAGACCCCCCCCCCACCCACCACCAGCTCATGAATACACGATCGGAGCCACCTGCCACTGCCAACGCTGTGGTCTCTGTCTGCCTCGTTATTCTGTTCGCCTTGAGAATTACATTTGCGTACAGGCGTGGCCGTGCCGGCGGAGATGTTAACTACCTCGCCTGGTATGCAGGAGGTCGTGGGTTCGTTTCCGTGTCTCTCTCTCTCATCATCATGGTGGCCGGAGGAGATGTTAACTACCTCGCCTGGTATGCAGGAGGTCGTGGGTTCGTTTCCGTGTCTCTCTCTCTCATCATCATGGTGGCTGGGAGATGTTAACTACCTCGCCTGGTATGCAGGAGGTCGTGGGTTCGTTTCCGTGTCTCTCTCTCTCATCATCATGGTGGCCGGAGGAGATGTTAACTACCTCGCCTGGTATGCAGGAGGTCGTGGGTTCGTTTCCGTGTCTCTCTCTCTCATCATCATGGTGGCTGGGAGATGTTAACTACCTCGCCTGGTATGCAGGAGGTCGTGGGTTCGTTTCCGTGTCTCTCTCTCTCATCATCATGGTGGCCGGAGGAGATGTTAACTACCTCGCCTGGTATGCAGGAGGTCGTGGGTTCGATTCCGACCCTGACGCCTGCTGCTGTATATTTGGAGTTTGCGTCTCTCTCTCTCTCATCATCATCACGGTGGCTAGGAGATGTTAACTACCTCGCCTGGTCTACAGGAGATCGTGGGTTCGATCCCGACCCTGACGATACCTGCTGCTGTATATTTGAAGTTTGTACGTCTCTCTCTGTCTCCCCGTGGTCGCGTGGATTGTTCTCCGAGTTCCTCCCCGCCCACTACCTCCAACATTTAGAATCAACGTCACGTATTTAGAGAGGAGTTGGCCATACTCATACTCTTTGTTTCGTTCGGTAAAGTCAAGTAGGTAGAAGAGAAAAAATGATAAATAAAATATTTTTATTTTATTTCTACCCACGTTACTTTACCGAAAGAAACAACGAGTATGGATCGCTGCAGTCACGAAAGCTTCAAATCAACAAAAGAATAAGATAATACTCGTTGTTTATTTCGGGAAAGTCACGTAGGTAGAAATAAAATACAACTATTTTATTTATCATTATTTTATTTTATTTCTACCCACGTGACTTTACCGAAAGAAACAACGAGTATTGATCCCTGCAGTCACGAAAGCTTCAAATCAACAAAATAATAAGATAATACTCTGGTTATTTCGGGAAAGTCACGTAGGTAGAAATAAAATAAAACTATTTTATTTATCATTATTTTATTTTATTTCTACCCACGTGACTTTACCGAAAGAAACAACGAGTATTGATCCCTGCAGTCACGAAAGCTTCAAATCAACAAAAAAACAAGATAATACTCTGTTTATTTCGGGATAGTCACGTAGGTAGAAATAAAATACAACTATTTTATTTATCATTATTTTATTTTATTTCTACCCACGTGACTTTACCGAAAGAAACAACGAGTATTGATCCCTGCAGTCACGAAAGCTTCAAATCAACAAAAAAATAAGATAATACTCGTTGTTTATTTCGGGAAAGTCACGTGGGTAGAAATAAAATACAACTATTTTATTTATCATATTTTTATTTTATTTCTACCCACGTGACTTTACCGAAAGAAACAACGAGTATTGATCCCTGCCGCCACGAAAACTTAAAATCAACAAAAGAATAATATAATACTCGTTGGTTATTTCGGTAAAGTCACGTAGGTAGAAATAAAATACAACTATGATGAATAAAATATTTTTATTTTATTTCTACCCACGTGACTTTACCGAAAGAAACATCGAGTTTAGATCCCTGCAGTCACGAAAACTTCAAATCAATACGATAATAGTGGTGGTGGTGGTCGTGGTGTTTGTGGTAATCGGAAGTGGTCACGAGATCGATTCCCGCTCACGGCCAACACCGGCGACGATTATCTGAACCGGTCCTGAGCCTCCCCTAGGTCGACTAAGCCTCAAACGAGTACCTGTTGCGGTGTGTAGTAAACATCGCCACTGGGGAGACAAAGGCGGCCGGGCGTGGTGCTGGCCACCCACCCCCTCGTGTGCCGTGCCGGCCTTCATAGGTGCTACTCGCTAACAGCACTTGCCCCTACAGTCTGTGAAGGCTACACGGGGGATCTTTGTCTTTGTCTGTGTGTCATTGGTGCTGCTACTAGCAAACAACACTTGCCCCAACAGTCTGCGAAGGCTACACGGGGGATCTTTGTCTTTGTCTGTGTGTCATTGGTGCTGCTACTAGCAAACAGCACTTGCCCCAACAGTCTGTCAAGGCTACACGGGGGATCTTTGTCTTTATATGGGAGAGGTAGTGTAGCGGGTAGCGCGGTCGATTCCCGCTCACAGCCACCGCCAACAGTAGTGACGTGAGTCTCAACCGGTCCTGGGCCTCCCCTAGGTCGACTCAGCCTGAAATGAGTACGTGTGTCTGGTCCCGCGTGGAGTGAACATCGCTACTCGGGGAGACAAAGGCGGCCGGGTGCGATGCTGAACACCCACCCCCTCGTGTGCCGTGCCGGCCTTCATAGGTGATGCTTCTCCTCGCTAACAGCACTTGCCCCAAAAGTATGCGAAGGCTATACGGGGAGGGGGGAGATCTTTGTCTTTTGTGGCTGTGCATATCAAGGCGGTAATTATAATGAATATGCTCAAAATGACCCCCTCCCCCGCCAATAGATTGCGATAAAATAGATTTCTGTTTGGGTGATTGTGGTTATGGTTGTACTTTATTAATCCCTAATCTCTGCAATTACGTACGGTGAAACAAGAAAAGGTAAAAAATAGACAGAGCAATGTAATACAATAACACTATTATATCTAATTGTAAAAAATAAATAAAAAATCCATCCTCTGTTAGTGATTTTTTTTTATATTTTAGGCAGAAAATGGCAGGAAATTAGTTTTCAAATTTAGATTTATTTTTTTTCGGGGGGGGGGGGAGACCCCAGACCCCCTGAAAGATTTCGTCCCCCCCCCCAGTGCTGATTCCATGGCTACGGCCTTGGTGCATATCGCTGTGTGTGTGTGTCAGAGGTGTGGACTCGAGTCATGTGACTTGGACTCGAGTCAGACTCGAGTCATGAATTTGATGACTTGCGACTCGACTTGGACTTGCATAACAATGACTTTGTCCCACCTATGAGATGTGGACTCGAGTCATGTGACTTGGACTCGAGTCAGACTCGAGTCATGAATTTGATGACTTGCGACTCGACTTGGACTTGCATAACAATGACTTTGTCCCACCTATGAGATGTGGACTCGAGTCATGTGACTTGGACTCGAGTCAGACTCGAGTCATGAATTTGATGACTTGCGACTCGACTTGGACTTGCATAACAATGACTTTGTCCCACCTCTGGTGGGTGTTGATGCGTGATGATGTCCACCCACCCCCTCGTGTGCCGTGCAGGCCTTCACAGGTGCTGCTGCTGCTGCTACTAACAGCACTTGCCCCAAGGGTATGTTGATGCACCACAGAGGAGCAGTGTCGTTTTGTTTTGCATATTACTCGTGCCCGGGGAGTAATGCATGGGCGCCGAGATTAATTGTTGCACAGAATCATCCGTAAATGCCGATGGGATGATTCATGCTTCGGCTCACCAGGTTGCGTTCTCTCCTGCCTCTCCCCTCTCATCTCACTCCACTCCCCTCTCATCTCACTCCACTCCCCTCCACGCACTCTCCTACCTCTCCCCTCTCATCTCACTCCACTCCCCTCCACACACTCTCCTGCCTCTCCCCTCTCATCTCACTCCACTCCCCTCCACACACTCTCCTGCCTCTCCCCTCTCATCTCACTCCACTCCCCTCCACGCACTCTCCTGCCTCTCTCCCCTCTCATCTCACTCCACTCCCCTCCACGCACTCTCCTGCCTCTCCCCTCTCATCTCACTCCACTCCCCATCCACGCACTCTCCTACCTCTCCCCTCTCATCTCACTCCACTCCCCTCCACGCTCTCTCCTACCTCTCCCCTCTCATCTCACTCCACTCCCGTCCACGCACTCTCCTGCCTCTCCCCTCACATCACACTTCACTCTCCTCCACGCACTCTCCTGCCTCTCCCCTCTCATCTCCCTCCTCTCCCCGCCACGCTCTCTCCTGCCTCTCCCCTCTCATCTCCCTCCTCTCCCCGCCACGCTCTCTCCTGCCTCTCCCCTCTCATCTCACTCCTCTCCCCTCCACGCACTCTCCTGCCTCTCCCCTCTCATCTCACTCCACTCCCCTCCACGCTCTCTCCTGCCTCTCCCCTCTCATCTCACTCCACTCCCCTCCACGCTCTCTCCTGCCTCTCCCCTCTCATCTCACTCCACTCCCCTCCACGCTCTCTCCTGCCTCTCCCCTCTCATCTCACTCCACTCTCCTCCACGCACTCTCCTGCCTCTCCCCTCTCATCTCACTCCACTCCCCTCCACGCTCTCTCCTGCCTCTCCCCTCTCATCTCACTCCACTCCCCTCCACGCACTCTCCTGCCTCTCCCCTCTCATCTCACTCTACTCTCCTCCACGCACTCTCCTGCCTCTCCCTCTCATCTCGCTCCACTCCCCTCCACGCACTCTCCTGCATCTCCCCTCTCATCTCACTCTACTCTCCTCCACGCACTCTCCTGCCTCTCCCTCTCATCTCGCTCCACTCCCCTCCACGCTCTCTCCTGCCTCTTCCCTCTCATCTCACTCCACTCCCCTCCATGCATCTCAATGCGTCTCTATGTATCTCTATGGGTCTTTATGTATCTCTGTGTATTTCTATGTCTATTTATGGGTCTCTATGCATCTCAAAGAATAGATGGGTCTCTATGTATCTCTATGGGTCTCTATGCATATCTATGGGTCTTTATGTATCTCGATGGGTCTCTATTGGTCTCTATGCATCTCTATGGGTCTCTATGCATCTCTATGGGTCTCTATGTATCTCGATGGGTCTCTATGGGTCTCTATGGTTCTCTATGTATCAGTGTCACACACACACACGCCACACACACACACAGTGTCACACAGACACACACACAGTGTCACACACACACACACAGTGTCACACAGACACACACACAGTGTCACACACACACACGCCACACACACACAGTGTCACACACATACACACGCCAGACACACACACAGTGCCACACACACACACACAGTGTCACACACACACACGCCACACACACACAGTGTCACACACGCCACACACACACACACAGTGTCACACAGACACACACACAGTGTCACACACACGCCACACACACACGCATCATCATGCTCTCAATAATTTATTCCAGCGGAATTAAACGGAAGCAAGACACGCAGAATAAATCGACCTCATAACAAAACAACCCATTAAAAACCCCCATCAGATCTCTCGCGGAATACAAACGGCAGGCGCTAATCTACTTAATTGGATTCATTGTAAATACTAAATAATTGCATCTATCTTGGCATTCAAAGATCCTACCCCCCAACGCACCCACCTCCGTAAAAATAAAAAAAATAAACCGTTCATGCAAACTCGATCCCAATGTCTACGTGAATGACCGCGAATATGCGAGTGCAAACGCAAGCATACGTGTGTGCGTTTACGAGTGGGTCTTCCTCTGTGGAAGAGGCTCGTGAAGGACGCTGCTACTGGGCAGTTGGAGGCAGTCGCCCTCCAACAACAACGGAGGGCGGAGGAGCGACGCTCACAACAACGAGCGAAGCTAAAGCACAGCAAGTCGGCACAGTAGGGGGCACAGGTGGTGCATCAGCCACTCATCTCGGTCATCTCGGTCAGTCGACCCATGGCACCTGGGTCTGCCCCGTGACCTCCTGCCCAGCGGGCGTTCGACACTTTACGTGGCCTCAAGGTGCACGTGGCCTGGCACAAGCGTCGTGGTGACGTGTGTAGTAATCACCGTAGCTGGAGAGACAAAGGCGGCCCAGTGTGGTGCTAACCACCCACCCACTTTTCTATTGCCGTGCCGGCATTCGTAGGTGCAGCTGGGATTGTGGGTCGCATCATTCACAAAGAGTGTGTGGCAGGACCCTCCCGAAGACGGAGCCTTGAGACTCATCGAGGTAGGGTGCCATGGTGGGTGGGAGATGTTAACTACCTCGCCTGGTATGCAGGAGGTTGTGGGATCGATCACGACTCTGACACCTGCTGCTGTATATTTGGAGTTTGCGTCTCTCTCTCTCTCTCATCATCATCATCACGGTGGCTAGGAGATGTTAACTACCTCACCTGGTATACAGGAGGTCGTGGGTTCGATCACGACTCTGACGATGCCTGCTGCTGTATATTTAGAATCTGTGTGTCTCTCATCATCATCATCACGGTGGCTATGAGATGTTAACTACTTCGCCCGATGTACAGGAGGTCGTGGGTTCAATCCCGACCCTGACGATGCCTGCTGTATGTTTGGAGTTTGCGTGTCTCTCTCTCTCATCATCATCATCACGGTGGCTAGGAGATGTTAACTACCTCGCCTGGTGTACAGGAGATCGTGGGTTCGATCCAGAACCCTGACACCTGCTGTATATTTGGAGTTTGCGTGTCTCTCTCTCTCATCATCATCATCACGGTGGCTAGGAGATGTTAACTACCTCGCCTGGTGTACAGGAGATCGTGGGTTCGATCCAGAACCCTGACACCTGCTGTATATTTGGAGTTTGCGTGTCTCTCTCTCTCATCATCATCATCACGGTGGCTAGGAGATGTTAACTACCTCGCCTGGTATACAGGAGATCGTGGGTTCTATCCCGACACTGACGATGCCTGCTGCTGTATATTTGGAGTTTGCGTGTCTCTCTCTGTCTCCCCGTGGTCGCGTGGATTGTTTTCCGGGTTCCTCCGTTCCCCCCCCCCCAACTACCTCCAAAATCTAGAATCAACGTCACGCGTTTAGAGAGGAGTTTGCTGCTGCTATAAATGTCCACGTGGTGGTGGTGATGATGATGGAGCCCACATCGCGTTGAGCCTTTCGTTTGCCCAAGCCTGAAAAAGTGCCGTGTAGCAGCTCACTTACTTAGAATGAAGACAAAAAGAGTAAAAAATTTAAACTAACAAAAGTAAAATAAAATAAAAAAATTACGACGTTTCGGAGGCAACACAAGCTTCCGTCTTCAGGTGGAACCGTCACAGCACGATAGCTGTATCAAGTGAGAGAAATTCCAATAAAACAGTCCTTGTATATATTGAAAGCGATGGGTATTGCCTTGTTATCTCTGCATCTCTCGAGAAGCTGTGACTTCTTGTTTCGTTGTCTGTTAAAAACTCTAACAGATAGGTGCAATTCCTCTCCGTACAGGCCTATCAATTCTAGATTTGAAGCTTTCGTGACTGCAATTATTCATTCTCTTAGGTTTTGTCGGTAAAGTCACGTAGGTAAAAAAATTAAAATTAATGAAAGTAAAATAAAAATAAAATAAAAATCACGACGTTTCGGAGGCAACACAAGCTTCCGTCTTCAGGTGGAACCGTCACAGCACGATTGCTGTATCAAGTAAATGAGAAATTCCAATAAAACAGTCCTTGTATATATACTGGTTTTATTAATTTTAAATTTTTTTTACCTACGTGACTTTACCGAAAAAACCTAACAATATGAACCTATAGCATATGTTATAAAGGGGCCCTAAAAAGAACAATAGAAACACAAACACATAAATATGAATACTCTTAGGTTTGTTTTCGGTAAAGTCACGTAGGTAAAATAATAATAAAATTAAAATTAATAAAAGTAATAATAGAAATTAAATAAAAATCACCACGTTTCGGAGGCAACACAAGCTTCCGTCAAGTGCAGAGAAATTCAAAGAAAACAGTCCTTGTGTATATACTGGTTGAGGGTGGGAGGAGCCAGGGTAGGCACCTGGATATAAAAAAAACCATAGTTGAGTTTTATTTAACACCCGAGGACTGCCCACAACACACGCACACACACACAAACAAACAAATCGTCACTCTTAGTCCCATTAACATTACGCACGACGGACGATTAGCAATGATTACTTCAGGAAATGTAAAAAAAAAACCCACACAGACACAGACACACACAGCGTTCAATTAACACGTCAGCGTCCACATTAATGACTGCATGTTAGGGCAATTAAAAGCGAATCAATTGGTTTACAATATGGAGGGGGAGAGGGGGGCTTAGCGGGTGGAGGAGGGAATGGGGGGCTGAGTGGTGGAGGGGGGGGAGCGTGCCAAGGGGGTTCACGCTAACACGAGGTCGGTTGCATTGGAGCATGGACACGGTTGGATACGTACGGTGTGAAAGAAGTTCAAACGCACACACACTCGTCAGTTCAGCACTGTTGGACACGTACGGTGTGAAAGAAGTTCAGCAAACGGGGACTCTAGTTAGGAACAAGTTAGATCCGAGGGGTATGTTTGTAAATCAATTTTTTCGTGATTCCAACTTGACTCCTGTCCATACCAATCACGTTGCAAGGCCATGTACACTAAACACGGGGAATGGCTTTAAAAGTTGTATGATCTCCTGTAGATGTAGATGCCACTGGTTCTTCACATTCTACAGATGTAGATGCCACTGGTTCTTCACGTTCTGCAGATGTAGATGCCACTGGTTCTTCACATTCTGCAGATGTAGATGTCACTGGTTCTAAACGTTCTGCAGATGTAGATGCCACTGGTTTTTCACATTCTACAGATGTAGATGCCACTGGTTCTTCACGTTCTGCAGATATAGATGCCACTGGTTTTTCACATTCTACAGATGTAGATGCCACTGGTTCTTCACATTCTGTAGATGTAGATGCCACTTGTTCTTCACGATCTGCAGATGTAGATGCCACTTGTTCTTCACGATCTGCAGATGTAGATGCCACTGGTTCTTCACATTCTGTAGATGTAGATGCCACTGGTTCTTCACGTTCTGCAGATGTAGATGCCACTGGTTCTTCACGTTCTGCAGATGTAGATGTCACTGGTTCTAAACGTTCTGCAGATGTAGATGCCACTAGTTCTTCACATTCTGCAGATGTAGATGTCACTGGTTCTAAACGTTCTGCAGATGTAGATGCCACTGGTTCTTCACATTCTGCAGATGTCACTGGTTCTAAACGTTCTGCAGATGTAGATGCCACTGGTTTTTCAAGTTCTGCAGATGTAGATGCCACTGGTTCTTCACGTTCTGCAGATGTAGATGCCACTGGTTCTTCACATTCTGCAGATGTCACTGGTTCTAAACGTTCTGCAGATGTAGATGCCACTGGTTTTTCAAGTTCTGCAGATGTAGATGCCACTGGTTCTTCACGTTCTGCAGATGTAGATGCCACTGGTTCTTCACATTCTGCAGATGTCACTGGTTCTAAACGTTCTGCAGATGTAGATGCCACTGGTTTTTCAAGTTCTGCAGATGTAGATGACACTGGTTCTTCACGTTCTGCAGATGTAGATGCTACTGGTTCTTCACGTTCTGCAGATGTAGATGCCACTGGTTCTTAACGTTCTGCAGATGTAGATGCTACTGGTTCTTCACGTTCTGCAGATGTAGATGCCACTGGTTCTTCACGTTCTGCAGATGTAGATGCCACTGGTTCTTCACGTTCTGCAGATGTAGATGCCACTGGTTCTTCACATTCTGCAGATGTAGATGCCACTGGTTCTTCACGTTCTGCAGATGTAGATGCCACTGGTTCTTCACATTCTGCAGATGTAGATGCCACTGGTTCTTCACGTTCTGCAGATGTAGATGCCACTGGTTCTTCACGTTCTGCAGATGTAGATGCCACTGGTTCTTCATGTTCTGCAGATGTAGATGCCACTGGTTCTTCACGTTCTGCAGATGTAGATGCCACTGGTTCTTCACATTCTGCAGATGTAGATGTCACTGGTTCTAAACGTTCTGCAGATGTAGATGCCACTGGTTTTTCAAGTTCTGCAGATGTAGATGCCACTGGTTCTTCATGTTCTGCAGATGTAGATGCCACTGGTTCTTCACGTTCTGCAGATGTAGATGCCACTGGTTCTTCACATTCTGCAGATGTAGATGTCACTGGTTCTTCACGTTCTGCAGATGTAGATGCCACTGGTTCTTCACGTTCTGCAGATGTAGATGCCACTGGTTCTTCACGTTCTGCAGATGTAGATGCCACTGGTTCTTCACATTCTGCAGATGTAGATGCCACTGGTTCTTCACGTTCTGCAGATGTAGATGCCACTGGTTCTTCACATTCTGCAGATGTAGATGCCACTGGTTCTTCACGTTCTGCAGATGTAGATGCCACTGGTTCTTCACGTTCTGCAGATGTAGATGCCACTGGTTCTTCATGTTCTGCAGATGTAGATGCCACTGGTTCTTCACGTTCTGCAGATGTAGATGCCACTGGTTCTTCACATTCTGCAGATGTAGATGTCACTGGTTCTAAACGTTCTGCAGATGTAGATGCCACTGGTTTTTCAAGTTCTGCAGATGTAGATGCCACTGGTTCTTCATGTTCTGCAGATGTAGATGCCACTGGTTCTTCACGTTCTGCAGATGTAGATGCCACTGGTTCTTCACATTCTGCAGATGTAGATGTCACTGGTTCTTCACGTTCTGCAGATGTAGATGCCACTGGTTCTTCACGTTCTGCAGATGTAGATGCCACTGGTTCTTCGTGTTCTGCAGATGTAGATGCCACTGGTTCTTCACTTTCTGCAGATGTAGATGCCACTGGTTCTTCACGTTCTGCAGATATAGATGCCACTGGTTCTTCACGTTCTGCAGATATAGATGCCACTGGTTCTTCACGTGGCATCTACATAACATACGGGCGGGTTTGTTCGTATTTCTGAAAGTCGAATGCTCTTAAGGCGATGAATCCCTTGTACGTACGTATGTTTCATCTCTCGGGGTGAGCAAAAACACATTTTTAAAATGTGTTTTAAACGACGCTGTATTTTTTGTTTGGATGGCAGCCGTGAGCGGAGGCGGGGTGAGGTGAGGTTTTGGTGAGGATTGGGGGTTTGGGGTGGTGTTTGTGCATTGGTGCGACGCTGCTGCTGCTGCTGTGGTATCAGCGACCACGAATTATCCACAGATTCAATTTTTTCGGTGCCCATGTCACCGTTTTGGCATCGCTCGCCCCCTGGTCTCTCGCGACGGCTTCCAGCAACATGTCGGAAGGAAAGCATTTAAGTGAAATGCGTGCAAGGGGTTTGCTGTGTGGTTGTGTGTGGATGGGTGGGTGTGTGGGTGGGTGAGTGAGTGGATGAGTGAGTGGGTGGGTGAGTGAGTGGGTGGGTGGGTAAGTGGGTGAGTGGGTGAGTGGGTGGATGAGTGAGTGTGTGGGTGAGTGAGTGGGTGGGTGGATGAGTGAGTGAGTGGATGGGTAAGTGAGTGGGTGGGTGGGTGAGTGGGTGGGTGGGTGGGTGACTGGGTGTGTGGGTGAGTGGGTGGATGAGTGAGTGGGTGGGTGGGTGAGTAAGTAGGTGGGTGGATGAATGGGTGGGTGAGTGGGTGAGTGGGTGAGTGGGTGAGTGGGTGGGTGGGTGAGTAAGTAGGTGGGTGGATTAATGGGTGGGTGGGTGAGTGTGTGGGTGAGTGAGTGGGTGGGTGGATGAGTGAGTGAGTGGATGGGTAAGTGAGTGGGTGGGTGAGTGGGTGGGTGTGTGGGTGAGTGGGTGGATGAGTGAGTGGGTGGGTGGGTGAGTATGTAGGTGGGTGGATGAATGGGTGGGTGGGTGGGTGAGTGGGTGAGTGGGTGGGTGGGTGAGTAAGTAGGTGGGTGGATTAATGGGTGGGTGGGTGGGTGAGTGTGTGGGTGAGTGAGTGGGTGGGTGGATGAGTGAGTGAGTGGATGGGTAAGTGAGTGGTGGGTGAGTGTGTGGGTGTGTGGGTGAGTGGGTGGATGAGTGAGTGGGTGGGTGGGTGAGTAAGTAGGTGGGTGGATGAATGGGTGGATGAGTGGGTGGGTGAGTGGGTGGGTGGATAAGTGGGTGGGTGAGTGAGTGAGTGGGTGGGTGAGTAAGTAGGTGGGTGAGTGGGTGGGTGGTTGGGTGAGTGGGTGGGTGGATGAGTGCAATCACGTCCATGTCACTACTTAGTCGCACGTACGCGTGTGTGTCTGTGCGTGCGTGCATGCGTCCGTACGCGGAATGTTTTTTTCATTTTTCATTTCGCGGTCCCTAAGCCAACGGGCGGCTGTCAAGGGCCAAACAAGCACGAATGAGTGCACATACGAATGAATTAATAAACATAAAGACTTTTGCATCTTTTGCAAATTATTCATTATCGTTCGGGTCGTTGTCCTGCCACGTTTCTTTTTTTTGAGATTTTCCTTTTTGATCAACGTGGCCCAGTTTTTACTTTGTTTATCCTCCAAGGGCGAGTGTCCAACAGCATCGCAACTCGGCGCTCAACTCTCATTCGTATCGGATTAAAGTCCACGCGTGTCGCAATGACCAGCCCCTTCCACCCCAAGTATTACACAGAGACAGACTGAGCTCGTTAATGAACCCTGCGATCAACGTGGTTCTGAATGTCCAGGGAGATTTCCCAACAGCATCGCAACTCCACGCTTGATTCTCGTTTGTATCGGATCAACTCCACGTGAGTTGCAATGACCAGCCCCTTCCACCCCAAGTTACACACAGAGACAGACTTGGCTCGTTAATTAACCCTGCGATCAACGTGGTTCTGAATGTCCAGGGTGAAACTCCAACAGCATCGCAACTCCACGCTCGACTCTCATTCGTATCGGATCAACTCCACGTGAGTTGCAATGACCAGCCCCTTCCACCCCAAGTATTACACAGAGACAGACTTGGCTCGTTAATGAACCCTGCGATCAACGTGGTTCTGAATGTCCAGGGAGATTTCCCAACAGCATCGCAACTCCACGCTCAACTCTCATTCGTATCGGAGCCGAGTTCACGTGAGTCCCAATAACCAGCCCCTTCCACCCCAAGTATTACACAGAGACAGACTGAGCTCGTTAATTAACGCTGCGATCAACGTGGTTCTGAATGTCCAGGGCGATATCCCAACAGCATCGCAACTCCAAGCTTGACTCTCATTCGTAACGGATCAACTCGACGTGAGTTGCAATGACCAGCCCCTTCCACCCCAAGTATTACACAGAGACAGACTGAGCTCGTTAATGAACCCTGCGATCAACGTGGTTCTGAACGTCCAGGGAGATCTCCCCAACAGCATCGCAACTCCACGCTTGATTCTCGTTTGTATCGGATCAACTCCACGTGAGTCGCAGTGACAAGCCCCTTCCACCCCAAGTCACACACAGAGACAGACTGAGCTCGTTAATGAACCCTGCGATCAACGTGGTTCTGTGATCTCCCTGGGCGAGTTTCCAACAGCATCGCAACTCCAAGCTTAACTCTCATTCGTATCGGATTAACTCCAGGTGAGTTGCAATGACTAGCCCCTTACACCTCACACACAGGCACACAGATGCAGCTTCTTGATGCGTAAGCCCCCTTTGAGGATCGTATCCCGCTTATGAGTTACACAGATCTGACCACGCAAACAAACAGGATTACATTTCAAACTCTTCGGTTTTTTCGGTAAAGTCACGTAGATAAAAGTAAGTAAAAAAAAAAAATATATAATAAAATAGCTGTAATAATGATAGAAATAAAAAAATTAATCACGACTTTTTTACACATGATGACGGAGACTTGTGTTGCCTCCGAAACGTCGAAAGTTATTATGTTATTTCTCGATTTAAAGCTTTCGTGACTGCAGGGATTCATCTTCTTGGTTTTTCGGTAAAGTCACGTAGAAGGGAAGTAATAAAATAATAAAAATAAAACATTGTTTAATTTTATTATCTTCTTGGTTCTTTCGGTAAAGTCACGTAGAAGGGAAGTAATAAAATAATAAAAATAAAACATAATATTATGTTTTATTTTTATTTTTATTATTTTATTACTTCCCTTCTACGTGACTTTACCGAAAGAACCAAGAAGATGAATCCCTGCAGTCACGAAAGCTTTAAATCGAAATTTAATTTTATTATGTTTTATTTTTATTATTTTATTACTTCCCTTCTACGTGACTTTACCGAAAAAACCTACGAGTATGAATCCTTGCAGTCACGAAAGCTTCACATCTAGAAGGATTACATTCCACTGGTCTACATTTATCTTTTTATAGACATTGTGGATGTTGACGTGCTGAATTCAAATGACAATTATAACAGCCGACTGGCTACTGTTCCCAAGATATTGAACTTTTTGTTTAAATTGTACGTCTATGTATATTGTGTAGGTAGTAGAGTTTTACTGATAAATTGTAAAACTAGGTATTTGCATGTGTTTATCGTTGCTTTACATGATAAAATGTCACCGGTCCCGTTCATGTAACACTTTAAAAATCAGCAAAAGGGCTACATGAATAAAATGTATCATGAATCAAAAGTCAAACAACTATTATACATCAGCACATTATCTGATAATTATCAAACGTACCACGGCAACGTTTGATTTTTTGCGATAAGGGGAGAGAGAAAAGCTGCAGAATACTTAAGCAATGCACAACACATATTTCAATTCCTCATGGATGAGTCACATGCTATTTAACTGATTAATAATCTATTATATAATTACAATACCCCCCCCCACTCCCTGCCACTGATCTCAAAACGTGATGGGGTTCAACAACGATGACGTCATCCGGCAACTAATAAAACACGGAAACACGCGGATGGACTTCACGAATCTGCCAAATCGCCCCCTGCAGATGCCTCTTGTGATTACTGAGCGAAACGTCGAACAACTCGTATTCGAAATGTTGTGGATTCACTCTTGAACGCGACTCAATTCTTACCGATTTGCCGTGTCGGGTGGTGGGAGGCAGAGTTCGCAAACGGGTTTTGATTCCTTACCCGTACCCGGCCGCACCAGGGTCGCAAACGGGTGACCGTACCCGGCCGTACCCGATACCCGTACCCTACCCGTACCCGGCCGGGTACGGGTAGGGTACGGGTATCGGGTACCCGATTGCGACCTCTGGGATGAAGCCATGTTGCAGGCGCGGGTGGGTTGATTCTAGGAACTTGAATTGTGAGAAGAGACAAGACGTTGGGAAACGAGTGACAAACGGTGACTCACCAGTGACTCACGGCCTACCCGTACCCGTACCCGGCCGCACCAGGGTCGCAAACGGGTACCCATACCCGTACCCGGCCGGGTATGGGTAGCCGGGCATCGGGTAGGGTACGGGTATCGGGTACCCGGTTGCGACCTCTGGTGGGAGGGTTGCGACACATTCATAAATAACGTGATCTCACCCAAAAACCTTGGTTATGAATACTTAAACTATTTTATTTGTTTATTTGACCAGGCAAGGGCCACCAGCCACCCGAGTTCGATTCCCGCTCACGGTATCGATTTTCTTGAATCAGGTCCTGGGACTCGTCTAGGTCGACTCGGCCTCAAATTAGTACGTGGTTTGCCGTGTGGTGAATACCTCCACTGGGGGAGACAAAGGCGGCCGGGCGTGGTGCTGGCCACCCACCCCCTCGTGTGCCGTGTTGGCCTTCATAGGTGCTCGCTAACAGCACTTGCCCCAACAGTCTGTGAAGGCTACACGGGGGATCTTTGTCTGTTTAATGTTTGCAGGGTCGGCGATCTGTGTGCGTGGGGGGGGGGCATCGAAGCGTCGGGACGACTAGGGGATTTGCGGGCAATGCGGAATGTGTACGGAGAGAGAGGAATTGACAGATTTCCCCTGGGGGAGCTTTGCCGCAATCCGCACAACGCCACCACCCACACACACACCCCACTCACACACCCACCCACCAACCCACACACACACACCCCACTCACACACCCACCCACCAACCCACACACACACACCCCACTCACACACCCACCCACACCAACCCCACTCACACACCCACCCACCCACCAACCCACACACACACACCCCACTCACACACCCACCCACACCAACCCCACTCACACACCCACCCACCAACCCACCAACCCACACACACACACCCCACTCACACACCCACCCACACCAACCCCACTCACACACCCACCCACCCACACACACACACACACCCCACTCACACACCCACCCACACCAACCCCACTCACACACCCACCCACCCACACACACACACCCCACTCACACACCCACCCACACCAACCCCACTCACACAGCCACCCACCAACCCACACACACACACACCCCACTCACACACCCACCCACCAACCCACACACACACACCCCACTCACACACCCACCCACACCAACCCCACTCACACACCCACCCACCAACCCACCAACCCACACACACACACCCCACTCACACACCCACCCACACCAACCCCACTCACACACCCACCCACCCACACACACACACACACCCCACTCACACACCCACCCACACCAACCCCACTCACACACCCACCCACCCACACACACACACCCCACTCACACACCCACCCACACCAACCCCACTCACACAGCCACCCACCAACCCACACACACACACACCCCACTCACACACCCACCCACCAACCCACACACACACACCCCACTCACACACCCACCCACACCAACCCCACTCACACACCCACCCACCCACACACACACACACACCCCACTCACACACCCACCCACCAACCCACACACACACACCCCACTCACACACCCACCCACACTAAACCCCACTCACACACCCACCCACCCACACACACACACACACCCCACTCACACACCCACCCACCAACCCACACACACACACCCCACTCACACACCCACCCACCAACCCACACACACACACTAAACCCCACTCACACACCCACCCACCAACCCACACACACACACCCCACTCACACACCCACCCACCAACCCACACACACACACCCCACTCACACACCCACCCACACCAACCCCACTCACACACCCACCCACCCACACACACACACACACCCCACTCACACACCCACCCACCAACCCACACACACACACCCCACTCACACACCCACCCACACCAACCCCACTCACACACCCACCCACCCACACACACACACACACCCCACTCACACACCCACCCACCAACCCACACACACACACCCCACTCACACACCCACCCACACTAAACCCCACTCACACACCCACCCACCCACCGACACACACACCCACACACACACCCACCAACCCCACTCCCCAACACACCAACTCATCCACCAACTAATCCCACACACCAGACCCACCCACCCCACCCACACACGATCCGACCCACACACCCCACCCACACACCCACTCACCCCACCCATCCACCCCACCCACCCACATACCCACCCACACACCCAATAACCCCAAACACCCCACCCACCCCACCCCACCCACTCACCCACCCACCCCACCCCACCCACCCACCCACCGAACCACACACCCCACCCACACACCCCACCCACCCACTCACTCACCCCACCCCACCCACACAACCACCCACACACCCCACCCACCCACACACCCACCAACCCCACCCACTCACCCCACCCACCCACACACATCATCATCACGGTGGCTAGGAGATGTCAACTACCTCGCCTGATATACAGGAGGTCGTGGTTTCGATCCCGACCCTGACGATGCCTGCTGCTGTATATTTGGCGTTTGCGTGTCTCTCTCTCTCTCCCATCATCATCACGGTGGCTAGGAGATGTTAACTACCTCGCCTTGTATTCATGGAGGTCGTGGGTTCGATCCCGACCCTGATGACACCTGCTGCTGTATATTTGGAGTCTGCGTGTCTCTCTCTCTCTCAGTGTCTCCCCGTGATCGCGTGGATTTTATTTTTAAATCCGGGTCCTCTGGTTTTCTCCCTCCACGTTTGCAATCGACATCATGCGTTTCGGCCGTTTAAGCGCTGCTGCTATGAATTTGCACGCGACCATCAATTGTGATCGGCAGTTCCCTTATGAAACAAGCTGTCTAGCAGCTCGGTTAACCTTAGGTGGTAAAATAAAATAAAAATAACATGTTATAGTTCCGATTTAAAGCTTTCGTGACTGCAGGGATGCATCTTCTTGGTTCTTTCGGTAAAGTCACGTAGAAGGGAAGTAATAAACTAATAAAAATAATGAAAATAAAACATAATAAAATAATTTCTTTATTATGTTTTATTTTTATTATTTTATTACTTCCCTTCCACGTGACTTTACCGAAATAACCAAGAAGATGTTATAGTTCATTCAAATATTCCAGTTATCTGACAGTTAATCTTATGGTTCACCAAATGTGCCAAGGGTACTTTTCACGGTGAAAAAAAGAAAAACACGCCCACATTTTAACGATGCTATTGAAAAAAATTATATGCGTTGAGATCTTTTAGAGTTGATTTCAAGCTTTCGTGACTGCAGCAATCCACACTCTTTGGTTCTTTCGGTAAAGTCACGTGGGTAGAAATTTCATAATCAACGTTTTTGGGTTTGGATCGCGTTATTTATAAATGTGTCGTAACCCTCCACCACCCGACACGGTCAATCAGCAAAAAAGTGTCACGTTGACAAAAGACAAAATAGTTCACTGCTTTAGCCCACCGGTGTGTTGAAGAGCGAAACCACAACATTTACACTTTTTGAGTACGACGTTTCGCTTTTCCACCAATTTCACAATTACCATCAATTCCACCATGTCCACCAATTTCACGATTTCCACCAACTCCACAATTCCACCAATTTCACCAATTCCACCAATTTCACCTTTTCCACCAATTTCACAATTTCCACAAATTCCACCATGTCCACCAATTTCACCAATTCCACCAATTTCACCAATTCCACCAATTTCACCTTTTCCACCAATTTCACGATTTCCACAAATTCCACCAATTTCACCAATTCCACCAATTTTACCTTTTCCACCAATTTCATCAATGCCTCCATGTCCTCCAATTCCACAAGTCCCAGCCAATCCCACCAATTCCACCGACAGAGGCCAGGGCAGGCAATTGCAGGGGGGCTACACCTTAACAATGTCATTTATTTTATTTTAAACAAAATAAAAATATAACGGCAAAAAAAAAACGCCGGTGAAATCATCCCTCGCTACGACCGCAATTCGACCCGATTCGTGCTTGGGGTTATGGATTTGAGTTTTTTTTTATTTGTTATTTTATTTATATATAAAATGTTGTTACTTAGGAAACGGTCTTTTTTTTTGTCTGAGACCGTTGCAATATGTCAGGCAGCAGGGGTCAAGGGGTCGCGCCTGGACAATGTGAGTGATTGTCCACGCGAATTCGCGCCAGGCCGATATATTTATCTATATATATAACTATAAAAGGCGTGCAGGTGATTTTTCCTCAAGGAGAAGCAGCCACCGTCATCACGCGAACTCTGATCATCAAACTCACAGCGGCAGCAGCAACAGCAGCAGCGGCTTAAGGCTCAGCCCTTCAAACAAAGTCGGTGGTCGTTGCCGTATCATCGCGCTGTCAGATGCTGTATACACTACACTATATACTACGCTATACACTACTATACACTACTATACACTACACTATACACTACACTATATATTATTTCCTTCTACGTGACTTTAACCGAAAGAACCAAGAAGACTCAATCGTAAACTCCCTTGTCCTACTTGGGCGACCCATCGCTTTTGCTGTTATCCCCTTTTAACATTTTAGCTTTGCTTACAACCCGATCACCACCGCAGTGAGGCAAGGCGAGCGAAAGGCACATCCACGAAATATAAAAACGCAACAATCAATTCCCCCACCTCCCACCAGCCCCCCCACTCACCCCCCCCCTTCCCTCTTGCGCTACTTGGGTGCCACCACGCGTCGTTTCGTCTCCTTTAGCTTTAGCTTTGCCTACACCCCGACAGGCTGGAACAGGTCAGCTAAGACAGCGCGCGTTCCAGCAAATCCATGAAATAAAAAAAATACGGCAATAATTTCTTACACCCCCCCCCTCCCCCAGCCTTCGTTTCATCTCCTCTAGCCGCGAGGGAGACAAAGGCGGCCGGGCGTGGTGATGGCCACCCACCCCCTCGTGTGCCGTGCCGGCCTTCATAGGTACCACTCGCTAACAGCACTTGCCCCTACAGCCTGTTGAGGCTACACGGGGGATCTTTGTCTTTGTATGCGCGTGTGTGTGTCTGTGTGTGCGGGGAGCGGTGGGTGTAGTGGTTAGCTCTACGATGCGCTACGAACCCGGCCACCCGAGTTCGATTCCCGCTCACGGCCAACACCAGCGACGATTATCTGAACGGGTCCTGGGCCTCCCCTAGGTCGACTCAGCCTCAAATGATTACCTGGTGAGGTGTGTGAAAACATCGCCACTGGGGGAGACAAAGGCGGTCGGGCGTGGTGCTGGCCACCCACCCCCTCGTGTGCCGTGCCGGCCTTCATAGGTGCTACTCGCTAACAGCACTTGCCCCTACAGCCTGTAGAGGCTACACGGGGGATCTTTGTCCTTGGCCGTACGAAGACCGAGTCACTGCTCATCCTCGCGCGTCTCATCCCCCCCCAGCCCCCCCTCAACCCCCCCCCCTCAACCCCCCCCTCAGCCCCCCCCCTCAACCCCCCTCCCTCAGCCCCTCCCCTCAACTCCCCCCCCCCTCAGCTCCCCCCCCCCCATCAGCCCCGCCCCTCTACATCAACATCCTCCAGACCTCGCTGCAGATTTGGGATGTGTGGTGAGCACGGAGATTTTGTTCAGTAATCCGCCCCCTCCTCCCCCCATCAGAGACGAGGAACTCACCCACTCACTCACTCAGCTACTCACCCACTCACTCACTCACTCAGCTACTCACCCACTCACTCACTCACCCACTCACTCACTCAGCTACTCACCCACTCACTCACTCAGCTACTCACCCACTCACTCACTCAGCTACTCTCCCACTCACCCACTCACTCACCCACTCACTCACTCAGCTACTCACCCACTCACTCACCCACTTACTCACCTACTCATCCACTCACTCACCCACTCACTCACTCAGCTACTCACCCACTCACCCACTCACTCACCCACTCACTCACTCACTCACTCGCTCAGCTACTCACCCACTCACTCACCCACTCACTCGCTCAGTTACTCACCCACTCACACACTCACTCACAAACCCACCAACTCACTCACACACTCACAAACCCACCCAATCACACACTCACTTGCTCACCCACTTACTCACTCACACACTCACACACCCACCTACTCACTCACAAACCCACCCACTCACAAACACACCCACTCACACACTCACCCACCCACTAACTCACCCACCCACCTACTCACTCACAAACCCACCCACTCACAAACACACCCACTCACACACTCACCCACCCACTAACTCACCCACCCACCTACTCACTCACAAACCCACCCAACCACACACTCACCCATCCACCCACTAACACCCCCACCCACCCACCTACTCACTCACACGTTCACTCACAACCCTCACCCTACCCACAAACGCACACACTCGCCCACCCACGCACACACTCAAAACTAAAAATAGCCTTTGGGATATTTAATAACACAAATAACAACAACCACAACCACAACAAAGTTTCGGGTGAATCGTCAACGCAGATCTCCTGGGGGTGTCTTCTGCCAGATCCAATGCTCTCATCTCGAGATGCAGAGATGCACTCCGACTTATACAATGTTCTATTCAGCACGTCTCTAGCGGTGGAAGCTTCCACCCCCTTTAGCTTGGTTTCTTATTATAAATGTGACCTTTTGCAGACACCACCTCTCGATTTCTGTTCAAGTAACCGATTTCGTCGTCCGAGATTTTTCCCCGTTCGCGTACTTAAACACATTGTCCTGCGGAGGGAGCTGGTAGGAACACGTTGAGTTGCTCGGTCAATGGCCTGCAGGGTCAACGGCGGCGTGGTGTATTCCGCAAATATGCCCGACTGTGAGGGCGGGCGCAAGCCGGCGTGAGTAGGTTAAACGTTGAGTTTGATAAGGGCACCACGGGGTGACCAGCCCCTCCCCACCCAGCCCCACCCCTCCCACCCCCCACCCAGCCCCACCCTCCCCACCCAGCCCCTCCCCACCCTCCCCACCCAGCCCCTCCCCACCCTCCCCTCCCCACCCATCCCCTCCCCACCCAGCCCCTCCCTCCCCACCCAGCCCCTCCCTGCACGACGGACGGACGGACACAATAATCCCCTGTGGGCTGGTGTAACCAGGAGGTTCCTACCAGTGAAAGTTAAGTTATTGTGGCGTTCTTCTTAGATGGAGTTTTGGCGCTGGGTGTTGAGAGGAGTTTGGGCTCATGTGCACGGAACGCAATGAAGACACCAAAATAAAAAAAAGAGAAACCACTACCGGTGCTCTGTCTAATTATAATTATCAAATCAACAGTTTACACAAGTTATTTATAAAAAAAAAAGAAATTTAAACACACGTTACATGTAATTTTTAAAGTCATAATTGGCGCGATCGGGATAAAATTACCGGGGCGAAATTTTAACGGCGATAATTTTTTGTTAATTTTTCATTTTTTCGCTGTGAAATAATAAAAAAAGTGCAATCATCAACAATAAGAATCATCATATTTTTGGTTCTTTCGGTAAAGTCACGTAGAAGGGAAGTAATAAAATAATAAAAATATAAAACAATAAAATAAAATAATTCTCACGACGTTTCGGCTACAACGCAAGCAGCCGTCTTCAGGTGAAAAATGAGACACTGCCAAGCTAGGAGCTTATATATAAGCTGGGTTGGAGGTGGAAGAAGAGCGCCTTAACAAAAAGAATGTGCATATCAAGAGGAATTTAGCATATTCATGGGAAATGCCCACCTCCTACGCATTTCCCATGAATATGCTAAATTCCTCTTCATATGCACATTCTTTTTTGTTAAGGCGCTCTTCCACCTCCAACCCAGCTTAAATATAAGCTCCTAGCTTGGAAGTGTCTCATTTTTCACCTGAAGACGGCTGCTTGCGTTGTAGCCGAAACGTCGTGAGAATTATTTTATTTTATTGTTTTTTTTTATTATTTTATTACTTCCCTTCTACGTGACTTTACCGAAAGAACCAAGAAGATGAGTGTGTGTTTTCTCTCTATCTGTGTGTGTCCTCGTGTTGTTGTTGTATTATGTCCTGCAGTCACGAAAGCTCCAAATCTCTCATGGACATGCTCATTTCTCTACCCCCCCCCCTCTCTCTCTGCCCCCCTCTCTATTTAAGACCTCGACACAGAGTCGTTGTTTCTCTGTGTGTCTATGTTGTGTGTCTCTCTCTGTGTGTCTCTGTGTTTGTCTCTCTCTGTGTCTCTGTGTGTGTGCCTCTCTCTGATTGTGTGTCTGTCTGTGTGTCTATGGTGTGTGTCTCTCTCTGTGTGTCTCTGTGTGTGTCTCTCTCTGTGTGTCTCTGTGTGTGTCTCTCTCTGTGTGTCTCTGTGTGTGTCACTCTCTGTGTGTCTCTGCGTGTCTCTGTATGTCTCTGTGTGTGTCTATGTTGTGTGTCTCTCTCTCTCTCTCTGTGTCTCTGTGCGAGTCTCTCTCTGTGTGTCTCTGTGTGTGTCTCTCTCTGTGTGTCTCTGTATGTTTCTGTGTGTGTCTCTCTCTGTGTGTCTATGTGGTGTGTTTCTCTCTGTGTGTCTCTGTGTGAGTCTCTCTCTGTGTGTCGCAGTGTGTCTATGTTGTGTGTCTCTCTGTGTGTGTGTCTCTCTCTGCTTGTGTGTCTGTCTAAATCGAAATTCAAGAATCCTCATCATAACGAACGTAAGAACAGCAAACATCGGCCTCCTGCCTGAGACGAGTCAGGCAGAGGGAGAATGGAAACACTCAGTCCCCTCGTTATTTTTTAACTCTAAACGATCGCCCCCACCACCGTCATCCTCCACCCACCCACCCCACCACCACTACCCCCCCACGCTTTCGCAGTCTTCACATGAATAAAGTCACATACTCTGCTACCACTAAATTAATAACCGCATTTCTCTCTCTTTTTTTCTCTGTGTGTGTGTCTCTTCTCTCTCTCTCTGTGTGTGTGTCTCTCCCCTCTCTGTGTGTCTCTCCCATCTCGCTCTCCCAAGAAGATGAATCCCTGCAGTCACGAAAGCTTTAAATCGAAAAATAACAAATATACAGCAACAGGCGTCGCCAGGGTCGGGATCAGACCCACGACCTCCTGCGTACCAGGCGAGGTAGTCGACATCTCCTAGCCACCGTGATGATGATGATGATGATGAGAGAGACACGCAAACTCCAAATATACAGCAGCAGGCGTCAGAGTCGGGATCGAACCCACGATCTCCTGTACACCAGGCGAGGTAGTCAACATCTCCTAGCCACTGTGATGATGATGATGATGAGAGAGAGACACACAAACTCCAAATATTCAGCAGCAGGCGTCAGGGTCGAGATCGAACCCACGACCTCCATGTAGACCAGGCGAGGTAGTTAACATCTCCTAGCCACCGTGATGATGATGAGAGAGAGAGAAACACGCAAACTCCAAATATACAGCAGCAGGCATCGTCAGGGTCGGGATCGAACCCACGACCTCCTGTACACCAGGCGAGGTAGTTAACATCTCCCAGCCACCGTGATGATGATGAGAGAGACACGCAAACTCCAAATATACAGCAGCAGGCGTCGTCAGGGTCGAGATCGAACCCACGACCTCCTGTATACCAGACGAGGTAGTTAACATCTCCTAGCCACCGTGATGATGATGAGAGAGAGACACGCACACTACAAATATACAGCAACAGGCATCGCCAGGGTCGGGATCGAACCCACGACCTCCTGTATACCAGACGAGGTAGTGAACATCTCCTAGCCACCGTGATGATGATGATGAGAGAGAGACACGCAAACTCCGAATATACAGCAACAGGTATCGTCAGGGTCGAGATCGAACCCACGACCTCCTGTACACCAGGCGATAGACAGAGAGAGAGGGAGGGAGGAATATGGAATCGTTTTTTTTAGAAAATCAGCGACATTCATCGCCAGCGGCTATCCGGGGACCCGCACTTTTCTCCGGCCTCCGCCGATGTTTTGTGCATTTCAGGGTGTGAGAGGTCCAGTCGGGGTCCCCTTGGTGATTGTGCAGGACAATGACGCGCATCAGACGACCCGGCATCTGTCACGAACAATGGGTGGGTGGGGGGGGTGGCGGAGGAGGTTTGGATGAAAATTGACCCCGAGTTTTGGGTCATTTCCATCTTTCTCTCTCTCTCTACGTTCGTGTTATTTCGTTTTTCTTGTTATCAAAGATGATGGATCTGACTCTTTTTAGTTGCAGCAATTTTTTTTTATTTCGGGGTGGATTTTGATTCTGATTTTATTGTATTTTTTCGTAGGATGGGGGGAGTGGGGGGTGGGGGGGGGGGTTGTGTGTTTTTTTTTTCATTTCTAAGCCCTGTCATGAAATTATTGCAATTTTTATTATAGCGCTGCTCATTTAATCATCAGCGGTTCATCCGTCCGCCCACCCCCCCCAACCTCCCCTTCTTAGCAATCACGTCTATTCCGAAGCCTTCAATTTAATTACAAACGCTTATTGTGTGAGGTTTCCAAAAAGGCTTTGGACGTTTCTACATATTCTTATATTACTCGAAAATGTTTTTATTAATATAACAAAAAAAAATGATTATCTGCAGCATGTCCCTAGGATTATTATCTTTCGCATTATGAGGCCGAACGTGAAAGAAATGTATTGATCGTGAATTAACAGGCACAATTATAGAAGACAAAGATTACATTTCGATTGAAAGCTTCTTTCGTGACTGCAGGGATTCATCTTCTTGGTTCTTTCGGTAAAGTCATCGCGTAGAAGGGTACGGGTACGGGTACCCGTTTGCGACCCTGGTGCGGCCGGGGTACGGGTACGGGTAAGGAATCAAAACCCAATCTTAATTTAGGAGCTTTCGTGACTGCAGGAATTATTCTTTGGTTCTTTTCGGTTAAGTCACGTCTAAAAATAAAATAAAAAATTAAAATAACATGCCCCCTCCCTCTCTCCGTTCTCGCCCCCCCCTCTCTATATTTAAGGGACCGTCATAGAGACGACCCCTCTCCTTGTGCCGATGTGTGTCCTCTCTCTGTGTGCCGTTGTGATGTCTGTCTGCTTGTATGTCTGTCTATAGTTTTCTAGTTAGATGTTTTGTTGCTATTTCTTTTATGCCTGACGATGATTGCTTGTGTTGCAATCGAAACGTCGTAATATGCTATTATTTTAATTTATTATTTTATTTTTAGACGTGACTTAACCGAAAAGAACCAAAGAATGAATCAAAACCCGTTTGCGACCTCTGCCTTGCACATCTTGAAAACTCATTTCTTGAGAAACTGCTTTTTGTGTGTGTTCATTTGCCGGCCTCTCTCCCGCCCCCTCCGATTAGCGGCCTTGGCTACGTACGGCGCGAAAGAAGTCCAACTTGCTTACGAACTTACGATTTAAATGATTGGGTGGCGAGCATTTGGGGATTGGGGGCGGGCGGTGGTGGTGGGGGGGGGGGTAGTTAATTGTTTCAACCCACCCCAATTATGACCACCGCTACACGCTACTTAATTTCGCTGCGTGTAATTTGAATGATTTAAATTTTAACATTCAAATCGGGTTCCAAGAGAAATGACATGCGCTGGGGTGGGTGGGGGGGTGAAGATATAATCATTTTCTTTGGTTTGTGACGCATTAACAGTGGCACGCAACGTATCGATCAGAAGACAAAGACAAAGATCCCACAACTCCCGGTATAGCCTCAACATACTGCTGGGGCAAGTGCTGTTTAAGGCCGGCAAGGCAAACACACGAGGGGGTGGGTGGCCAGCACCACGCCCGGCCGCCTTTGTCTCCCCAGTGGCGATGTTTACTACACACCGCACCAGGTACTCATTTGAGGCTGAGTCGACCTAGGGGAGGCCCTGGAACCGGTTCAGATAATCGTCACCCGGTGGTGTTGGCCGTGAGCGGGAATCGAACTCGGGTGGCCGGGTTCGTGGAGCTGACCGCTACCACACACACACACACACGTGTAGACACACACACGTGTACATACACACCACACACACACGTGTGCACACACACACCACACACACACACGTGTAGACACACACACGTGTACACACACACCACACACACACACACGTGTACACACACACACCACACACACACACACGTGTAGACACACACACGTAAAGATACACACACACACGTGTAGACACACACACGTGTACACACACACCACACACACACACACGTGTAGACACACACACGTGTACACACACACCACACACACACACACGTGTACACACACACACCACACACACACACACACGTGTAGACACACACACGTAAAGATACACACACACACGTGTAGACACACACACACGTGTACACACACACCACACACACACACGTGTACACACACACACACGTATAAACACACACACGTGTAGACACACACACGTGTAGACACACACACGTGTAGATACACACACACACGTGTACACACACACCACACACACACACGTGTAGACACACACACACGTGTACACACACACACCACACACACACACGTGTACACACACACCACACACACACACGTGTAGACACACACACACGTGTACACACACACACCACACACACACACGTGTACACACACACCACACACACACACGTGTAGACACACACACACGTGTACACACACACACGTGTAGACACACACACGTGTAGATACACACACACACGTGTACACACACACCACACACACACACGTGTAGACACACACACACGTGTACACACACACACCACACACACACACGTGTACACACACACCACACACACACACGTGTAGACACACACACACGTGTACACACACACACACACACACACACACGTGTACACACACACCACACACACACACGTGTACACACACACCACACACACACACGTGTAGACACACACACACACACGTGTACACACACACACCACACACACACACGTGTACACACACACCACACACACACACGTGTAGACACACACACACGTGTACACACACACACGTGTAGACACACACACGTGTAGATACACACACACACGTGTACACACACACCACACACACACACGTGTAGACACACACACACGTGTACACACACACCACACACACACACGTGTAGACACACACACCACACACACACACGTGTACACACACACACGCGTGTAGACACACACACCACACACACACACACGTGAGAGGGGAGTGAGAGGGGGTGAGTGAGACAGGGTGAGTGAGTGAGTGAGAGGGTGGTGAGTGAGGGAGGGGTTGTGATTGAGAGAGGGTGGTGAGTGAGTGTGAGAGGTGAGTGAGGAGGGTGAGTGAGTGGGTGAGTGAGTGAGAGTGAGGGGTGAGTGAGGGGGGTGAGTGAGTGAGTGAGTGTGAGAGGTGAGTGAGAGAGAGGGTGGTGAGTGAGGGGTGAGTGAGAGCGTGGTGAGTGAGTGTGAGAGGTGAGTGAGTGAGTGAGAGGGTGGTGAGTGAGGGGTGAGTGAGAGAGGGTGGTGAGGGAGTGAGAGGGTGGTGAGTGTGAGAGGTGAGTGAGAGAGTGAGTGGGTCGTGAGTGAGAGAGGTGAGTGAGTGAGAGCGTGGTGAGTGAGAGAGAGGGTGGTGAGTGAATGAGAGAAGTGAGTGAGTGAGTGGGTGGCGAGTGAGAGGGTGGTGAGTGAGGGGTGAGTGAGTGAGTGAGAGAGGGTGGTGAGTGAGAGAGGGTGGTGAGTGGGTGAGTGAGTGAGCGTGACGCGTGAGTGAGGGGGGGTGAGTGAGTGAGATAAGTGAGTGAGTGAGAGGTGAGTGAGTGAGAGGGTGGTGAGTGAGTGAGAGTGAGGGATGAGTGAGGAGGGTGAGTGAGTGAGAGAAGTGAGTGAGTGAATGGGTGGTGAGTGAGGGGTGAGTGAGTGAGGGTGGTGAGTGAGTGTGAGAGGTGAGTAAGTGAGTGAGAGGGTGGTGAGTGAGTGTGAGAGGTGAGTGAGTGAGTGAGAGGGTGGTGAGTGAGTGTGAGAGGTGAGTGAGTGAGTGAGGGGGTGGTGAGTGAGTGGGTGAGTGAGTGAGAGTGAGGGGTGAGTGAGGGGGGTGAGTGAGTGAGTGAGTGTGAGAGGTGAGTGAGGAGGGTGAGTGAGTGGGTGAGTGAGTGAGAGTGAGGGGTGAGTGAGGGGGGTGAGTGAGTGAGTGAGTGTGAGAGGTGAGTGAGAGAGAGGGTGGTGAGTGAGGGGTGAGTGAGAGCGTGGTGAGTGAGTGTGAGAGGTGAGTGAGTGAGTGAGAGGGTGGTGAGTGAGGGGTGAGTGAGAGAGGGTGGTGAGGGAGTGAGAGGGTGGTGAGTGTGAGAGGTGAGTGAGAGAGTGAGTGGGTCGTGAGTGAGAGAGGTGAGTGAGTGAGAGCGTGGTGAGTGAGAGAGAGGGTGGTGAGTGAATGAGAGAAGTGAGTGAGTGAGTGGGTGGCGAGTGAGAGGGTGGTGAGTGAGGGGTGAGTGAGTGAGTGAGAGAGGGTGGTGAGTGAGAGAGGGTGGTGAGTGGGTGAGTGAGTGAGCGTGACGCGTGAGTGAGGGGGGTGAGTGAGTGAGATAAGTGAGTGAGTGAGAGGTGAGTGAGTGAGAGGGTGGTGAGTGAGTGAGAGTGAGGGATGAGTGAGGAGGGTGAGTGAGTGAGAGAAGTGAGTGAGTGAATGGGTGGTGAGTGAGGGGTGAGTGAGTGAGGGTGGTGAGTGAGTGTGAGAGGTGAGTAAGTGAGTGAGAGGGTGGTGAGTGAGTGTGAGAGGTGAGTGAGTGAGTGAGAGGGTGGTGAGTGAGTGTGAGAGGTGAGTGAGTGAGTGAGGGGGTGGTGAGTGAGTGGGTGAGTGAGTGAGAGTGAGGGGTGAGTGAGTGAGAGGGTGGTGAGTGAGTGTGAGAGGTGAGTGAGTGAGTGAGTGAGGGGGTGGTGAGTGAGTGTGAGAGGTGAGTGAGTGAGAGGGTGGTGAGTGAGTGTGAGAGGTGAGTGAGTGAGTGAGGGGGTGGTGAGTGAGTGGGTGAGTGAGTGAGTGAGAGTGAGGGGTGAGTGAGTGAGTGAGAGAGGGTGGTGAGTGAGGGGTCAGTGAGTGAGAGAAGTGAGTGAGTGAGAGGGTGGTGAGTGAGTGGGTGGTGAGTGAGAGGTGAGTGAGAGGTGAGTGAGGGGTGAGTGAGAGGTGAGTGAGAGGTGAGTGAGTGAGTGAGAGGGTGAGTGAGTGTGAGAGGTGATTGAGAGAGTGAGAGGGTGGTGAGTGAGTGTGAGAGGTGAGTGAGTGAGTGAGAGGGTGGTGAGTGAGTGGGTGAGTGAGTGTGAGAGGTGAGTGAGTGAGTGAGTGAGAGGGTGAGTGAGTGTGAGAGGTGAGTGAGTGAGTGAGAGGGTGGTGAGTGAGAGGTGAGTGAGTGAGTGAGAGGGTGAGTGAGTGTGAGAGGTGATTGAGAGAGTGAGAGGGTGGTGAGTGAGTGTGAGAGGTGAGTGAGTGAGTGGGTGGTGAGTGAGTGGGTGAGTGAGTGTGAGAGGTGAGTGAGTGAGTGAGAGGGTGGTGAGTGAGTGGATGAGTGAGTGTGAGAGGTGAGTGAGTGAGTGGGTGGTGAGTGAGTGGGTGAGTGAGTGTGAGAGGTGAGTGAGTGAGTGAGAGGGTGGTGAGTGAGTGGATGAGTGAGTGTGAGAGGTGAGTGAGTGAGAGGGTGGTGAGTGAAAGGTGAGTGAGTGAGTGAGAGGGTGAGTGAGTGTGAGAGGTG
>NC_136339.1:2924755-2942107 GCF_964198595.1 Lampetra fluviatilis
GGTGATGATGGTGATGCTGCTGCTGCTGCTAAATCGCTCACAGCACTTGCCCCAAACTGCCTGTGAAGGCTATACGGGGTTCAGGGGGACTTTTGTCTCTTTTGTTGTTGTTGTTGATGGTGGTGGTGGTGGTGGTTTTGATAGTGGTGCTGGCATTTCGTTTAAATAAAAATAATAATAATATTCAACATCAAAGGGCACACGCATACGGGCACGCGTCGTATTTATTTATTTTGAAATCCATTGTGAGTTTGCGAAAAAATATGTCGACAAGAAGGCAAACAAAGCCACCGGAGATGATTCACCGAGTGTTATACCACCCCTCCCACCCCCCCCACCCACCCACACCCCCCCCCTTAAAAAAAAATTCAGCCGTGGAAATTCCACATTCCTATGACGGGGACGGCCAAACGTGGAAAGCGGTGGGTTATGGAGAACCAAACTCACGTTCTGCACAACGCCCACCCATCCATTCGAGGCTGAGTCGACCTAGGAGAGACCCGGGGTGTGGTGGGTGGGTGGGTGGGTGGGTGGGTGGGTGGGTAGGTAGGTAGGTAGGTGGGTGGGTAGGTGGGTGGGTGGGAGGGTGGGTGGGTGGGTGGGTAGGTAGGTAGGTAGGTGGGTGGGTGCGTAGGTAGGTAGGTGGGTGGGTAGGTAGGTGGGTGGCTGGGTGGGTGGGTAGGTGGCTAGGTGGGTGGGTAGGTGGGTGGGTAGGTGGGTGGTGGGTGGGTAGGTGGGTAGGTGGCTAGGTGGGTGGGTGGGTAGGTGGGGTGGGTAGGTAGGTAGGTAGGTGGTGGCTGGGTGGGTGGGTAGGTGGCTAGGTGGGTGGGTAGGTGGGTGGGTGGGTAGGTGGGTGGTGGGTGGGTGGGGGGTGGTAGGTGGGTGGGTAGGTAGGTGGGTGGGTAGGTGGCTGGGTGGGTAGGTGGGTAGGTGGGTGGGTAGGTAGGTAGGTGGGTGGGTGCGTAGGTAGGTAGGTGGGTGGGTGGGTGGGTAGGTGGGTGGGTAGGTCGGTAGGTGGGTAGGTGGGTAGGTGGGTAGGTGGGTGGGTGGGTAGTTGGGTGGGTGGGTAGGTGGGTGGGTGGGGTGGGTGGGTGGGTGGGGTGGGTAGGTAGGTGGGTGGGGTGCGTAGGTAGGTAGGTGGGTGGGTGGGTGGGTAGGTGGGTGGGTAGGTCGGTAGGTGGGTAGGTGGGTAGGTGGGTAGGTGGGTGGGTGGGTAAGTTGGGTGGGTGGGTAGGTGGGTGGGTGGGTGGGTGGGTGGGTGGGTAGGTAGGTGGGTGGGTGCGTAGGTAGGTAGGTGGGTGGGTAGGTAGGTGGGTGGCTGGGTGGGTGGGTAGGTGGCTAGGTGGGTGGGTAGGTGGGTGGGTGGGTGGGTAGGTGGGTGGCTGGGTGGGTGGGTAGGTGGCTAGGTGGGTGGGTAGGTGGGTGGGTGGGTGGGTGGGTGGGTAGGTGCGTAGGTAGGTAGGTGGGTGGGTGGGTAGGGTAGGTAGGTGGGGTAGAGTGGGTAGGTGGGTGGGCTGGGTGGGTGGGTAGGTGGCTAGGTGGGTGGGTAGGTGGGTGGGTGGGTAGGTGGATGGTGGGGTGGGTAGGGGGGTGGTAGGTGGGTGGGTAGGTAGGTGGGTGGCTGGGTGGGTGGGTAGGTGGCTAGGTGGGTGGGTAGGTGGGTGGGTGGGTGGGTAGGTGGGGTGGCTGGGTGGGTGGGTAGGTGGCTAGGTGGGTGGGTAGGTGGGTGGGTGGGTGGGTGGGTGGGTAGGTGCGTAGGTAGGTAGGTGGGTGGGTGGGTAGGTAGGTGGGTAGGTGGGTAGGTGGGTGGCTGGGTGGGTGGGTAGGTGGCTAGGTGGGTGGGTAGGTGGGTGGGTGGGTAGGTGGATGGTGGGTGGGTAGGGGGGTGGTAGGTGGGTGGGTAGGTGGCTGGGTGGGTAGGTGGGTAGGTGGGTGGGTAGGTAGGTAGGTGGGTGGGTGCGTAGGTAGGTAGGTGGGTGGGGTGGGTAGGTGGGTGGGTAGGTGAGTGGGTAGGTCGGTAGGTGGGTAGGTGGGTGGGTAGTTGGGTGGGTGGGTAGGTGGGTGGGTGGGTGGGTGGGTGGGTAGGTAGGTAGGTGGGTGGGTGGGTGGGTGCGTAGGTAGGTAGGTGGGTGGGTAGGTAGGTGGGTGGCTGGGTGGTGGGTAGGTGGCTAGGTGGGTGGGTGGGTAGGTGGGTGGTGGGTGGGTGGGGGGTGGTAGGTGGGTGGGTAGGTAGGTAGGTGGTGGGTAGGTGGCTGGGTGGGTAGGTGGGTAGGTGGGTGGGTAGGTAGGTAGGTGGGTGGGTGCGTAGGTAGGTAGGTGGGTGGGTGGGTAGGTGGGTGGGTAGGTGAGTGGGTAGGTCGGTAGGTGGGTAGGTGGGTGGGTAGTTGGGTGGGTGGGTGGGTAGGTGGGTGGGTGGGTGGGTGGGTAGGTAGGTGGGTGGGTGGGTGGGTGGGTGCGTAGGTAGGTAGGTGGGTGGGTAGGTAGGTGGGTGGCTGGGTGGGTGGGTAGGTGGCTAGGTGGGTGGGTAGGTAGGTAGGTGGGTAGGTAGGTGGGTGGGTGGGTAGGTAGGCAGGTAAGTGGGTGGGTAGTTGAGTGGCTAGATGGCTGAGTGGCTACCGGAGGCACATCATTCCCCCACCTATGCGCTATGCGTCCCGCCGACTGTAATCCCACTGAGGATGTTTGCCCGCATCCACAGCGCAACTTCGCTGCTCTGCTCCTGCCGTCATGGCGAAGTTATGCTGCGATCCGGCGACGATTTGATGATCACAGTTCGTTGGCAAAGTGGTCAGTCACCTCCCTGTCACTCAACTCTAGCTGCTGCTGCTGCTGCTACTACAAGCATCGTGGTTTCATTAGAACTGCTTGTGTGTTGTTCTAGTGTAGTGTGTAGTGTATAGTGTAGTGTAGTGTGTAGTGTAGTGTATAGTGTAGTGTATAGTGTAGTGTATAGTGTAGTGTATAGTAGTGTATAGTGTAGTGTATAGTGTAGTGTATAGTGTAGTGTATAGTAGTGTAGTGTTTAATGTAGTGTATAGTGTAGTGTATAGTGTAGTGTATAGTGTAGTGTGTAGTGTAGTGTATAGTGTAGTGTATAGTGTAGTAGTGTAGTGTATAGTGTAGTGTATAGTAGTGTATAGTGTAGTGTAGTGTATAGTGTAGTGTATAGTAGTGTATAGTGTAATGTATAGTGTAGTGTATAGTGTAGTGTATAGTGTAGTGTATAGTGTAGTGTATAGTGTAGTGTAGTGTATAGTGTAGTGTATAGTGTAGTGTATAGTAGTGTAGTGTATAGTGTAGTGTATAGTAGTGTAGTGTATAGTGTAGTGTATAGTAGTGTAGTGTATAGTGTAGTGTATAGTGTAGTGTATAGTAATGTATATAGTAGTGTCGTGTGTATAGTGTAGTGTATAGTAATGTGTAGTGTATAGTAGTGTTGTGTGTATAGTGTAGTGTATAGTGTAGTGTATAGTAATGTATATAGTAATGTAGTGTTTATAGTGTAGTGTATAGTGTAGTGTATAGTGTAGTGTATAGTAGTGTAGTGTTTAATGTAGTGTATAGTGTAGTGTATAGTGTAGTGTATAGTGTAGTGTACAGTGTATATGAGTGCAGTGTTAATAGTTTAGTGTATAGTGCAGTGTATAGTAGTGTAGTGTATAGTGTAGTGTATAGTGTAGTGTATAGTGTATAGTAGTGTAGTGTATAGTAGTGTATGGTGTAGTGTATAGTGTATAGCATAGTGTATAGTGTAGTGTATAGTGTAGTGTATTAGTAGTGTAGTGTATAGTGTAGTGTTTAGTGTAGTGTATAGTGTAGTGTATAGTAGTGTATAGTAGTTTATAGTGTAGTGTATAGTGTATAGTAGTGTAGTGTATAGTGTAGTGTATAGTGTATAGTAGTGTAGTGTATAGTGTAGTTGTGTCTTGTGTGCTTAGTTTGTTGTCCTTCCCCAGGCACCTCTGAATAGCACGTTTGGCCACGTACGGTGCGAAAGAAGTTCAACATACTTACATAACAGCACTTGCCCCAACAGTCTTTCGAAGGCTACACGGAGGATCTTTGTCTTTGTCGCTTGTTTTTATTTCCTTTACCGCCATGTGCCACTTTTAATGAATCCGGGAGTCGAATTAGAACCACGTTACCCCCCCCCCCCCACCACCCCCCCAGAGTAAAACATTAAGCATCTGTGCTGATAATAACACGTGTAAAAAAATAAAATAAACTCAGCCACTCTCCAGACGTTACCTCCAGAGGCAATGCGGCAATTTATTTATTTGTTTCATTGTTGAAACAGCACTACGGCTTCATCGTAACGTTGTCCTAACCACGGAAAAGTAAAAACAAACAACAACAACAAAAACAACCCTGAAACTTAGTTTAGTTTTTTTGCCGTTCATTGTTGTTAACAAACTTCCCAGAGCATCTCCCAGAGGGCCTGGGTCTCTCCTTTTTCTCTCTCTCTTACGCGATCAGAGCAAGTCTTCGTAATGGTCTTGGTAAATTTGACTCCGTTTCATCTTCTTGGTTCTTTCGGTAAAGTCACGTAGAAGGGAAATAAAAAAATTTAAAAAATAAAAAAATATTAAACAATAAATTTCTCACGACGTATCGACTGCAACACAATCAATCGTCATCAGGTGTGAAATCTACAGCGAGAAAATGTTAAAAAAGTGGAGGTTTTTCACAGCAAGAACATTTTAAAAAAAGTGGAGGTTTTTAAAATTTTCTTTGCTGTGGATTTCACACCTGATGACGATCGCTTGTGTTGCAGTCAAAACGTCGTGAGAATTTTCTCGTTTAATATTTTTAATATTTTATCGTTTTCCCTTCTACGTGACTTTACCGAAAGAACCAATAATATGACTCCCTGCAGTCACGAAAGCTTTAACTCAAAATTTGACTAAGTTTGTTTGATTAAGTGTGTTTTCTCTCCCTATCTGTGTGTGTCCTCGTGTTGTTGTTTTATTATGCCCTGTAGTCACGAAAGCTCCAAATCTCTCATGGACATGCTCATTTCTCTACCCCACCCCCTCTCTCTCTGCCCCCCTCTTTCTCTATTTAAGACCTCGACACAGAGGCGTTGTTTCTCTGTGTGTCTATGTTGTGTGTCTCTGTGTGTGTGTGTCTCTGTGTGTGTCTCTCTCTACTTGTGTGTCTGTCTGTGTGTCTATGTTGTGTGTCTCTCTCTGTGTGTGTCTCTGTGTGTGTCTCTCTCTGTGTCTCTCTGTGTGTGTCCCTCTCTGTGTGTCTCTGTTGTGTGTCTCTCTCTCTGTGTCTCTCTGTGTGTGTCCCTCTCTGTGTGCCTATGTTGTGTCTCTCTGTGTGTCCTTGTGTGTGTCTCTCTCTGCTTGTGTCTCTTTCTGTGTGTCTATGTTGTGTCTCTCTCTCTGTCTCTCTGTGTGAGTCTCTCTCTGTATGTCTCTGTGTGTGTCTCTCTCTGTGTGTCTATGTAGTGTATTTCTCTCTGTGTGTCTCTGTGTGAGTATCTCTCTGTGTGTCTCTGTGTGTGTCTCTCTCTGTTTGTGTGTCTGTCTGTGTGTCTATGTGTGTGTCTCTCTCTGTGTGTCTCTGTGTGTCTCTCTCTGTGTGTCTATGTGTTGTCAGAACCAGTGTCATCTACATCTGCAGAACATGAAGAACCAGTGGCATCTACATCTGCAGAACGTGAAGAACCAGTGGCATCTACATATGCAGAACTTGAAGAACCAGTGGCATCTACATCTGCAGAACGTGAAAAACCAGTGGCATCTACATCTGCAGAACGTGAAGAACCAGTGGCATCTACATCTGCAGAACGTGAAAAACCAGTGGCATCTACATCTGCAGAACGCGAAGAACCAGTGGCATCTACATCTGCAGAACGTGAAGAACCAGTGGCATCTACATCTGCAGAACGTGAAAAGCCAGTGGCATCTACATGTGCAAAACGTGAAGAACCAGTGGCATCTACATCTGCAGAACGCGAAGAACCAGTGGCATCTACATGTGCAAAACGTGAAGATCCAGTGGCATCTACATCTGCAGAACGCGAAGAACCAGTGGCATCTACATCTGCAGAACGCGAAGAACCAGTGGCATCTACATCTGCAGAACATGAAGAACCAGTGGCATCTACATCTGCAGAACGTGAAGAACCAGTGGCATCTACATCTGCAGAACGTGAAGAACCAGTGGCATCTACATCTGCAGAACTTGAAGAACCAGTGGCATCTACATCTGCAGAACGCGAAGAACCAGTGGCATCTACATCTGCAGAACGCGAAGAACCAGTGGCATCTACATCTGTAGAACGTGAAGAACCAGTGGCATCTACAGATGCAGAACATGAAGAACCAGTGGCATCTACATCTGCAGAACGTGAAGAACCAGTGACATCTGCAGAACGTGAAGAACCAGTGGCATCTACATCTGCAGAACCTGGAGAACCAGTGGCATTTACATTAACAGGAGATTATCCAACTTTTAAAGTCTATCCAAAAGTGCAGTGTACATGGCCGCACAACGCATTTGAAATTGACAGGATTAAAGTTGAACTTACGAACACATTGATTTACGAACAGACCATTGGAACATTGCTCGTTCTTAAGTAGAGGTGTATTTGCATTTCCAAACTCGTAGGTCGAGGACTTGATATAAAATACACAAATGCCAGTCATGTTGGCGTGCGGTGCGTATGCTTGCCGATTAGTTTGTTTGTGTGCGAGATGTCCGTGGCGTGGCTGGCTTGCGTTGAATTATATCGGCAAATATAATTAGCTGGCGGAGTGGGCGTTGTGAGACCGAGTTCGTGTGTGTGTTCTTGTACAGCGCTTACTCACCCACTCTCTTTGCTTTACTAAACAACAACAACAACACAATTATTTTTGTTTTCCCTTCCCATTTTATTGTTGTATTATTTAAGTATATATGATGCAGTGTTGAGTCTATGGTGCAGTGTTGAGTCTATGGGCAGTGTTGAGTCTATGGTGCAGTGTTGAGTCTATGGTGCAGTGCTGAGTCTATGGTGCAGTGTTGAGTCTATGAGCAGTGTTGAGTCTATGGGCAGTGTTGAGTCTATGGTGCAGTGTTGAGTCTATGTTGCAGTGTTGAGTCTATGGGCAGTGTTGAGTCTATGGTGCAGTGTTGAGTCTATGGTGCAGTGCTGAGTCTATGGGCAGTGTTGAGTCTATGGTGCAGTGTTGAGTCTATGATGCAGTGTTGAGTCTATGATGCAGTGTTGAGTCTATGGGCAGTGTTGAGTATATGATGCAGTGTTGAGTCTATGGTGCAGTGTTGAGTCTATGGGCAGTGTTGAGTCTATGTGCAGTGTTGAGTCTATGGTGCAGTGTTAAGTCTATGGTGCAGTGTTGAGTCTATGGGCAGTGTTGAGTCTATGGTGCATTTTAGAGTCTATGGTGCAGTGTTGAGTCTATGTGCAGTGTTGAGTCTATGGGCAGTGTTGAGTCTATGGTGCAGTGTTGAGTCTATGGGCAGTGTTGAGTCTATTTGCAGTGTTGAGTCTATGGGCAGTGTTGAGTCTATGGGCAGTGTTGAGTCTATGGTGCAGTATTGAGTATATGGTGCAGTTCATAATCAACGATTTTTGGGTTTAGATCGCGTTATTTATAAATGTGTCGTAACCCTCCACCACCCGACACGGCCAATCAGTAAAAAAAGTGTCACGTTGACAAAAGACAAATAGTTCACTGCTTTAGCCCACCGGTGTGTTGAAGCGTGAAACCACAACATTTACAATTTGAGTACGACGTTTCGCTGGTAATTGCATCCAGCATCATCGGGCAATTCGCCAGAATGGTGAGGCTCTGCTGTGTCTCCCGTTCTTATATAGAGCAGCAGCAGGGTGACGTCATCATTAACTCATTAACTCATCAGGTGCAAAGATTTGAGGGGGGGGGTTATTGTAATTATATACTTGATTAGTAATAAGGCTATTGTTACGATGCGAGTTGTAGATTAGTAATCATTTGGAATGTGTTCTATTGTGATTATGCTACATTAATAATCAGTTAGTGCTTGTTTCCCTTATAAGGAATTGTAATGCATCTTATTTAATAATACGCTTCCAGGCCGCACTAAGCCTGTAGCTGTCTGAGCGATTAAAGTTATTTCTGTTTCTCTCAATCTCAATGGATTCTCTAATTAGTCTTTGCCAGTAGTAACTAGTTTTACACAACACTTCAACGTTGTCAAAATCAATTGAGTGTCCCTGTTGACAAGCATGTTCTGCCACTGCCGACAGTTGTGTTTGCGATAGTTTAATATTTCTCTGGTGTTCTTTTAGTCTTACACTAACGTTACGCCCTGTCTGTCCAATATAGCATCTGCCACATACACAATTAATCCGATATACACCTTCTGTTGATAATTTAATTGATTTTGACAACGTTGAAGTGTTGTGTAAAACTAGTTACTACTGGCAAAGACTAATTAGAGAATCCATTGAGATTGAGAGAAACAGAAATAACTTTAATCGCTCAGACAGCTACAGGCTTAGTGCGGCCTGGAAGCGTATTATTAAATAAGATGCATTACAATTCCTTATAAGGGAAACAAGCACTAACTGATTATTAATGTAGCATAATCACAATAGAACACATTCCAAATGATTACTAATCTACAACTCGCATCGTAACAATAGCCTTATTACTAATCAAGTATATAATTACAATAACCCCCCCCCTCAAATCTTTGCACCTGATGAGTTAATGAGTTAATGATGACGTCACCCTGCTGCTGCTCTATATAAGAACGGGAGACACAGCAGAGCCTCACCATTCTGGCGAATTGCCCGATGATGCTGGATGCAATTACCAGCGAAACGTCGTACTCAAATTGTAAATGTTGTGGTTTCACGCTTCAACACACCGGTGGGCTAAAGCAGTGAACTATTTGTCTTTTGTCAACGTGACACTTTTTTTACTGATTGGCCGTGTCGGGTGGTGGAGGGTTACGACACATTTATAAATAACGCGATCTAAACCCAAAAATCGTTGATTATGAACAATATTGGTCGCGAAAGCCTACGTGTTAAACTATATATGGTGCAGTGTTGAGTCTATGGTTCAGTGTTGAGTCTATGGTGCAGTTTAGAGTCTATGGTGCAGTGTTGAGTCTATGTGCAGTGTTGAGTCTATGGGCAGTGTTGAGTCTATGGTGCAGTGTTGAGTCTATGGTGCAGTGTTGAGTCTATGGGCAGTGTTGAGTCTATGGGCAGTGTTGAGTCTATGGTGCAGTGTTGAGTCTATGGGCAGTGTTGAGTCTATGGTGCGGTGTTGAGTCTATGGTGCAGTGTTGAGTCTATGGTGCAGTGTTGAGTCTATGGTGCAGTGTTGAGTCTATGATGCAGTGTTGAGTCTATGGGCAGTGTTGAGTCTATGATGCAGTGTTGAGTCTATGGTGCAGTGTTGAGTCTATGGGCAGTGTTGAGTCTATGTGCAGTGTTGAGTCTATGGTGCAGTGTTGAGTCTATGGGCAGTGTTGAGTCTATGGTGCAGTGTTGAGTCTATGTGCAGTGTTGAGTCTATGGTGCAGTGTTGAGTCTATGGGCAGTGTTGAGTCTATGGTGCATTTTAGAGTTTATGGTGCAGTGTTGAGTCTATGTGCAGTGTTGAGTCTATGGGCAGTGTTTAGTCTATGGTGCAGTGTTGAGTCTATGGGCAGTGTTGAGTCTATTTGCAGTGTTGAGTCTATGGGCAGTGTTGAGTCTATGGGCAGTGTTGAGTCTATGGTGCAGTATTGAGTATATGGTGCAGTGTTGAGTCTATGGTTCAGTGTTGAGTCTATGGTGCAGTTTAGAGTCTATGGTGCAGTGTTGAGTCTATGTGCAGTGTTGAGTCTATGGGCAGTGTTGAGTCTATGGTGCAGTGTTGAGTCTATGGTGCAGTGTTGAGTCTATGGGCAGTGTTGAGTCTATGGGCAGTGTTGAGTCTATGGTGCAGTGTTGAGTCTATGGGCAGTGTTGAGTCTATGGTGCGGTGTTGAGTCTATGGTGCAGTGTTGAGTCTATGGTGCAGTGTTGAGTCTATGGTGCAGTGTTGAGTCTATGGTGCAGTGTTGAGTCTATGGTGCAGTGTTGAGTCTATGGTGCAGTGTTGAGTCTATGGTGCAGTATTGAGTCTATGGTGCAGTGTTGAGTCTATGGTGCAGTGTTGAGTCTATGGGCAGTGTTGAGTCTATGGTGCAGTGTTGAGTCTATGGTGCAGTGTTGAGTATATGGGCAGTGTTGAGTCTATGGGCAGTGTTGAGTCTATGGTTCAGTGTTGAGTCTATGGTGCAGTGTTGAGTCTATGGTGCAGTGTTGAGTCTATGGTGCAGTGTTGAGTCTATGGTGCAGTGTTGAGTCTATGGTGCAGTGGTGAGTCTATGGAACAGTGTTGAGTCTATGGTGCAGTGTTGAGTCTATGGTGCAGTGTTGAGTCTATGGTGCAGTGTTGAGTCTATGGTGCAGTGTTGAGTCTATGGGCAGTGTTGAGTCTATGGTGCAGTGTTGAGTCTCTGGGCAGTGTTGAGTGTATGGGTAGTGTTGAGTCTATGGTGCAGTGTTGAGTCTACGGGCAGTGTTGAGTCTATGGTGCAGTGTTGAGTCTATGGTGCAGTGTTGAGTCTATGGTGCAGTGTTGAGTCTATGGTGCAGTGTTGAGTCTATGGTGCAGTGTTGAGTCTATGGTGCAGTGTTGAGTCTATGGTGCAGTGTTGAGTCTATGGGCAGTGTAGAGTCTATGGTGCAGTGTTGAGTCTATGGGCAGTGTTGAGTCTATGGGCAGTGTTGAGTCTATGGGCAGTGTTGAGTCTATGGGCAGTGTTGAGTCTATGGTGCAGTGTTGAGTCTATGGTGTAGTGTTGAGTCTATGGTGCAGTGTTGAGTCTATGGTGCAGTGTTGAGTCTATGGGCAGTGTTGAGTATATGGGCAGTGTTGAGTCTATGGTGCATTGTTGAGTCTATGGTGCAGTGTTGAGTCTATGGGCAGTGTTGAGTCTATGGTGCATTGTTGAGTCTTTGGTGCAGTGTTGAGTCTATGGGCAGTGTTGAGTCTATGGTGCATTGTTGAGTCTTTGGTGCAGTGTTGAGTCTATGGCGCAGTGTTGAGTCTATGGGCAGTGTTGAGTCTATGGTGCATTGTTGAGTCTATGGTGCAGTGTTGAGTCCATGGGCAGTGTTGAGTCTATGGTGCATTGTTGAGTCTATGGTGCAGTGTTGAGTCTATGGGCAGTGTTGAGTCTATGGTGCAGTGTTGAGTCTATGGGCAGTGTTGAGTCTATGGTGCATTGTTGAGTCTATGGTGCAGTGTTGAGTCTATGGTGCAGTGTTGAGTATGGGGGATTTGTGGGAATTTGGGGGGCTCTGGGGAGGGGGGGGGGGTCTTGGTCATGGTTAGCAGAAGTCATCACGACGACGACGACGACGATGATGATGATGATGATGGGTGACACCGTTCTGTCCACGTGTTTTGTCCGAGCTCGCGATTGTGAACTTGACGCGTGGAATCAGACGAAAGGGGGGGGGGAGGGAAGGGGGTGGCATTTGAACGGTGGGGGGTGGGTTGGGGTTGGTGGTTTCCGCGTGAAATTCAACACGATGTCTCGACCCCCTCCCTCCCTCCCTCTCATCTGCCCCCCACCCTCGTTCCGCATACCGTACGGACTCTATTGTACGGCGCAATTCATCACTGCCGACGATAGGAGATGGGGGACGAGAGGGCGAGAGAGGGAGCAGAGCGAGAGAACGGGCGGAATGGCAAAGCGGGTCGAAGGGTTATCGGGTCTTTAATCTCATACACCATCCCGACTTAGAAGCATGTCCCACCCACACCACCCCCACCACCCCCCCACACAACCTCCCCATCCCCTTATCTTTGGCGAACATTAAACTATTAAGCGACTTGGTTTCATCGTTGCCAGGTAAGGTCTACTACTGAGCTAGGGACAGCTCTCTTACACTGGTCAACAAACAAAAAAAGCTTTTTTTTCTGGCCTGGAATTTTGCAGCTGTTTTAGACTCATTTCTGGGTGCTGATTCCAAGTCTGATCTCAGATTTGCTCTAAAACATCTCTTCTTCTTGGTTCTTTCGGTAAAGTGACTTTACCGAAAGAACCAAGAAGATGAATCCCTGCAGTCACGAAAGCTTTAAATCGAAATCTATCACATCTCGTTTGTATGCTGTCGGCATACCCCATTTTCATTGATTTTACCCGAAATTAACTCCGTCACTTATGATTGCAAGTTGTTGCGAGTCAGTGACTGCTTTAGTGTTAAAACATGGTGCTGTATTTTTTGGATGGTGTGTTTATAATATAATTTTATGTAGATATCCACATTTATTTAATGTTTTCTTCTGCAGTTTTTATTGAAAATGCAATATTTGATATCTCGATTTAAAGCTTTCGTGACTGCAGGGATTCATCTTCTTGGTTCTTTCGGTAGTGTCACGTAGAAGGAAAATAATAAAACATAATAAAAATTATTTTATAATGTTAAATTTTTATTATTTTATTATTTCCCTTCTACGTGACTTTACCGAAAGAACAAAGCAGATGCCTTAAAACCGTTGGAATACCTTATGCCAGAAAAAGTGTGTTGACCAGTGTTATTTAAGCGACATGGCTGTCACAAATGATAGCTGCTCAACTTAGCGGATTATCACGTGAACATGTTTAGCGGCAAACGAACTCCCTAAACGCCTGCGTCTAAATGTGGAGGGGGGGGGGAGAGGAGGACCCGGAGGGAAAATACACGCGACCACGGTGGGAGGAGAGAGAGAGACACGCAAACTCCAAATATACAGCAGCAGGCATCGTCAGGATTGAGCCCACGACCTCCTGTACACCAGGCGAGGTAGTTAACATCTCCTAGCCACCGTGATGATGATGAAAGAGAGAGAGAGACACGCAAACTCCAAAAATACAGCAGCAGGCATCGTCAGGGTCTGGATCGAACCCACGACCTCCTGTATGCCAAGCGAGGTAGTTAACATCTCCTAGCCACCGTGATGATGATGATGATGAGAGACAGGGAGACTCGCAAACTCCAAAGATACAGCAGCAGGCGTCGTCAGAGTCTGGATCGAACCCACGACCTCCTGCACACCAGGCGAGGTAGTTAACATCTCCTAGCCACCGTGATGATGATGATGGGAGAGACACGCAAACTCCAAATATACAGCAGCAGGCATCGTCAGACTCTGGATAGAACCCACGACCTCCTGTATGGCAGGCGATATGATTAACATCTCCTAGCCACCACACACATATCTAAATATTAATTACAATTTACAACGTCACGGGCACACCGCAGGTTGCACCACCCCTCCCCACGTGCCACCCCCTCTCGCTACATCGCTGCAGGCCGGCGGCTCAGGTTGGGGCTGAAGGAAGAGGCACCCCAGGGAGTCGGGTCATGCCTCGGAACGTCGACCTCGCTCCTCTAGAGGCAGCGCTGACGATGAAGGTGGAGGATGGATGGGGCAGGTGGAGGAGGTGGTGGGGGAGGAGGAGGTGGAGGTGGTGGAGGATGATGGAGGGGGAGGGGCGGTCCTGCCCGATGCGAGAAAGAACTCGGTCCTCCTGAAAAAACAAATATTTTTCGTTTTTTTGGGGGAGTTTTATACAAAAAAAATATTTTGACTCGTAAATTATAACTTAAAAGTTAATGAAAGTAATAATGGAAATAAAATAAATTAATTTATTTTATTTCCATTATTACTTTTATTTTATTTCCATTATTACTTTTATTAACTTAAGTTAATAAAAGTAATAATGGAAATAAAATAAATTAATTCATTTTATTTCCATTATTACTTTCATTAACTTTTAAGTTATAATTTACGAGTCAAAATATTTGTATTAACTTAAGTTAATAAAAGTAATAATGGAAATAAAATAAATCAATTAATTTTATTTCTATTATTACTTTCATTAACTTTTAATTTAACTTTTTTACCTACGTGACTTCACCGAAAAAAACCTTGCAGTCACGAAAGCTTCAAATCTAAAATCGTAAATTATAAATCAGCCAAAGAGGTGGTGGCAGTGGCGGTGGGTGACGTCAGCATCGTCCCCCCCCCCCCCCCACCGTGGGACCCCCCCCCTCCAATCCCCCATTGCCCCCCACTACCCCCCCCCCCCACTGCCCCCCCCCCCCACCACCAATCCCCATCCACCCGCCACCACCACTCCAGCCTCCTTGTTCCAACATCGATCTTCTGTTCATTTCAACTTTCATCGCTGGCGTTCCCCCATAGCCCCTCCCCCCCAACCGCAACCCCCCCCCACCACCCCCACCAAGCCCCTCCTCCCCACCCGGCCACCAATCAGAGGTCGCAACCGGGTACCCGATACCCGTACCCTACCCGATACCCATACCCTACACGATACCCGTACCCTACCCGATACCCGGCTACCCGTACCCTACCCGATACCCGTACCCTACCCGATACCCGTACCCTACCCGATACCCATACCCTACACGATACCCGTACCCTACCCGATACCCGTACCCTACACGATACCCGGCTACCCGTACCCGGCCAGGTACGGGTACCCGTTTGCGACCCTGGTGCGACCGGCTACGGGTAGGCCGTGAGTCACTGGTGAGTCACCGTGATTGTCACTCATTTCCCAACGTCTTGTCTCTTCTCACAATTCAAGTTCCTAAAATCAACCCACCCGCGCCTGCCACATGGCTTCATCCCAGAGGTCGCAACCGGGTACCCGATACCCGTACCCTACCCGATACCCGGCTACCTGGCCGGGTACGGGTAGGGTACCCGTTTGCGACCCTGGTGCGGCCGGGTACGGGTACGGGTAAGGAATCAAAACCCGTTTGCGACCTCTGCCACCAACTCTACGGCCTTCTCAGCGAAGCGGCCGTACCAACAACAACATCAACAACATCAACAACAACATCAACATCAACAACAAGAACAACATCAACATCAACAACAACATCAACAACATCAACATCAACATCATCAACAACAACTACATCATCAACAACAACAACAACATCAACAACAACATCAACAACAACAACATCATCAACAACAACAACAACGCTTGAAATGAAGCCACGTGGTTGTTGTTGTTGATGTTTGCCGGTGAACCCGCTTGAGCATCAATTGGAAAAGCAATTTTTGTGTTGGCCTCCCTACTGGGCACGGCTGTAGCTGAATGTATTATATAGATATGTGTGTGTGTGAGAGATTTTATATATTTATATATAAGATACAAAGTGTGTGTGTGTGTAATTTGAGATGATGAAAGTGACGCGTTGGGAGGGGAGGAGGTTTGAGAACGAGGCTCTCAGTCGCGGTGCACGGACCAGGTGCTCATTCGTCCGTGTGAGTGTGAGTGATTCACAATATTCAATTCATACACGAGTGTGAGTGTGAGTGATTCACAATATTCAATTCATACACGAGTGTGAGTGTGAGTGATTCACAATCTTCAATTCATACACGAGTGTGAGTGTGAGAGATTCACAATATTCAATTCATACACGAGTGTGAGTGTGAGTGATTCACAATATTCAATTCATACACGAGTGTGAGTGTGAGAGATTCACAATATTCAATTCATACACGAGTGTGAGTGTGTGAGATTCACAATCCTCAATGTATACACGAGTGTGAGTGTGAGAGATTCACAATAGTCAATTCATACACGAGTGTGAGTGTGAGTGATTCACAATACTCAATGCATACACGAGTGTGAGTGTGAGTGATTCACAATCTTCAATTCATACACGAGTGTGAGTGTGAGATATTCACAATCTTCAATTCATACACGAGTGTGAGTGTGAGTGATTCACAATATTCAATGTATACACGAGTGTGAGTGTGAGAGATTCACAATATTCAATTCATACACGAGTGTGAGTGTGAGAGATTCACAATATTCAATTCATACACGAGTGTGAGTGTGTGAGATTCACACTCCTCAATTTAAACACGAGTGTGAGTGTGAGTGATTCACAATCTTCAATTCATACACGAGTGTGAGTGTGAGTGATTCACAATATTCAATTCATACACGAGTGTGAGTGTGAGTGATTCACAATACTCAATTCATACACGAGTGTGAGTGTGAGAGATTCACAATATTCAATTCATACACGAGTGTGAATGTGAGATTCACAATATTCAATGTATACACGAGTGTGAATGTGAGATTCACAATATTCAATTCATACACGAGTGTGAGTGTGAGAGATTCACAATATTCAATGTATACACGAGTGTGAATGTGAGATTCACAATATTCAATTCATACACGAGTGTGAATGTGAGATTCACAATATTCAATTCATACACGAGTGTGAGTGTGAGAGATTCACAATATTCAATTCATACACGAGTGTGAGTGTGTTTAAGATTCACAATCCTCGTCACTGGGTGTTGGCCGTGAGCCTGAATCGAACTCGGGTCGCTAACCGATACAAAGACAAAGATCCCCCGTGTAGCCTTAACAGACTGAAGGGGCAAGTGCTGTTAGCGAGCTGCACCTATGAAGGCTGGAACGGTACACGAGGGGGGTGGGTGGTTAGCACCACGCCCGGCCGCCTTTGTCTCCCTACTGGCGATATTCACTACACACCGCACCAGGTACTCATTTGAGGCTGAGTCGACCTAGGGGAGGCCCGGGACCGGTTCAGATAATCGTCACTGGTGTTGGCCGTGAGCGGGAATCGAATTCGGGTCGCCGGGTTCATAGCGCAGCGCGCTAACCGCTGCACCACCGCTCCCCACACACAGACACACACAGACACACACACAGACACACACACAGAGACACATTTACACAGACACACTCACACGGACACACACACAGACACACACACACAGATACACACACAGACACACTCACACGGACACACACACAGACACACACACAGACACACACACAGAGACACATTTACACAGACACACTCACACGGACACACACACAGACACACACACACACACAGATACACACACAGACACACTCACACACACACAGACACACACACAGACACACACACAGACACACACACACACACAGACACTCACACACTCACAGACACTCACACACACTCACACACACACACACAGAAGACAAGCACACACACAGATACACTCACACACAGACACACTCACACACAGACACTCACACACAGACACTCACACACAGAAGACACATACACAGACACACTCACACACAGACACTCACACACAGACACACACAGACACTCACACACTCACTCACACTCACACACACTCACACACACTCACAGACACACTCACACACAGACACTCACACACTCACACACACTCACACACAGACACACACACAGACACACACACAAGAAGACACACA
>NC_136339.1:2942307-2993389 GCF_964198595.1 Lampetra fluviatilis
GAGGGAGCTGAGGGGAGGGTGGGGAGGGAGGGGAGGGAGGATGGGGGGATGGGAGAGGAGGGAGGGGAGGGAGGGAGGGAGGGAGGGAGGGAGGGGAGGTTGGGTGGGGGGGGATAGGAGAGGAGGGGGAGGGGAGGAGGGAGGGGAGGGGTGGGGAGGGAGCGAGGGAGGGAGGGGAGGAGCTGAGGGGAGGGAGGGGAGGTTGGGTGGGGGGATAGGAGAGGAGGGAGGGGGAGGGAGGGTGGGGAGGGAGAGAAGGGATGGAGGGAGAGGAGAAGAGGGAGGGGAGAGAAGAGTGGAGGGGAGGGGAGGGAGGGTGTGGAGGGGGACGGAGGGGAGGGTGGGGAGGGGTGGGGAGGGAGGGAGAGGAGGGAGGGAGAGGAGGAAGAGGGGGAGGGAGGGGAGGTGAGGGGAGGGGAGGGAGGGAGGGAAGAAGATGGGAGGGGAGGGAGGGGAGGTTGGTGGGGGGGATGGGAGAGGAGGGAGGGGAGCGAGGGAGGGAGGGAAGGGGTGGGGAGGGAGAGATGGGAGGGAGGGAGGGGAGAAGATGGGAGGGGAGGGAGGGGAGGTTGGTGGGGGGGGATGGGAGAGGAGGGAGGGGAGCGAGGGAGGGAGGGAAGGGTGGGGAGGGAGAGATGGGAGGGAGGGAGGGGAGAAGATGGGAGGGGATTGGGAGGGGAGGGAGGGAGGGAGTGGAGGGGGTGGTTTTGCTTTACATTTCAAAAGATAAACAACACACACACACGTACACACACACACGTACACACACGCACACACACACACACACACGTACACACACGCACACACACACGTACACACACACACGCACGCACACACACACACGCACACACACACACGTACACACACGCACACACACACGTACACACACGCACACACGCACGCACACACACACACACACGCACACACGCACACGTACACACACACACGTACACACACACACACACGTACACACACACACGCACGCACACACACACACGTACACACACACACGTACACACACGCACACACACACACGTACACACACGCACACACACACGTACACACACACACGCACGCACACACACACACACACACGTACACACACGCACACACACACGTACACACACACACACACGCACACACACACACGCACACACACACAACACGTACACACACGCACACACACACACACACGCGCACACACACACACGTACACACACGCACACACGCACACGTACACACACGCACACACACACACGTACACACACGCACACACACACACACACGCACACGTACACACACACACGCACACACGTACACACACACACACACGCACACACGCACACACGCACACACACACACACGCACACACACACACGTACACACACACACGCACACACACGCACACACACACACGCACACACACACGCACACACACACACGCACACACGCACACGCACACACACACACGCACACACACGCACACACACACACGTACACACACGCACACACACACGCACACACACACACACACACGCACACACGCACACGTACACACACACACGTACACACACGCACACACACACGCACACACACACGTACACACACACACGCACACACACACGCACACACACACACACACGCACACACACACACGTACACACACACACACACGCACACACACACACGCACACACACACACGTACGCACACACACACGCACACACACACACGCACACACACACACGTACACACACACACGTACACACACACACACACGCACACACACACACACGCACACACACGCACGCACGGTAGTGAACTCTGCAATGTGAATTACCAGGTCGCGTCTCATCCGATAATCAGAGCAATTGTCAATGCATTGCAGGTTCCAACACCCCCCCCCCCACACACACACACCGCCCATACTCCCCCTTTCAAACACCAAAGATCACAGCGCAGAAAGAAAGGGTAGAGAAACGACATGGAGACAATATAGACCGACGTTTTAAACACGCCTGCCTTCGCCACGAATATTGGAACTCATCTTCTTGGTTCTTTCGGTAAAGTCACGTAGAATGGAAATAAAAAAAGAATAAAAATAAAACATAGTAAAATAATTCTGACGACGTCGTGAGAATTATTTTATTGTGTTTTATTTTCAATAAAAACTGCAGAAGAAAAACATTAAATAAATGTTGATTTCTACATAAAATGATATTATAAACACACTATCCTAAAAATACAGCACCGTATTTTAACACTAAAGCAGTCACCGACTCGCAACAACTTGCAATCATAAGTGACAGAGTTAATTTCGGCTAAAATCAATGAAAATGGGGTATGCCGATAGCATAAAAATGAGATGTGATGGAGCAAATCTGAGATCAGATTTGGAATCAGCACCCTGAAATTAGTCTAGAACAGCTGCAAAAGTCCAGGCCAGAAAAAAAAATGAATATGTTTTTGTTGACCAGTGTTATAAATCAGTTAATTGTTACGTGATTCCTCTATAAGTAAATGCAATATGTATTGTGTTACTCAAGAATACAATTCCTCTCTCAATTTCGATGGATTCTCTAACTAATTAGTCTTGGCCAGTCAAAATTATTAATTTTGCATAACACTTCAACGTTATCGAAATCATTTTTTTTTTGCTGTTTGACCAGTGTAATCTACGTGACATTGTCCCTGAAACTGATTTTTCCGCGCCAGAGGCAGCTTTCTTTTGAGCCTCGTCTCAAATGGGAGGACAACCGAAACCCACCACCACCACCAGGCACGGACAATCGGCAAGGTTTGTCACGCGAACAGAACCGTGCCAATGCATTTAAATCCACACGATCTAAACACCAATAACCTCTGATAATTGTTTTTTTTACTGGCAAATGAGGTTCCAATGGTGTAAATGCTTAACCCGAGTTCTCATACTCTGATGGTGCATTGTCTTTGAGTTGTGCGCCTTTTGGCGTCATCTGGTCCAACACCATGTGAGACTCGGCTCTAAGGAAAGCTGTCTCGGGTGTGGACCAATCAACTTCAAGGACAGTGTATACATTATCAGAGTTGTGTTTTTTGTTCGCATTACGACCGCAGGTATTGTGGTCTATGCAAACATGACTCCTTGTAAAAAGGTGTCAGTTTTGTTGCCAGATAGAAGGGTAAAAAAACCTATTATATTTTTCTACTGGCAAATGAGGTTCCAATGGTGTAAATGCTTACCCCCGAGCTCTCATACTCTGATGGTGCATTGTCTTTGAGTTGTGCGCCTTTTGGCGTCATCTGGGTCCAACACCATGTGAGACTAGGCTCTAAGGAAAGCTGTCTCGGGTGGTGGACCAATCAACTTCAAGGACAGTGCATACATTATCAGAGTTATGTGTTTTGTTTGCATTATGACTGCAGGTATTGTGGTCTATGCAAACATGACTCCTTGTAAAAAAAGGTGTCAATTTTGTTGCCAGATAAAAGGGTTAAAAACCAATTAGCATATTTTTTTTTACTGGCAAATGAGGTTCCAATGGACCAATAACCTCTGTTGTGTATACCACGGCTCGCGAAAGACTCCTGCTACGCATTAAACTAACGCAAAAAAGACCCACAATTTCTGCATGGTTGCGTGCACAAAGACAAACATCCCACGTGTTTCAATTTTTGTCGCACCCTTATGCATGCCTTAATAGACTGTTAGCGAGTAGCGAGCACCTATGAAGGCCGGCACTGTGGCACGCGAGGGGGGTGGGTGGCCAGCACCACGCCCGGCCGCCTTTGTCTCCCCCACAGCGGCGATGTTTACTGCACAACGCACCCAGGTACTCGTTTGAGGCTGAGTCGACCTAGACGCACACTCACTACAAATATAAAGATTCCCCCCATGGAGCTTCAACAGGCTGTAGGGGGCAGCGGGGGGCAGCGGGGGGGCAGCGGGGGGCAGCATGGGGGGGTAGCACCTCCCCCCACCTCCCCCCTCCCCCCACCTCCTTCCCCCTCCTCCACCTCCTCCATCTCCCCCCACCTCCCCCCCTCCCCCCTACCCTCCTACCTCCTCCCCCAACTCCCCACCTCCTCCATCTCCCCCCCTCCCCCCCCCATCCCCCCCTCCTCCAACTCCCCCAGCTCCCCCCTCCCCTCCTCCCCCCTCCCCTCTCTCCCCCCTCCCCACCTCCCCCCCTCCCCACGTCCCCCACATCCCCCCCTCCCCAAACTCCCCTCTCCCCTCCTCCTCCATCTCCCCCACGTCCCCCCTCCCCCCCTCCTCCATCTCCCCCCTCCCCCTCCTCCAACTCCCCCAGCTCCCCCCTCCCCACCTCCCCCCTCCTCCAACTCCCTCCTCCCCCACCTCCCCCACGTTCCCCCTCCCCCACATCCTCCACCTCCCCCCACCTCCAACTCCCCCACCTCCCCCATCTCCCCTCCTCCAACCTCCCCTCCTCCCTCCTCCCCACCTCCCCTCCTCCCCACCTCACCCCGGGCGCGTCGCTTTATCGACCCCTGCCGAGGAGGAGATGCGGGCATGATGGGCCCAGAGACCCCCCCCCCCCCCCCACAATGTGGTGGAGGCTTCACGCTGCTGCGCTTGGAGAGGTCGACATTGCGACATTTACCTTTAAGGGATTTTTTTTATTTTTTTATTTTTTTATTTTTACATTTTTTTATTTTTTTATTTTTTTCCCGGGCAATTAAATACAGACAACGAAACAGCCAATTTAGACATTGCACATCAAGCGCGCACGTGCGTGAGTGCGTGGGTGGGTGAATGCGTGTGTGTGCGTGTGAGTGTGTTCGTGGGTGAGTGTGCGTGAGGGTGTGTGCGTGTGAGTGTGTGCGTGAGGGTGTGTGCGTGAGTGCGTGTGAGTGTGTGCGTGTGTGCGTGTGAGTGTGTGCGTGTGTGCGTGTGAGTGTGTGCGTGAGTGCGTGTGAGTGTGTGCGTGTGTGCGTGTGAGTGTTGTGCGGTGAGGGTGTGTACGTGTGAGTGCGTGGGTGGGTGAGTGCGTGAGTGTGTGCGTGGGTGAGTGCGTGGGTGAGTATGTGTGAGAGTGGGCGTGTGAGTGTGTGAGTGTGTGCGTGAGTGAGTGCGTGGGTGGGTGAGTGCGTGGGTGAGTGCGTGGGTGGGTGAGTGCGTGGGTGGGTGAGTGCGTGGGGTGGGTGAGTGTGCGTGTGAGTGTGTGCGTGAGGGTGTGTGCGTGTGAGTGCGTGGGTGGGTGAGTGCGTGAGTGTGTGCGTGGGTGAGTGCGTGGGTGAGTATGTGTGAGAGTGGGCGTGTGAGTGTGTGAGTGTGTGCGTGAGTGAGTGCGTGGGTGGGTGAGTGCGTGGGTGAGTGCGTGGGTGGGTGAGTGCGTGGGTGGGTGAGTGCGTGGGTGGGTGAGTGTGCGTGTGAGTGTGTGAGTGTGCGAGTGAGTGTGTGTGCGTGAGTGCGTGTGAGTGTGTGCGTGTGTGCGTGTGAGTGTGTGAGTGTGTGCGTGAGTGAGTGTGCTTCTGAGTGTATGCGTGTGAGTGTGTACGTGGGTGAGTGAGTGTGCGTGTTGTGCGTGTGTGAGTGTAGGTGAGTGTGTGTGCGTGGTGAGTGTATGCGTGTGAGTGTGTCCGTGGGTGAGTGTGTGTGTGAGTGTGTGCGTGAGGGTGTGTGCGTGTGAGTGCGTGGGTGGGTGAGTGCGTGAGTGGTGTGCGTGGGTGAGTGCGTGGGTGAGTATGTGTGAGAGTGGGCGTGTGAGTGTGTGAGTGTGTGCGTGAGTGAGTGCGTGGGTGGGTGAGTGCGTGGGTGAGTGCGTGGGTGGGTGAGTGCGTGGGTGGGTGAGTGCGTGGGTGGGTGAGTGTGCGTGTGAATGTGCGAGTGAGTGTGTGAGTGTGTGTGCATGTGAGAGTGTGCATGTGAGTGTGTGTGTGAGTGTGTGCGTGAGTGAGTGTGCTTCTGAGTGTATGCGTGTGAGTGTGTACGTGGGTGAGTGAGTGTGCGTGTGTGCGTGTGTGAGTGTGGGTGAGTGTGTGTGCGTGTGAGTGTATGCGTGTGAGTGTGTCCGTGGGTGAGTGTGTGTGTGAGTGTGTGCGTGGGTGAGTGTGTGAGTGAGTGCGTGCGTGGTGGGTGGAGTGCGTGGTGGGTGGGTGTGTGAGTGTGGGTGTGTGTGTGAGTGAGTATCCGTGTGAGTGTGTGAGTGAGTGTGTGCATGGGTGAGTGTGTGTGTGAGTGTGTGTGTGAGTGAGTGTGTGCGTGGTTGAGTGTGTGCTTGGATGAGTGTGCGTATGTGGGTGAGTGTGCGTGTGAGTGTGTGTGAGTGTGTGCGTGGGTGAGTATGTGCTTGGGTGAGTGTGCGTGTGTGAGTGAGTGTGCGTGTGAGTGTGTGAGTGTGTGGGAGTGTGGGTGTGTGGTGCGTGGGAGTGTGGGTGTGAGTGAGTGTGTGCGTGGGTGAGTGTGTGCTTGGGTGAGTGTGCGTGTGTGAGTGAGTGTGCGTGTGAGTGTGTGAGTGTGTGTGAGTGTGGGTGTGAGTGTGGGTGTGTGCGTGTGAGTGTGTATGTGAGTGAGTGTGTGCGTGGGTGAGTGTGTGCTTGGGTGAGTGTGCGTGTGTGAGTGAGTGTGCGTGTGAGTGTGTGAGTGTGTGTGAGTGTGGTTGTGAGTGTGGGTGTGTGCGTGTGAGTGTGTGTGTGTGAGTGAGTGTGTGCGTGGGTGAGTGTGTGCTTGGGTGAGTGTGCGTGTGTGGGTGAGTGTGCGTGTGTGTGTGTGAGTGTGTGGGAGTGTGAGTGTGTGTGGGAGTGTGAGTGTGTGTGTGAGTGAGTGTGTGTGTGAGTGTGTGCGTGGGTGAGTGTGTGCTTGGGTGAGTGTGCGTGTGTGAGTGAGTGTGCGTGTGAGTGTGTGAGTGTGTGGGAGTGTGGGTGTGTGTGCGTGGGAGTGTGGGTGTGTGTGCGTGTGAGTGTGTGTGTGAGTGAGTGTGTGCGTGGGTGAGTGTGTGCTTGGGTGAGTGTGCGTGTGTGAGTGAGTGTGCGTGTGAGTGTGTGAGTGTGTGGGAGTGTGGGTGTGTGTGCGTGTGAGTGTGTGTGTGAGTGAGTGTGTGCGTGGGTGAGTGTGTGCTTGGGTGAGTGTGTGCTTGGGTGAGTGTGCGTGTGTGGGTGAGTGTGCGTGTGAGTGTGTGTGAGTGTGGGTGTGAGTGTGGGTGTGTGCGTGTGAGTGTGTGTGTGTGAGTGAGTGTGTGCGTGGGTGAGTGTGTGCTTGGGTGAGTGTGCGTGTGTGGGTGAGTGTGCGTGTGTGCGTGTGAGTCCGTGGGTGAGTGTGCGTGTGAGTGTGTGCGTGAGTGTGTGCGTGTGTGCGTGTGAGTTGTGCGTGTGTGTCTGCGTGGGGAGCGGTGGTGCAGCGGTTAGCGCGCTGCGCTATGAACCTGGCGACCCGAGTTCGATTCCCGCTCACGGCCAACACCACTGACGATTATCTGAACCGGTCCTGGGCCTCTCCTAGGTCGACTCAGCCTGCAATGAGTACCTGGTGCGGTGTGTAAACATCGCTACAGTGCACACACACACACGTACACACACACGTTCACACGTACACGTACAAACACGTACACACGTACACACGTACACACGTACACACACACACACACGTACACACACACGTACACACACACGTTCACACGTACACGTACAAACACGTACACACGTACACACGTACACACACACACGTACACACACACGTACACACACACGTACACACACACGTACACACACACGTTCACACGTACACGTACAAACACGTACACACGTACACACGTACACACGTACACACACACACGTACACACACACGTACACGTACAAACACGTACACACGTACACACGTACACACGTACACACACACACACACACGTACACACACACGTACACACACGCGTACACACACACACGTACACACACACACACGTACACACACACACGTACACACACACACACACACACGTACACACACACGTACACACACACACACGTACACACACACACGTACACACACACACACACACACGTACACACACACGTACACACACACACACACACGTACACACACACGTACACACACACACACGTACACACACACGTACACACACACACGCACACACATACACACGTACACACACACACGTACACACACACACGTACACACACACACGCACACACACACACACGTACACACACACACGTACACACACACACGTACACACACACACGTACACACACACACACACGTACACACACACACACACGTACACACACACACACGTACACACACACACACACGTACACACACACAAGTACACGTACACACACACACACACGTACACACAAACGTACGCACACACACACACACGTACACACGTACACACACACGTACACACACACGTACACACACACACGTACACACACACACGTACACACACACATACACACGTACACACACACGTACACACACACACGTACACACACACACACGTACACACACACACGCACACACACGTACACACACACACGTACACACACACATACACACGTACACACACACATACACACACACACGTACACACACACACACGTACACACACACACACACGTACACACACACACACGTACACACACACACGTACACACACACACGTACACACACACGTACACACACACACGCACACACACACACACACGTACACACACACACGCACACACACGTACACACACACACGTACACACACACATACACACGTACACACACACATACACACACACACGTACACACACACACGTACACACACACACGTACACACACACACACATACACACACACGCACACACACACACACACGTACACACACACACACGTACACCTACACGTACACACACACGTACACACACACACGTACACACACACACACACACGTACACACACACACACATACACACACACACGTACACACACACACGTACACACACACGTACACACACACGTACACACACACACACGCACACACACACACACACGTACACACACACACACGTACACACACACGTACACACACACACACGCACACACACACACACACGTACACACACACACACGTACACACACACACGTACACACACACACACATACACACACACACGTACACACACACACGTACACACACACGTACACACACACGTACACACACACACACGTACACACACACACACGTACACCTACACGTACACACACACGTACACACACACACGCACACACACACACACGTACACACACACACACGTACACACACACGTACACACACACACACGCACACACACACACACACGTACACACACACACACGTACACACACACACGTACACACACACACACACACGTACACACACACACACATACACACACACACGTACACACACACACGTACACACACACGTACACACACACGTACACACACACACACGTACACACACACACACGTACACCTACACGTACACACACACGTACACACACACACGTACACACACACACACACACGTACACACACACACACGTACACACACACACGTACACACACACACACGTACACACACACGTACACACACACACGTACACACACACACACACACACGTACACACACACACACGTACACACACACGTACACACACACACACGTACACACACACACACGTACACACACACGTACACACACACACGCACACACACGCACACACACACACACACACGCACACACACACACACACGTACACACACACGTACACACAAGTACACACACACACACACGCACACACACGCACACGGTACCAGCGCTCTGTGCAATCGGCGATCTCGCCCCGACAATCACCAACCCGGACGATTCTTCTTAAATGTTAACCGGCGAATGTCTGCGGCTTTCCGCAATTGATAATCATTCAAATCAACTCACGTACATAATCACAACAACAACAACGACGACAACAACAACAACAACAACACTGGCGGTGACGTCACCAAAGGGCGATTTGGGTGCCAGGCCAGGTGCACGTGTCCGTGCCACGTGAAGTGTCGATGCACCACCCGTGCCAGGCTAGGTGCAGGAGGTCACGGGGCAGACCCAGCAGGTTGCCACGGGTCGACTGACTGAGATGACTGGCAGATGCACCACCTGTGCCCCCTACTGTGCCAGGCTAGGTGCAGGAGGTCACAGGACAGACCCAGCAGGTGCCACGGGTCGACTGACTGAGATGACTGGCAGATGCACCACCTGTGCCCCCTACTGTGCCAGGCTAGGTGCAGGAGGTCACGGGGCAGACCCAGCAGGTTGCCACGGGTCGACTGACTGAGATGACTGCCACCTGTGCCAGGCTAGGTGCAGGAGGTCACGGGGCAGACCCAGCAGGTTGCCACGGGTCGACTGACTGAGATGACTGCCACCTGTGCCAGGCTAGGTGCAGGAGGTCACGGGGCAGACCCAGCAGGTTGCCACGGGTCGACTGACTGAGATGACTGCCACCCGTGCCAGGCTAGGTGCAGGAGGTCACGGGGCAGACCCAGCAGGTTGCCACGGGTCGACTGACTGAGATGACTGCCACCCGTGCCAGGCTAGGTGCAGGAGGTCACGGGGCAGACCCAGCAGGTTGCCACGAGGTCGACTGACTGAGATGACTGCCACCCGTGCCAGGCTAGGTGCAGGAGGTCACGGGGCAGACCCAGCAGGTTGCCACGGGTCGACTGACTGAGATGACTGCCACCCGTGCCAGGCTAGGTGCAGGAGGTCACGGGCAGACCCAGCAGGTTGCCACGGGTCGACTGACTGAGATGACTGCCACCTGTGCCAGGCTAGGTGCAGGAGGTCACGGGGCAGACCCAGCAGGTTGCCACGGGTCGACTGACTGAGATGACTGCCACCTGTGCCAGGCTAGGTGCAGGAGGTCACGGGGCAGACCCAGCAGGTTGCCACGGGTCGACTGACTGAGATGACTGCCACCTGTGCCAGGCTAGGTGCAGGAGGTCACGGGGCAGACCCAGCAGGTTGCCACGGGTCGACTGACTGAGATGACTGCCACCTGTGCCAGGCTAGGTGCAGGAGGTCACGGGGCAGACCCAGCAGGTTGCCACGAGGTCGACTGACTGAGATGACTGCATGCCAGATGCACCACCTGTGCCAGGCTAGGTGCACCAACCTGTGCCACCCCTCCTACAGTGCCACAGTCGGCATAATCTCACACACAAGAAGGCAAAGATAAAGATCCCCCCTATAGCCTTTACATACTGCAGGGGCAAGTGCTGTTAGCGAGCACCTATGAAGGCCGACACGGCACACGAGGGGGTGGGTGGCCAGCACCACGCCCGGCCGCCTTTGTCTCCCCTACTAATTTGTGGCTGAGTCGACCTAGGGGAGAAGGCCCAGGACCGATTCAAATAATCGTCACCGGTCTTGGCCGTGAGCGGGAATCGAACCCGGTTCCTGAGCCCCTCCCCTAGGTTGACTCAGCCTCAAATGAGTACCTGGTGCGGTGTGCAGTCAACATCGCTCACTGGGGAGACAAAGGCGTCCGGGCGTGGCGCCAAGGCCAGCCACACCATAGGTTCGCCCGGCTCCCCCCTAGGTCAACTCGGCATATAAAACGAGTCACAATACTCGGTGAGACTGTGTGTGTGTGTAAGCATTCAGCCACTGGGGAGACAAAGGCGGTCGAGACGTGACGCTCGCTAACGGCACAGCACTTGCCCCAAAGAGCCCCATCGAAGGCTACCTGGGTGACCTTTGCTTCTATCAGAGGGAGGGGTGGGGAGCGGTTATGATAATTCGCATTGAGATCGACACTGCCTCAGGGCAATTTTGGAGTCCGATTTATAAGGCATTATTATTATTATATAAACAATATATATCCCCACATTCGTTGCATGCATTATGAATTACTTTAAACGAGGTGGGGGGGAGAGGGGAGTTTATAGGCGAGAAACTGGAAACCGCGGAGGATTAGAGACGCGGGGAATTTTTTATTTTAAAAAGTTTACGTTTCAGTGATTAATTCACCACTTTAAATTGTAAATGTAGCCGCTTGCCATCCGTCGCGGGGGATGGACCTCGCAGTCGGAACACGTGGGATAACCCAGAGGGCCACTGTGGCTAGGAGATGTTAACTACCTCGCCTGGTATACAGGAGGTCGTGGGTTCGATCACGACCCTGACGATGCCTGCTGCTGTATATTTGTAGTTTGCGTGTCTCTCACTCTCATCATCATCATCATCTCGGTGGCTAGGAGATGTTAACTACCTCGCCTGGTATACAGGAGATCGTAGACTCGATCACGACCCTGACGATGCCTGCTGTGTATGTGGAGTTTGCGTCTCTCTCTCATTATCACGGTGGCTAGGAGATGTTAACTACCTCGCCTGGTATACAGGAGGTCGTGGGCTCGATCCCGACCTTGACGACGCCTGCCGCTGTATTTTTGGAGTTCATTGTTTATTTTAGTTGTAAATAAAGACAACGGTAAAGGTGACCCGTGTAGCCTCGACAGAGGGCGTGCTAGCAACGGTGGCTTATGTACGTTTTTGAGAAAAGTTAAAAACATACCTACAAACATCCCATCAGACACCTCATCATGACCAACTTCTCATCACCATCGCATCATCATCATCACCACCACCTCGTAATCAAGCCACACTTGGAGACATTCGCTTTGACGTCATCTCGATCGATGACATTCTTGAAAACTGCTTTCTAAAATTCTAGATTTGAAGCTTTCGTGACTGCAAGGATTCATATTCTTAGGTTTGTTTGGGTAAAGTCACGTAGGTAAAACATCAAAATTAATAAAAATAAAATAAAATAAAAATCACGACGTTTCGGAGGCAACACAAGTCTCCGTCATCAGGTGGGACCATTGCCTCACTTGATGCAGCTAATCTGGCTGTGACGGTCCCACCTGATGACGGAGACTTGTGTTGCCTCCGAAACGTCGTGATTTTTATTTTATTTTATTTTTATTAATTTTGATGTTTTACCTACGTGACTTTACAGAAAAACCTATAAATATGCTTTCTCAAATTTACACTCGAAACGTCACGTGGACAAAAAGTAAAAAAAAAAAAATCTCAAATTAAAAACCAAAAAAAAACCCCCACGACGTTTCGATCGCAACACAAGCGGTCTTCTTCAGGTGGTCGTCGTCGTCGTCGTTGTTGATGTCCTTCCCAACGCACCTCCGATTAGCCACGGGTTGGCCACGTACGGTGCAACAGAAGTCCGACGGCTCTACACAGAATCATGAATCTGGTTGTCATCGCCAGCGCAGCGTTGTACTCGAATCGCGTTTCTAATCGGCCGCACGCCACGGGTACTGAAGGCGAATCGAACCATAGAGCCACAACATCTTCTTGGTTCTTTCGGTAAAGTCACGTAGAAGGGAAGTAATAAAATAATAAAAATAAAACAGAATAAAAATAATAAAACAATAAAATAATACAAATTAAACATAATCAAATAATAAAAATAAAACAATAAAATTTCGATTTAAAGCTGCTTGAGTTGTGGCCGAAACGTCGTGAGAATTGTATTTTATTATGTTTTATTTTTATTATTTTATAATTTCCATTCTACGTGACTTTACCGAAAGAACCAAGAAGATCCAGACTTAATTTAAGTTGTCTTGTGGTTAAATTTCGATTCAAAGCTTTCGTGACTGTAGGGATTCATCTTCATGGTTCTTTCGGTAAAGTCACGTAGAAGGGAAGTAATAAAATAATAAAAATAAAACATAATAAAATAATTCTCACGACGTTTCGGCCACAACGCAAGCAGCCGTCCTCAGGTGAAGAACAACATCTGTTGACACAGCAGCTGAAACACGCCTATCGGAATCGCTCTTTATATTCTTGGTTTTTTTCGGTAAAGTCACGTAGGTAAAAAAAAAAGTAAAATTAAATAATTTTAATTAAAATTACTAAAAGTTAAATAAAATAAAAATCACGACGTTTCGGAGGCAACACAAGCTTCCGTCTTCAGGTGGAACCGTCACAGCACGATTGCTGTATCCAGTACTTAGGTAAAATAATTTTAATTAAAATTAATAAAAGTTAAATGAAATAAAATTCACGACGTTTCGGAGGCAACACAAGCTTCCGTCTTCAGGTGGAACCGTCACAGCACGATTGCTGTATCGAGTGAGAGAAATTCCAAGGAACAGTATTAGTATCACCCTCAACCAGTATATATACAAAGACAAAGATCCCTCGTGTAGCCTTAACAGACTGTAGGGGCAAGTGCTGTTAGCGAGTAGCACCTATGAAGGCTGCAACGGCACACGAGGGAGTGGGTGGCCAGCACCACGCCCGACCGCCTTTGTCTCCCCAGTCACGATGTTTACTACACCACCGCACCAGGTACTCATTTGAGGCTGAGTCGACCTAGGGGAGACCCAGGACCGGTTCAGATAATCGTCACTGATGGTGGTGGTGGCCGTGAGCGGGAATCGAACTCGGGTCGCCGGGTTCGTAGCGCAGCGTAGCGCTAACCGCTGCACCACCGCTCCCCACTCGCCCACCACCCCCCACAGACCTCGACTCGTTCTCTTGGTCAGTCAACATCGCCGCTGTTTCATTTCGTTCTGCCACGGTCCTCACTCGAGACGCGTTGGCTGTGACAGTGGCGACGGTGGTGGTGGTGGTGGGGGTGGTGTGGGTGGTGATGGTGGTGGTGGGTGGTGGTGATTGTGGTGGTGGTGTTGGTGGTGGTGATTGTGGTGGTGGTGGCGGTGGGGGTGGTGGTGGCAGTGCTGGGTTGTGGTGGTGGCGGTGGTGTTGGTGGTGATGGGGGTGGTGTTGGTGGTTGTGGTGGATGGTGGTGGTGTTGGTGGTGGTGGTGGTGTTGGTGGTGGTGATGGGGGTGGTGGTGGTGGTGATGGGGGTGGTGTTGGTGGTGGTGGTGGGTGGTGATGGTGGTGGTGGTGATGGGGGTGGTGTTGGTGGTGGTGGTGGTGTTGGTGGTGGTGATGGGGGTGGTGTTGGTGGTGATGGGGGTGGTGTTGGTGGTTGTGGTGGATGGTGGTGGTGTTGGTGGTGGTGGTGTTGGTGGTGGTGGTGATGGGGGTGGTGGTGGTGGTGATGGGGGTGGTGTTGGTGGTGGTGGTGGGTGGTGATGGTGGTGGTGGTGATGGGGGTGCTGGTGGTGGCGGTGGTGGTGGTGGTGGTGGCAGTGCTGGGTGGTGGTGGTGGCAGGTGGTGGTGCTGGGTGGTGGTGGGGGTGGTGGTGGTGGTGGCAGTGGTGGTGGCGGTGGCGGGTGGTGGTGGGTGAGGGTGGGTGGTGGTGGTTGTGGTGGTAGTGGTGGCGGTGCTGGGTGGTGGTGGTGTCAGGTGGTGGTGCTGGATAGTGGTGGTGGTTGTGTTGGTGGTGGTGGTGGTGGTGGCGGATGGTGTCGGGGGTGATGGTGGTGGCAGTGCTGGGTAGTGTTGGTGGTGGTTGTTGTGGTAGTGGTGGTGGTGGCTGGTGGTGGCAGTGCTTGGTGGTGGTGGGTGGTGGTGTCGTGGCGTGGGTGGAGTGGCGTGTGAGTGCGGGAAGCTTTGACGAGACACCGACTTAATTCAGGTGTTTACAAAGCCTCAGAGTGATCCTTAGGCCAACACACACACACACAGAGAGAGAGAAGGAGAGGAATAACGCCCCCCCCCCACCCTTCCTCCCCCAGGGATGGCGACATCCCTCAGATCTTGTCGAGAGGCTAATTAAATTTCAATTACATGGAAATTAAAGAGAGAGAGAGAGAAATAACTTAGTGGGGTGAAGTGGAGGGAGGGGGTGGAATCGTCAACATTCCGCGCGCCACGTCTCGAATCGAGTAAGAAGAGGCAGGAGGTCGTGACGCAATAACTCACACACACACACCTGGGCCACACTTGCGCCACACCTAGGCCACGACCTGGGTCACACCTGGGCCACAGCTGGGCCACACCTGGGCCACGACCTGGGTCACACCTGGGCCACAGCTGGGCCACACCTGGGCTACCCCTGGGCCAGACCTGGGCCACGACCTTGGCCACACCTGGGCCACACCTGGGCTACCCCTGGATCACACCTGGGTCACACCTGGGCCACAGCTGGGCCACGACCTGGGCCAGACCTGGGCCACACCTGGGCCACGACCTTGGCCACACCTGGGCCACACCTGGGCTACCCCTGGATCACACCTGGGTCACACCTGGGCCACAGCTGGGCCACGACCTGGGCCAGACCTGGGCCACACCTGGGCCACGACCTTGGCCACACCTGGGCCACACTTGGGCTACCCCTGGATCACACCTGGGTCACACCTGGGCCACAGCTGGGCCACGACCTGGGCCAGACCTGGGCCACAACCTGGGTCACACCTGGGTCACACCTGGGCTACCCCTGGATCACACCTGGGTCACACCTGGGCCACAGCTGGGCCACACCTGGGCCACACCTGGGCTACCCCTGGATCACACCTGGGTCACACCTGGGCCACAGCTGGGCCACGACCTGGGCCAGACCTGGGCCACGACCTGGGTCACACCTGGGTCACACCTGGGCTACCCCTGGGCCACAGCTGGGCCACGACCTGGGCCAGACCTGGGCCACGACCTGGGTCACACCTGGGTCACACCTGGGCTACCCCTGGGCCAGACCTGGGCCACAGCTGGATACGAAGACGAAGGTCAACCCGCGTCACCTTCAACAGGCTTCTGGGTCAAGTGCCGCTCACGAGTAGCTACAGCACCGAGGAAGGTCGGCACGGCACACGTAGCGCGCTCACCACTGCACAGACAAAGACAAAGATCCCCCGTGTAGCCTTAACAGACTGTAGGGGCAAGTGCTGTTAGCGAGCAGCTTTGAAGGCCGGCACGGCACACGAGGGGGTGGGTGGCCAGCACCACGCCCGACCGCCTTTGTCTCTTCAGTGGTGATGTTAACTACACACCGCACCAGGTACTCATTTGAGGCTGAGTCGATCTAGGGGAGGCCCAGGACCGGTTCAGATAATCGTCATAGCGCAGCGTAGCGCTAACCAATACACCACCGCTCCAACACACACAGACACACACAGACACACGCAGACACACACACACAGCCACACACACACAGCCACACACACAGCCACACACAGCCACACACACACACAGACACACGCACACACAGACACACACAGCCACACGCACACACAGACACACACAGACACACACACACAGCCACACAGACACACACACAGACACACACACAGACACACTCAGACACACACACACACGCAGACACAGACACACACACACACAGACACACAGACACACAGACACACACACACAGACACACACAGACACACACCAGCCTTGCCGGACTGAGTGGTTGTCATGGTAACGTTGTGGCTCAAGGGACCAGCAGCATCAGCTGAGAGTGGCTCTAAGCTCCCCCCCCCCTCCTCCACCCCCCCCAAATATTTACGAATTCACTGCCCCCCCCCCCCTTAGCACCCCCCACCAACTACCCCCCCCCCTTAGCCCCCACCCTCCCCCCTAGCCCCCACCCTCCCCCCCTAGCCCCCACCATCCCCCCCCCCCACTTTTAAATCCGATTGTGCAAAGGAACTTCAACGAATCCGTCTGGAATTGGCCGCTGGTTACCGGGCTAAGTCCATCAAACTCACTGCGGTGGTCGTGATGGTGGTGGTGGTTGTTGTTTTGGTGGTGGTGGTGGCGATGGTAGTGATGGTGGCTGTAGTGGTGGTGGTAGTGATGGTGGTGGTAGTGGTGGTGGTGGTGGCGGTGGTGGCGGTGGTGGTGGTGGTGGTAGCGATGGTTGTGATGGTGGTGGTTTTGGTGGTAGTGATGGTAGTGATGGTGGCTGTAGCGGTGGTGGCGGTGGTAGTGGTGGTTGTGGTGGTGGTTGTGGTGGTTGCAGCGGTGATAGTCGTGATGCTGGTTGGAGCGGTCGTGGTAGTGGCAGTGATGGTGATGGTGGTTGTAGTGGTGGTGGTAGTGGTGGGGGTGGTAGTAATGGTGGTGGTGGTTGTAGCGGTGGTCGTGGTAGTGGTAGTGATGATAGTGGTGGTGGTAGTGATGGTGGTGGTAGCGATGGGGGTGGTGGTTGTAGTGGTGGTCATAGCGGTGGTGGTAGTTGTGGTGGTTGTAGCAGTGGTAGGGGTGGTCGTGATGGCGGTGGTGGCTGTCGTGGTGGTAGTGATGATAGTGGTGGTGGTGGTAGTGGTAGCGGTGGTGCTAGCGGTGATGGTGGTTGTAGGGTGGTAGTGATGGCGATGGTGGTTGTAGCAGTCGTGGTGGTGGTGGTGGTGGCGGTGGTAGTGATGATAGTGGTGGTGGTGCTAGCGGTGATGGTGGTTGTAGCCGTGGTAGTGATGGCGATGGTGGTTGTAGCAGTCGTGGTGGTGGTGGTGGTAGTGATGATAGTGGTGGTGGTGCTAGCGGTGATGGTGGTTGTAGGGTGGTAGTGATGGCGATGGTGGTTGTAGCAGTCGTGGTGGTGGTGGCGGTGGTGGTGGTGATGATAGTTGATATCAAAGGCTTTTGGCTTAGATCGCGTAATTATAAATGTGTCGCAATCCTCCACCACCCGACACAGTCAATCAGTAAGAAATGTACTGATAGGCTTTCGGTAAAGCCACGTAGGTAAAAATGAAATTAAAATTAATAAAAAATAAAATAATAAAATTCACAGTGATTTTTATTATTTAATTTTTATTAATTTAAATTTTCATTTTTTATAAAAAAAAAATTATAAAAATAAAATAATAAAAATCACAGTGATTTTTATTATTTAATTTTTTATTAATTTTAATTTCATTTTTTACCTACGTGACTTTACCTAAAAAACTAAGAGCACGAATCCTTGCAGTCACGAAAGCTTCAAATCTAGAAGTAAGACATGCGTCACGTTAACAAAACGCCAATCAGTTCAATCCTTCAGCCCACCGGCTGTCTGTGCGAAGAATGAATCCACAACATTAAGAATTTGAGTTGTACGACGTTTCGCTGCTAATTGCAAGCGGCATCTTCAGGGGCGATTTGCCAGAAGAGTGAGGCCCTCCACGTGCTTCCGGTTTTAAATAGTTTCCGGATGACGTCATCGTTGTTGAACCCCATCACGTTTCGAGGTTGTGGGGTGGGTATTGTAATTATATGATTGATCATACACTGGTCAACACACTTTTTCTGGCATAAGGTATTCCAACGGTTTTAAGGCATCTTCTTGGTTCTTTCGGTAAAGTCACGTAGAAGGGAAATCATAAAATAATAAAATAAAACATAATAAAAATTAATAAAAAGTAATTTATTATGTTTTATTTTTATTATTTTATTATTAAAATTAATAAAAAAGTATTTTATTATGTTTTATTTTTATTATTTTATTATTTCCCTTCTACGTGACTTTACCGAAAGAACCAAGAAGATGAATCCCTGCAGTCACGAAAGCTTTAAATCGAAATTTTGGTTTTAAGGTAATTTTGGGGGGTGCTGATTCCAAATCTGGCATCAGTTTTTGTCTATCACATCAGGGTTTTGAGATATAAAATATTGCATTTTCAATAAAAACTGCAGAAGAAAAAATATTAAATAAATGTGGATATCTACATAAAATGATATTATAAACACACTATCCAAAAAATACAGCACCATATTTTAACACTAAAGCAGTCACTGACTCGCAACAACTTGCAATCATAAGTGACAGAGTTAATTTCGGGTAAAATCAATGAAAATGGGGAATGCCGATAGCATAAAAATGAGATGTAACAGAGCAAATCTGAGATTAGATTTGGAATCGGCACCCTGAAATTAGTCTAGAACAGCTGCAAAAGTCCAGGCCAGAAATTTTTGTTTTTTGACCAGTGTTATTAATCAGTTAATTATTTTATGATTCCTCTATAAGTAAATGTAATATGTATTGTGTATTACTTACTAATACAATTCCAGGCTGCGCTAAGTCTGTAGCGATCAGAGCGGTAAAAACAAATGTTGGTATTTCTCTCTCAATTTCGATGGATTCACTCATTAGTCTTGGCCAGTCATAATCAGTTTTGCGTAACACTTCAACGTTATCGACGAAATCAATTCAGTGTCCTTGTTGGCAAGCATTCTCTCTCACCGCCGACTGTTGTGTTTGAGAGAATTTAAGGTTCTTCTGGTAGCATTAACCGCATGAACAATTGATCAGATAAACACCTTCTGTTGATAACTTAGGTAATTGATTTTTAGTACACGACACTAGTTTTTTTAATGTGGTGTACCGTACCCAATCTCACTTTGATGTTTTGCTTTTGCAAAACACTGGCTAATTTGTCGGTTACTACTGAGATATATGGTATTTTAATTGTTTTGGTAATCTCATCACTTTCAGCAGTTTTGTTTTTCCGGTCTTGGTTTGCCATTCAATGCTCCATTAATTTGAGCATTATTGAAGCCATTCAGTCGTAGGGCTTATTTAACTTGTTTAATCTCTCTCCTTACAGTTTCGCCATCTGACACTGTTTTTGCCCGATGTATGAGCGTCTTGATGAGAGAGGATTTCTGTGCTGGGTGATGATGTGAATCTGCATTCAGATAGGCATCAGTGTGTGTTCACTTTCGGTAGACTCTGTGTATTATTTTACCATTTATGCCGCGTCCAAGCAAAATATCTAGGAAGAGGAGTGCGTTGTTCACCTCCATTTCCATGGTGAACTGGATAGCTGGGTTTTGTGCATTGAGATGATTATAAAATGCATCGAGTGTATCTTTACCATGTGACCAGACTACCAAAGTACCATCGACATTCTAGATTTGAAGCTTTCGTGACTGCAAGGATTCATATTGTTAGGTTTGTTCGGTAAAGTCACGTAGGTAAAAACCTTAAAATTAATAAAAGTAAAATAAAAATCACGACGTTTCGGAGGCAACACAAGCTTCCGTCTTCAGGTGGAACCGTCACAGCCACGACAGCTGTTTTTTTTTTACTTGATACAGCTGTCGTGGCTGTGACGGTTCCACCTGAAGACGGAAGCTTGTGTTGCCTCCGAAACGTCGTGATTTTTATTTAACTTTTATTAATTTTAATGTTTTTACCTACGTGACTTTACCGAAAAAACCTAAGAATATGAATATCATCGACATATCTAAACCAAAAAAATGGTTTTAATGTACTCGAGTGCAAGCACTCTTGTTTCAAAGTTTTCCACGTCCAGATTTGCTACAGCAAATATTTATTTCCCTCATTAAAATGCAAATCAATTCGTAACATTTTTGACATGCGTTTTTCTGGATGTTTTTGTTGTTATTCTGTCCCTCGCTGTTCAAATAAACCTACCATTAAAATTATCGACTGATCATTTCTTTGTCAGTGGGCAAACGTACAAAATCAGCAGAGGATCAAATACTTTTTTTCCCTCATCGTATAGCAGGAGACACAGGGGAGCCCATTGCTGCTCCTTCCTTTTGTTTAAAGAAATAAACTTTAATTTCGATTGAAAGCTTTCGTGACTGCAGGGATTCATCTTCTTGCTAATTTATATGTGGCAGAGCCTCTTGTATGTACTATAAGTCGTAATGGGATACCAACTTTATGAATCTTTGGTAGCCCATACAATCTTGGTGGTCTATGTAAACATGACTCCTTGTAAAAAAGGTGTCAGTTTTGTTGCCAGATAGAAGGGTAAAAAACCAATTATCATATTTTTTACTGGAAAATGAGGTTCCAATGGTGTAAATGCTAACCCCGAGCTCTCATACTCTGATGGTGCATTGTCTTTGAGTTGTGCGCCTTTTGGCGTCATCTGGTCCAACACCATGTGAGACTAGGCTCTAAGGAAAGCTGTCTCGGGTGTGGACCAATCAACTTCAAGGACAGTGCAAACATTATCAGAGTTATGTTTTTTTTGCATTTGACTGCAGGTATTGTGGTCTATGCAAACATGACTCCTTGTAAAAGAAAGGTGTCAGTTTTGTTGCCAGATAGAAGGGTAAAAAACCAATTATCGATCTTGGTGGTGTTGAGGCCTGTGGCTTTATTTGGTATTGCTCAGTCTTGGGGATTAATGAATTTGCAATTATTGCAGAAGTCTTGCGTTCGAAAGTATTGGTTGGATCTCGTGTGAATTTTAATATAGGGTATCTTCCTCCAAGTAAATCTTTAATTTCATTATCATAATCTGCCCGTGACATCACTACAGTAGTGCGGCCTTTATGAGCTACCAGAAGTTCAATATCATTATTTAATCGAAGCTCTCTTAATGCGCTTGCTTCACCAAAGCTAATGTTTACTTTTGCTACTTTGATATTCGCAATTATTTTGGCAACCTCGTGTCTCGTCATCTCTGCCTCGTTATGCGGAAGGGGTCTTACTGCTGATTCCACCTCGGCAATTATCTCACCCACTGGCATTTAGAAAGGACGGATATAATGTTCGCTAGTTAAATCAGTGTTAGTTAATTCATTACGGTTTTGTTTTTAAATTGCTCGTTGTTTTTTGGTAATTGTTTGTTATGAAGTCTGGATAATGTATTAATTTGCTTAGTTTTAGTTAGAGTAATTAGATTATCAGCCGATTGTTGTGATATAGTATCGATTATATTTCAGTAATGTATGGATACACTATTGCTGATATGCAAGTGAAAGTGCTTCAGAGACTCAGAAATTTGAGATAATTCACTCATGTTGTGCTGCATTCTCTCTAGTAATAATAATTGGCTAGCTCTATGTAGTGTTTGGTTAACTTCAACAGACTTTGCGTGACGTGTTGTTTTAACCGCGTTTGGTATTACCTTTGAATATATGCACGTTTAGAGGAACGCCAGTGAAGACATCAATTGCACCCGCTTAATGCGGAGTTTCTCAAATCTTCTAGTTTTGAGAAAAGTATCCTCCCCATAAAGGTTAGTCGGTTTAACAAAAAAGTAGTGATGGTGGTGGTGGAAGTGCTGATAGTGGTGGTGGTAGTGGTGGTGGTAGTGGTGGTGGTGGAGGTAGCGCCGGTGCTAGCGGTCATGGTGGTTGTTGCGGTGTTGGTGATGGTAGCAGTAGTTGTGGTTTCGCTGGTGGTTGTAGCGGTAGTTGTTGTTGTAGTGGTGGTAGCAGTGGTGGTATTGTTGTTGATGGCTGTAGCGGTGGTAGCAGTGGTAGTGGTGGTGGTAGCGGTGGTGTTAGTGGTGGTGGTGGTGGTAGTGGTGGTAGCGGTGGAGGTAGCAGTGGTGGTGGCGGTGGTGTTAGTGGCGGGGGTGGTGGTGGTAGTGGTGCTGGTAGTGGTAGTGGTGGTGGCGGTGGTGTTAGTGGTGTTAGTGGTGGTGGTGGTAGCAGTAGTGGTAGCGGTGGTGTTAGTGGTAGTGGTGGAGGTAGTGGTGGTGGTGGCGGTGGTCGTAGCAGTGGTGGTGGTGGCGGTAGTGGTGGCGGTGGTGGTAGCGGTGGTGGTGGCAGCTGTTGTAGCGGTGGTGGTAGCGGTGATGGTGGTGGTGGTAGTGGTGATAGTGGTGGTGTTAGCGGTGATAGTGGTGGTGGTAGTGGTGATGGTGGTGGTGGTGGTGGTAGCTGTGTTGGTAGCAGTGGTGGTGGTAGCGGTGGTGGTAGCAGTGGTGGTGCTAGCGGTGGTGGCGGTGGTAGTAGCAGTGATAGTGGTGGTGGTAGCAGTGATAGTGGTGGTGGTAGTGGTGATAGTGGTGGTAGTAGCGGTGATAGTGGTGGTGGTAGCGGTTGCAGCAGCAGCGGTGGTGGTGATGGTGGCGGTGTTGTCGATGTCGGCGTAATTGAGATTCACATCACGGGCCCGGCACCTCCAATACGTGATATTCATCTCCCGCTAACAAGCTAATGTCACCCACGCTCACACGCTCACACGCTCACACGCTCACACGCTCGCCTCCCCGCTTAGTAACGCACAACATTATCCTAAATGGCCATTATCTCTGTGCGTGTGCAGTGACGCACTCACAGACACGGGGAGCAGGAGAGGCACTCTATTCATGAACGGCCTTCACAGGTCACAAGCGGTGACCGCAACTCTCAGTCTGGACAGCCGGCAGGCTTGTCTGACTGACGACGCCGTCGAGGTGAAGACAACGACGAAGATTCAGCAGCACGACAGCCCCGAGCCCTCGCTCGGAGTCCGCTTTTAATCTCCCGGCGTGGCCCCGATCGCGCCCCCAACCATTCTAGAACCTACCAGCGGGTTCCTGGGCTCGCCTCTGTAACCTTTCCCCTGCATCCCTCTCTCTGGCTTATCACGTGACCTGCCGACTAGTCGGACTGCTGCAACTGCAGATCCCCTTGGCTGCCAGCAACCCGCGCTATGCCACGTAGTGACCCCTTCCATGTCACTACACGTGCATCGAAAGGGTGGGGGTGGGGTGGAGTGAGGTGGGTGGGGTAGGGGTATGGTAGGGTGGAGTGGGTAGGTGAGTGGGGTGGGGTGGGTAGGTGGGTGGGGTAGGGGTACGGTAGGGTGGAGTGGGTTGGTGGGTGGGGTAGGGGCATGGTAGTGGTGGGGTGGGTAGGTGGGTGGAGTGGTGTGGGTGGATGGGTAGGGTAGGGGTACGGTAGGGTGGAGTGGGTTGGTGGGTGGGGTGGGGTGGGTAGGTGGGTGGGGTGGGATAGGGGTACGGTAGGGTGGAGTGGGTTGGTGGGTGGGGTAGGGGCATGGTAGTGGTGGGGTGGGTAGGTGGGTGGAGTGGTGTGGGTGGATGGGTAGGGTAGGGGTACGGTAGGGTGGAGTGGGTTGGTGGGTGGGGTAGGGGTGAGGTAGGTGGGTGGGGTGGGTGGGTAGGTGGGTTGGTGGGTAGGGTAGGGGTACGGTAGGGTGGAGTGGGTTGGTGGGTGGGGTAGGGGTGAGGTAGGTGGGTGGGGTGGGTGGGTGGGTAGGTGGGTTGGTGGGTGGGGTAGGGTTGAGGTAGGGGTGGGGTGGGGTGGGTGGGTGGGTGGGTGGGGTAGGGGTACGGTAGGGGTGGAGTGGGTTGGTGGGTGGGTGGGGTAGGGGTGAGTTAGGGGTGGGGTGGGTCGGTGGGTAGGTGGGTGGGTGGGTAGGGTAGGGGTACAGTAGGGGTGGGGTAGGTGGGTGGGTGGGGTAGGTGGGTGGGTGGGTGGGGTAGGGGTACAGTAGGGGTGGGGTGGGTAGGTAGGGTAGGGGTATGGTAGTGGTGGGGTGGGTAGGTGGGTAGGGTAGGGGTACAGTAGGGGTTGAGTGGGTAGGTGGGTGGGGTGGGTAGGAGACTGAGAGGGAGAGTGGAGTTCACATCTCAGCGATGGGCCACAATTCAGGTTGTTTTGTGTTCGATCTCGTAAATGTGTAAATGTGTCGTGAAACCCTCCACAACCCGACACAGCCAACTAGTTACGTTTAGCGTCACGTAAACAGAACGTGGCCAATTCGTCACTAGTACAGCACTAGTGTGTAGTGTAGTGCATCGTGTAGTGTATAGTATAGTGCAGAGGTGTGGACTCGAGTCATGTGACTTGGACTCGAGTCAGACTCGAGTCATGAATTTGATGACTTGCGACTCGACTTGGACTTGCATAACAATGACTTTGTCCCACCTCTGGTATAGTGTATAGTGTAGTGCATAGTGTAGTGTATACTGTAGTATACTAGTACAGCACCAGTGTATAGTGTAGTGTTAGTAGTGTATATTGTAGTGTAAAGTGTATAGTGTAGTCTATAGTGTAGTGTATAATGTAGTGTATAGTGTAGTGTATAGTGTAGTGCATAATGTAGTGTATAGTGTAGTGTATAATGCGTGTATAGTGTAGTGTATAGTGTAGTGTATAGTGTAGTGTACTAGTACAGCACTAGTGTATAGTGTAGTGTATAGTGTAGTGTATAATGTAGTGTATAATGTAGTGTATAGTGTAGTGTACAGTGTAGCATACTAGTACAGCACTAGTGTATAGTGCAGTGTATAGTGTAGTGTATAATATAGTGTATAGTGTAGTGTATAATATAGTGTATAGTGTAGTATACTACTACAGCGATTGTGTGATGGAGAGCCAAGCCACGACATTTACAATCTGAGTCCAACGTTTCGCCAGTAATTACAACTAGCTTCATCGACACATTTATATTTACTCGATATAACCCCCCAAAAAAAACCTGTATTATTGATGATATTGGTCGCGAAAGCCTACGTGTTCAGTGTGGAGTCTATGGTGCAGTGTTGAGTCTATGGTGCAGTGTTGAGTCTATGGGCAGTGTTGAGTCTATGGTGCAGTGTTGAGTCTATAGGCAGTGTTGAGTCTATGGTGCAGTGTTGAGTCTATGGTGCAGTGTTGAGTCTATGGTGCAGTGTTGAGTCTATGGGCAGTGTTGAGTCTATAGGCAGTGTTGAGTCTATGGGTAGTGTTGAGTCTATGGTGCAGTGCTGAGTCTATGGTGCAGTGTTGAGTCTATGGGTAGTGTTGAGTCTATGGGCAGTGTTGAGTCTATGGGCAGTGTTGAGTCTATGGGCAGTGTTGAGTCTATGGTGCAGTGTTGAGTCTATGGGCAGTGTTGAGTCTATGGTGCAGTGTTGAGTCTATGGGCAGTGTTGAGTCTATGGTGCAGTGATGAGTCTATGGGCAGTGTTTAGTCGATGGGCAGTGTTGAGTCTATGGGCAGTGTTGAGTCTATGGTGCAGTGTTGAGTCTATGGGCAGTGTTGAGTCTATGGTGCAGTGTTGAGTCTATGGGCAGTGTTGAGTCTATGGGCAGTGTTGAGTCTATGATGCAGTGTTGAGTCTATGGGCAGTGTTGAGTCTATGGGCAGTGTTGAGTCTATGGTGCAGTGTTGAGTCTATGGTGCAGTGTTGAGTCTATGGGCAGTGTTGAGTCTATGATGCAGTGTTGAGTCTATGGGCAGTGTTGAGTCTATGGTGCAGTGTTGAGTCTATGGTGCAGTGTTGAGTCTATGGGCAGTGTTGAGTCTATGGGCAGTGTTGAGTCTATGATGCAGTGCTGAGTCTATGGGCAGTGTTGAGTCTATGGGCAGTGTTGAGTCTATGATGCAGTGCTGAGTCTATGATGCAGTGTTGAGTCTATGGTGCAGTGTTGAGTCTATGGTGCAGTGTTGAGTCTATGGTGCAGTGTTGAGTCTATGGGCAGTGTTGAGTCTATGGTGCAGTGTTGAGTCTATGGGCAGTGTTGAGTCTATGGTGCAGTGTTGAGTCTATGGTGCAGTGTTGAGTCTATGGGCAGTGTTGAGTCTATGATGCAGTGTTGAGTCTATGGGCAGTGTTGAGTCTATGGTGCAGTGTTGAGTCTATGGTGCAGTGTTGAGTCTATGGGCAGTGTTGAGTCTATGGACTGCAGTGTTGAGTCTATGATGCAGTGTTGAGTCTATGGGCAGTGTTGAGTCTATGGGCAGTGTTGAGTCTATGGTGCAGTGTTGAGTCTATGGTGCAGTGTTGAGTCTATGGTGCAGTGTTGAGTCTATGGTGCAGTGTTGAGTCTATGGTGCAGTGTTGAGTCTATGGTGCAGTGTTGAGTCTATGGTGCAGTGTTGAGTCTATGGTGCAGTGTTGAGTCTATGGTGCAGTGTTGAGTCTATGGTGCAGTGTTGAGTCTATGGTGCAGTGCTGAGTCTATGGTGCAGTGTTGAGTCTATGGTGCAGTGTTGAGTCTATGGTGCAGTGTTGAGTCTATGGTGCAGTGCTGAGTCTATGGTGCAGTGCTGAGTCTATGCATGCAAGCACGTGCAGACAGACCTGCCATTAACGCTCTCAACCTTGGAAGTTAATAGCTGGGGCCATACTAATCATTATACGTGGCAGCAATAATAATACAAAAATACATAAGTTGTTTTAATTAGACAATTTAAGAGGAGACCTTCATGCGACAAAAAAACACTCCTTAAGCCGACGCGAAATGAAGAGGGAGCGAGTGAGAGATTGGCGAAGGAGAGGCGGGGTGGTGATGGAGGAGGGTGGAGGAGGAGGAGGAGGGGGAGGGAGACAAAGGCGTTACAATTCGATCAGAAGAAGAAGTAGAGAAATGAGTAGGAGGAGGGCCAGTGCCACGGCCGTCTTTGTCGTGAATCGGAATCATCATTACATCGTTATGATGATGATGATGATTTCGATTTAAAGCTTTCGTGACTGCAGGGATTCATCTTCTTGGTTCTTTCGGTGAAGTCGCGTAGAATGGAAATAATAAAATAGTAAAAATAAAACATAACTAAATAATAAAAATAAAACGTAATGAAATAATAAAAATAAAACATAATAAAATTATAAAAATAAAACATAATAAAATAATAAAAATAAAACATAATAAAATAATAAAAATAAAACAATAAAATTTCGATTTAAAGCTTTCGTGACTGCAGGGATTCATCTTCTTGGTTCTTTCGGTGAAGTCGCGTAGAATGGAAATAATAAAATAGTAAAAATAAAACATAACTAAATAATAAAAATAAAACGTAATGAAATAATAAAAATAAAACATAATAAAATAATAAAAATAAACATAATAAAATAATACAAATAAACAATAAAATTTCGATTTAAAGCTTTCGTGACTGCAGGGACTCATCTTCTTGGTTCTTTCGGTGAAGTCGCGTAGAAGGGAAATAATAAAATAATAAAAATAAAACATAATAAAATAATTCTCACGACGTTTCGGCCACAAAGCAAGCAGCCGTCCTCAGGTGAAGAACAGGTCTGTCGAGAAGACATTCAGACTCTGTCTTCTCGACAGACCTGTTCTTCACCTGAGGACGGCTGCTTGCGTTGTGGCCGAAACGTCGTGAGAATTATTTTATTATGTTTTATTATTTTATTATTTCCATTCTACGTGACTTCACCGAAAGAACCAAGAAGATGATGATGATTGTTCTTGATAATCAATGAATTAGCGGCGCCTCCAGTAAGAAAACTGAAGGACAATTTTCCGATTTGAATAAAGAATTGCGGCGGTGGTGGTGGTGCTGGTGGTGGCTTTGGAAACATTTAGGCTGGCCTGCCTACGATCCATCCTGTGTTTAACCTGCAAGCTGGATTGTGTGAGGAGCTCACAAATCCTTGAAAGATCTGGGCAAAGTCCCATCGGTGAGCTCCTCCGGCAGGCAAGGCTGCGTTGGCTGGGTCATGTAGCCCGCATGCCCAGCCACCGCATGCCCAAACAGCTTTTGTTCGGCCGGATCGAGGGGGCTAAACGGGCGCGGCACGGGCTCGAGAAGAGATGGAGTGATGTGGTACAGGAGGACGTGGAGCTGAGTGGACTTGCCGATGACTGGTACCAGCGGTGTCAAGATCGGCCTCAATGGAGGAGGCTCGTGAAGGACGCTACTGGGCAGTTGGAGGCAGTCGCCCTCCAACAACAACGGAGGGCGGAGGAGCGACGCTCACAACAACGAGCGGAGCGCCGGGTGGCTAAAGCACAGCAAGTTGGCACAGTAGGGGGCACAGGTGGTGCATCGGCCACTCATCTCGGTCATCTCAGTCAGTCGACCCGTGGCACCTGCTGGGTCTGCCCCCGTGACCTCCTGCCAGCGGGCGTTCGACACTTTGCCAGCGGGCGTTCGACACTTCACGTGACCTCAAGGTGCACATGGCCTGGCACAAGCGTCGTGGTGACGTCACCTAGGCCACTTAGTGTCGGTTGTTGTTGTTGGGGTGGCTTTGGATACCGTTGTCAATGCTGCTGCTGCTGCCCCCCTCCTACCCATTGAGGCCCCCCCCCCCCCATTTCTCTACAAACAGCCCCCCCCCCCCCCCCACTCCGAGTTGAGTGTTTTGTGTTGCAAAGCCCCGACGCGTTTAATTCACAACACGGCAAGAATCTTGAGAGCAGTGAGAGACACAGGTGGGGGGGGGGGTGAGAGGGGGGGGTGAGAGGGGGGGTGATAGTGTGGGATAGGGGGGGGGGGTCACTCAGGGAGGAAAAGAAGAGAGTGAGTGAGTGAGAGAGTGAGTGAGTGTGAGTGAGTGAGGTGAGAGAGTGAGTGAGTGAGTGAGAGAGTGAGTGAGAGAGTGAGTGAGTGAGTGAGTGAGAGAGTGAGTGAGAGAGTGAGAGAGTGAGTGAGTGAAAGAGTGAGTGAGTGAGTGAGAGAGTGAGAGAGTGAGTGAGTGAAAGAGTGAGTGAGAGTGAGTGAGAGTGAGTGAGTGAGTGAGTGAGAGAGTGAGAGAGTGAGAGAGGGAGTGAGTGAAAGAGTGAGTGAGTGAGTGAGAAAGAGTGAGTGAGTGAGTGAGAGAATGAGAGAGTGAGTAAGAGTGAGTGAGTGAAGAGAGTGAGTGAGTGAGTGAGTGAGTGAGTGAGAGAGTAGTCAACATCTCCTAGCCACCGTGATGATGATGATGAGAGAGAGACACGCAAACTCCAAATATACAGCAGCAGGCATCGTCAGGGTCGGGATCGAACCCACGACCTCCTGTACACCAGACGAGGTGGTTAACATCTCGTTCCCGAACAAAACGCCACCACGATGCTGTGAATCGTAGCGATTATGATGATGATTCCCACGTGAAATGTTTCGCGTCTAATCCATGGATCGCATCAATGCGCCGCCATGAATGGAACGTCAGCAGATAAACACAACCAGCTGGGAACACGGTCACAACTTGTGATGTGTAAAGAACAATTTAATCACCCACCCACTCACTCACTTACTCGCCCACTCACTCATTCACTCACTCATTCATTCACCAACTTACTCACCCACTCACTCATTCACTCACCCACTCACTCTTCCACTCACTCACCCACTCACTCTTCCACTCACTCACCTACTCACTCTTCCACTCACTCACTCAACCACTCACTCACCCACTCACTCTTCCACTCACTCACCTACTCACTCATCCACTCACTCACCCACTCACGCACTCACTCGCTCATTCACCAACCGACTCCACTCACTCCACTCGTCCACTCACTCATTAATTCCCCTACTCACTCACCCACTCACTCACGCACTCACTCGCTCATTGAACAACCAACTCACTCACTCACTCATCCACTGACTCAACCACTCACTCACCCACTCACCCACTCACTCACCCACTCACTCTTCCACTCACTCTTCCACTCACTCACCTACTCACTCATCCACTGACTCAACCACTCACTCACCCACTCACTCACCCCACTCACCCACTCAATCACGCACGTCACTCAACCACTCACTCACCCACTCACTCACTCAACCACTCACTCACCCACTAACTCGCTCACTCACCCAGCAGGGGAACCCGACGTCATCCCCGCACTGCCCCCTGCTGCCCCCCTGCTGCCCCCTGCTGCCCCCTGCTGCCCCCTGCTGCCCCCTGCTGCCCCCTGCTGCCCCGCCCCCCTTCACCCCCACCTCCCCTCCCCCAGCAGCCCCGCCCCCCCACCTCCCCCTCGCCCCTCCCTCGCCCCTTCTATGCCTAAGGCTTGTTAATGAGAGCCGGGCTTAAGTAAGCATTACAAATTGGCAAAGGAGGAAAAAAAATGGAATCATCAAACATATTTATTTTACATTAGTAACAAAATCAAATAACGAATCTATTCCTCTCAAGGTAAATTCATCAAACATTAAAGCCAATCAAATTCCCAACGCAGTTGATTTAAAAAAATTACAGATTTTTTTTTGTTTTTACCCCTCCAACGCTTTCAAGCCGTCGAGTCGAAATACTTCAAAGACGCAACAAAAATCAGCACAACAGCAACAATACGAATCCACAAATAAGATGTTGTATTTTGGGTTACAGATCGCGTCATCGAGAATGTGCGTCGTTAAACCGGCCTCCAACACCATCACCACCATTACCATCATCACCATCACCACCATCACCACCATCATCACCATCACCATCATCACCACCACCATCACCCACCACCATCACCACCATCATCACCACCACCATCACCACCATCATCACCACCACCATCACCACACCATCACCACCATCACCATCACCACCATCATCACCACCGACCATCACCACCATCACCACCATCACCATCATCACCACCACCACCACCACCATCACCACCATCATCACCACCACCATCACCACCATCATCACCACCACCATCACCACCATCACCACCATCACCACCACCATCACCACCAACATCACCACCACACCACTACTACCACCACCATCACCACCACCCCATCATCATCACCACCATCACCACCATCACCACCACCACCACCACCACCATCACCACCATCACCATCACCACCACCATCACCACCACCACACCACCACCAATCATCACCACCACCATCACCACCACCACCATCACCACCATCACCACCACCATCATCACCACCACCACCATCATCATCACCACCACCACCATCATCACCACCACCATCACCACCACCACCATCATCACCACCACCATCACCACCACACCACCATCACCACCTCACCACCATCACCACCACCACCATCACCACCACCACCATCACCACCATCATCACCACCATCACCACCATCACCACCACCACCATCACCACCACCACCAGACACAATAGTAACAGGGGTTTGTCAAGTAAAGAAATCTTGGCTAAACACATTGTCCTGCGGAGGGAGCTGGTAGGAGAACGTCGGGTTGCTCGGTCAATGGCCTGCAGGGTCAACGGCGGCGTGGTGTATTCCACAAATATGCCCGACTGTGAGGGCGGGCACAAGCCGGCGTGGAGTAGGTGAAACGTTGAGTTTTATAAGGGCACCACGGGGTGAGCAGCCCCTCCCCACCCAGCCCCACCCCACCCTCCCGTCCCTACCCAGCCCCACCCTCCCCACCCAGCCCGTCCCCACCCTCCCCTCCCCACCCTGCCCCACCCTCCCCACCCAGCCCCACCCATCCTTCCCCACCCAGCCCCTACCTCCCGACCCAGCCCCTCCCTGTACGACGGACGTACACAATAATCCCCTGTGGGGTGGTGAAACCAGTGGGTTCCTACCAGAATAACTACTCAGCTCAGTGGATACTTTATATATTTTGGTATAAAATGGTTTCAAATGTATCTCTCATGTCCAAAAAGGGACATGGTCCCATCACTCAAGTGGCGTCCTCTTGCGAAACCCATCCAAAGATTGAACAACAACAACAACAACAACAACGAAAAAACAATCCAAAAATGATTTTAGCAAAAAAAAATCTAAAAAAGAAAATCTCACCACGACCACCCGAAGCCACAAGCAGCAATGGGGTCACTTAAACATTCCCCCTTCTCGCGGTCTCGTCAATCACACACAGAGAGAGAGAGAGAGCGGAGCGGAGGATACATTAATGAAAAATTAACCCGTAAAAACAAAGTTTTTCACTATAAATCCTTTATATGCGTGGCGGCTAGAGTCCTCTCGTCCTCTGGCTTGAGGTGGCTGCCACCTATGGGTCAGATGATTGCCTGCCACCATTAAGCAATTGGTAATTACATATTTAAAAAAAAATCCTAAAAAGTGGAATATTTAGCAAATTTTTTTCACGAAAATCAATTGTCACGCACAACGAGTCTGTGTGCAAAATGTCAGCTCGATTGGATCACGGGAAGTGGGTTAAAAAACGACCGAAAGATTTGCACGGTCGTAAGCGCGCAAGCAAGCAAGCAAGCGAACTTAGTATAAAGAATTAAAAAAAAGGGTTCCATCTCTCTCTCTCTTCTCATGAAGGTATCTTTCAGTGACAGCCGATTTCAGGGCAATTAATTCCGACGCATGAATTGGGGCCTCCGTTTTCCCAGGTGCGCGCGTTAATTAGGGATGAGAAGGGCGTTCGGGATATAATTCGATGGGCCTTAATGTATTAACAATGCGAGGGACGCTAATGCCCGCCACTGATCATTTAGCAGCGAGAGAAATCCATTCACAAACGTAGAGATATCGTGACGGTGAAAGCGACGTCAATTCACGATCTTAGAGATCTGCGGAAGCTAAATCTATTCACAATCTTAGAAATCTGCGGAAGCTAAATCTATTCACAATCTTAGAAATCTGCGGAAGCTAAATCCATTCACAATCTTAGAAATCTGCGGAAGCTGAATCCATTCACAATCTTAGAGATCTGCGGTAGCTGAAGCTAAATCCATTCACAATCTTAGAGATCTGCGGAAGCGGAAGCGACATTCACAATCTTAGAGATCTGCGGAAGCTAAATCCATTCACAATCTTAGAGATCTGCGGAAGCTGAAGCTAAATCCATTCACGATCTTTGAGATCTGCGGAAGCTGAAGCGACGTTCATTCACAATCTTAGAGATCTGCGGAAGCTAAATCCATTCACAATCTTAGCGATCTGCGGAAGCTGAAGCGACGTTCATTCACAATCTTAGAGATCTGCGAAAGCTGACGCGACATTCACAATCTTAGAGATCTGCGGAAGCTGAAGCTGAATCCATTCACAATCTTAGAGATCTGCGGAAGCCGAAGCGACATTCAAAATCTTAGAAATCCGCGGAAGCTGTAACGAAATCAATTCACAATCTTAGAGCTCTGTGATAGTTAAAGTGAAATCCATTCACAATCGTAGAGATTTGTGATAGCGAAAGCGAAATCCATTCACAAAAACAGAGATCTGTTATAAACGAAACAAGCATTGAACATTTTTTTATTCCACCAGGTAAAGCCGAATGAGATGTGCAGCTCTTTTTTATCATCATCATCGTCGTTGTGTGGAAATGTATAGCAGGAGACAAATACTTTGAATGCGTGACATTGATTCTAAATGTGGAGAGGAAAATCCACGCGACCACGTAGAGGAGAGAGAGACACGCAAACTCCAAATATACAGCAGCAGGCGTCAGGGTTGGGATCGAACCCACGACCTCCTGTATACCAGGCGAGGTAGTTAACATCTCCTAGCCACCGTGATGATGATGAGAGAGAGAGACACGCAAACTCCAAATATACAGCAGCAGGCATCGTCAGGGTCGTGATCGAACCCACGACCTCCTGTAGACCAGGCGAGGTCGTCAACATCTCCTAGCTACCGTGATGATGATGAGAGAGAGAAAGAGAGACACGCAAACTCCAAATATACAGCAGCAGGCATCGTCAGGGTGGGGATCGAACCCACGACCTCCTGTACACCAGGCGAGGTAGTTAACATCTCCTAGCCACAGTGGCGCACACACCACTGAATCGATCACAGCCATCCATAACTCACAACTGCAATAACAATAACATAACAATAACAATTGTTCAGCCCTACAGAGGCAAAATATCAAGAACGAATCCCTCAAATGGAGCCAAGCGGTCCCTACGGAGGTTCCGTCCAGTTTCAAAATCACTGGCCGCCATTTATATTGTAATAGGTTTTAACCCTTTCAACTGGTGCAAAAACTGACACCTTTATGCAAGGCATCATGTTTGCAATAACCACAACACAAGCAGTCAAAATGCAAACAAAAAGAAACAACTCTGATGATGATAATGATATGCACTGTCCTTGTTGTGGTTATTGCAAACATGATCCCTTGTATAAAGGTGTCAGTTTTTGTACCAGTTGAAAGGGTTAAAACCTACTACTATATTTTGCCACTGGTAAAGGAGATGTCTCATAGTGTAAATGCTTAACCCCGAGCTCTCAATACTCTGATAGTGCGCTGTCTTTGAGTTGTGCGCCTTTTGGCGTCATCTGGTCCAACACCAATGGAGACTAGGCTCTAAGAAAAGCTGTCTCGGGTGTGGACCAATCAACAGTATTTGTATATATACTGGTTGAGGGTGATACAAGGACTGTTTCTTGGAATTTCTCTCACTTGATACAGCAATCGTGCTGTGACGGTTCCACCTGAAGACGGAAGCTTGTGTTGCCTCCGAAACGTCGTGATTTTTATTTTATTTTTATTTCACTTGTATTAATTTTAATTTTTTACCAACGTGACTTTACCGAACAAAAACCTAGGAATATGAATCATTGCAGTCACGAAAGCTTCAAATCTAGAATGAACTGCTAAAGTTGTTCAGCTTCGGCCAGGCATTAATTTCTCACGTTAGGCACCTGTGCACAGGCACACCCGGTCTCATGGAAATCAAGTCACCACCTGTCCCCTTGAGAAGGAGTGGGGTCAGACAGGGATGTCCTCTCTCGGGGACCGCTGTACACCAGAGGTCGCAACCGGGTACCCGATACCCGTACCCTACCCGATACCCGGCTACCCGCACCCGACCGGGTACGGGTACCCGTTTGCGACCCTGGTGCGGCCGGGTACGGGTACGGGTAGGCCGTGAGTCACTGGTGAGTCGCCGTTTGTCACTCATTTCCCAACGTCTTGTCTCTTCTCACAATTCAAGTTCCTAGAATCAACCCACCCGCGCCTGCAACATGGCTTCATCCCAGAGGTCGCAATCAGGTACCCGATACCCGTACCCTACCCGTCCATCGGCCGGGTACGGGTAGGGTACGGGTACGGCCGGGTACGGGTACCCGTTTGCGACCCTGGTGCGGCCGGGTACGGGTAAGGAATCAAAACCCGTTTGCGACCTCTACTGTGCACCCAGTCCATTGAGCCACTCCTCCGCCACCTGAGATGAAATCGGCCTGGCTTCAAGGATGCGTGACCTGGAAATGCAGTCGTCGGGGTGGACGCCATACGTGTCGTGTCCTCTTGGTTCTTTCGGTAAAGTCATCACGTAGAAGGGAAGTAATAAAATAATAAAAATAAAACATAATAAAAATTATTCTCACGACGTTTCGGCCACAACGCAAGCAGCCGTCCTCAGGTGACCTGTTCTTCACCTGAGGACGGCTGCTTGCGTTGTGGCCGAAACGTCGTGAGAATTATTTTATTATGTTTCATTTTTATTATTTTATTACTTCCCTTCTACGTGACTTTACCGAAAGAACCAAGATGATGAATCCCTGCAGTCACGAAAGCTGTAAATCGAAATGTTATTATGTTTAATTTTATTATTTTATTATTTCCCTTCTACGTGACTTTACCGAAAGAACCAAGAAGATGAATCCCTACAGTCACGAAAGCTTTAAATCGACATTTAGTTTAACTTTCTTTGTATATATCTTTTTTTTACATTATTTCTTGACCAAAGTGGGGGGGGGGGGGGGGGGGGGGTGGGAATTAATGAATGCACAAAGAAGAGCTCACGGACAATGCCATCACATCTACCCCTCTATTTAAGGAACGAAACAGAATGATGTGTCCACAGATCTAGAAGTCCGTCGTCTGATGAAGCTCGTCATCGTAATTTTCAAAAGGTCGTACTCAGATTGTAAATGTTGTGGTTTTGTTCTACAACAGACCGTAACGAATTGCCATTTTCTGTTCACGTGACCAACCTTACTAAATTGGCTGTGTCGGGTGGTGGCAGGTTTAACAACACATTTATATATTTACGTGACTTTATCGAAAGACCCAAACGATGTGAATTCCTGCACTCACGAAAGCTTTCAGTCGAGATTGACACGTGATGCTTTCCTTCCCTAACACCAGCCGGTAAATAACGAGACTGATTTGGCAGGAGCCATTACGGGCCGACTAAAAGCCATTCACCGGTGCCGCCAAAGTCAAACGCGAAATGTTTTTGTGAAACGTTTTTTTTCTCGCGAGTCGATCGCTTTGCCCACGTTGCCACGCACGGATCATTGTCTCTCGCACGGCACGCGGCTATTAAGTATATCTGTGTGTGTGTGCGTGTCTGTGTGTGCGTGTCTGTGTGTGGGGAGCGGTAGTGTAGAGGTTAGCGCTACGCTGCGGTACAAACCCAGACAACGCAGCCTTGCCTGCCGGAGGAACTCACCGATGGGACTTGGGACCCACCGCACACCCACACACCCAGTAATCAATCCAGCTATCCACACACACACACCCACACACACTCACCTATCCACACAGTCATTTCTATACCCACACACACAATAATGCATCCAGCTATCCACACACACACCCACACACCCACCTATCCACACAGTCATTTCTATACCCACACACACAATCAAACATCCACACACCCAATAATGCATCCAGCCATCCACACACACACAAACCCACCCACACATCCATCCATCCATTCGCACACCAACGCATCCACGCACCCACCGACACGTCCACTAATCTACACACACACCAACTCATCGAAACATCCACACATGCACCGACACACCCACCCATCCAATCATCCATCCACACACCCAATCATCCATCCACACACCCACCCATCCAACCACACAACCACGCACCCAATCATCCATCCACACACCCAATCATCCATCCATGAACCAACTCATCCACCCACATAACCACACCCACACAACCACACACACACAACCATACACACACAACCACACACCCATCCACACACCCACGCATCCACCCACACAACCACACACACACACAACCATACACCCACCCACACAACCACACACCCAATCATCCACCCACCCATCCACACACCCACTCATCCACCCACACAACCACGCACACACAACCACACACACACCACCACACACACACCACCACATACACAACCACACACCCAATCATCCATCCATACACCAACTCATCCACCCACACAACCACACCCACACAACCACACACACACAACCACATACACGCAACCACACACACACAACCACACACACACAACCACACACCCATCCACACACCCACGCATCCACCCACACACACACACACACCCACACAACCACACACCCAATCATCCACCCACCCATTCACACACCCACTCATCCACCCACACAACCACGCACACACAACCACACACACACACAACCACACACACACCACCACACACACACAACCACACACACAACCACACACTCAATCATCCACCCAATCATCCACCCAATCATCCACCCACCCATCCACATACCCAACTATCCACCCATCCACCCACACACAACCACACACACAACTTCCTACCCCCCCCCACCTCCACCTAATACCTCCCCTCCGTTTACCACAAATTCAATTTGGCTCTTTGGAGCGAGGTGGGGGGGGGTTGTTGTTGTTGGTGGTGGTGGTGGTTGTGGTTGTGGAATAAAAACGAAATTTAAAATTGCTGCAAATAATCAGACTGGATGGTGGGAGGAAGGGGGGGGGGGAATTCGTTATTGAACTCAATGAATGAAAAACATACATCGGGGAAACGAGTTTGTGGGCATATCTAAGGAACCACACACGTGGAGGAGAGGAGGGGAGTGGTGGGGGAGTGGGGGGGGGGGGAGCTTCAGAGGGAGATATGTGCGAAAGAGAGGTGGGGGGGGGGCATGATGGTTCATATCCTCCAAACCGCCCCCACACAAATCGAGTTGGTTGTTGAGACCTTCAGAGCCATCCCTGCATCCCCCACGCAGCCACCCCGAACAAAAGCTTCCATTATCCCCGATGTCCGGTATTTTGGGGTCGTGGGATGTACACGTGGCCTACAACCACCACCATTATCTCCACCACCTCCACCATTACCACCACCACCTCCACCACCACCACCGCCAGCAACAACCACCCACCCACTCAGACAACTCATTGCATCATCCACCCACCCAACCACAACATCCACCCACCATCTCCGCCATCAACCAACCCACCCACATAGACAAGAACTCACCACCTCTATCCACACAGCCACCCACCTAAACAAGCAACCACCACCACACAACCACTCAACCAACCACTCACCACCACCACCACCCAACCACCTCCACCACCCAACCACCACCTCTATAACCATCCACCCACCTCCACCACCCACCCAACCACCTCCACAACCATCTACCCACATTCACCACCCACCCACCCAACCACACACCCACCCAACCACCCACCACCACCACCACCCACCCACCACCTCCACAACCATCTACCCACATTCACCACCCACCCACCCAACCACACACCACCACCTCCACCACCCACCCACCACCTATATAACATACACCCACATTCACCACGCACCCAACCACCCACCACCCACCACCACCCACCCACCACCTCTATAACATACACCCACATTCACCACCCACTCAACCACCCACCACCTCCACCACCCACCCACTACCTGTACAACCATCCACCCACCTCCACCACCAACCCATCCACCCACCCACCACCTCCACCACCCACCCACCACCTGTACAACCATCCACCCACCTCCACCACCAACCCACCCACCCACCCACCACCTCCACCACCCACCCACCACCTCTACAACATCCACACACATTCACCACCCACCCAACCACCCACCACCTCCACCACCCACCCACCACCTCCACAACCATCTACCCACATTCACCACCCACCCAACCACCCACCACCTCCACCACCCACCACTACCTCCACAACCATTCACCCACATTCACCACCCACCTAACTACCCACCACCTACATCACCCACCCACCACCTACATCACCCACCCACCACCACCACCACCCACCACCACCAACCACCACCACCACCCACCACCACCACCACCCACCACCACCACCACCCACCACCACCACCACCACCACCACCACCACCCACCCACCACCTCCACAACCATCCACCCACCTCCACCACAAACCCACCAATCACCATGACCACATTCCACCCACCCAACCCACCGTCTCCACCCACCACTCACCGTGCGCCAAATATGTAAGTCGCGATTCTAGTTTATTGTAGAGGTCTCTTCTTGAGTCCCAGTTTGGGCGCTGAATTACTGACACGCTGCGTTCACACGTCACACGGTCGCCATCGTCGTCGTCGTTGTCATCATCGTTAACATCGTCATCGTCGTCGTCATCGTCGTCACCATCATCGTCATCATCATCATCGTCATCATCATCATCGTCATCATCGTCATCATGATCGTCATCGTCATCATCATCATCGTCATCATCGTCATCATGATCGTCATCGTCATCATCATCGTCATCATCGTCATCATCGTCATCATCGTCATCATGATCGTCATCGTCATCATCGTCATCATGATCGTCATCATGATCGTCATCGTCATCATCATCATCGTCATCATCGTCATCATGATCGTCATCGTCATCATCATCATCGTCGTCATCATCGTCATCATGATCGTCATCGTCATCATCATCGTCATCATCATCGTCATCATTGTCACCATCATCATCGTCATCATCATCGTCATCATCGAGGTGTCGTGGAAGGGGCCACGGGAGGTCTCCACCCACACGTGGACTCATCTCAACTCACGATTGGTAGCGGCTCAAAAATATCCTAAAGACAAAGCTCCCCCGTGTAGCCTCAACAGGCTGCTGTGGGCAAGTGCTGTTAGCGAGTAGCGGCACCCGGAAAGGCCGTCACTGTGGCACACGAGGGGGTGGGTGGCCAGCACCACCACCTCCACCGCTTCACCAGGTGGTGGAGGTGGTTTTGTTGAGTCGGCGTGGGTGACGTTTCACCAGGTGGTGGAGGTGGTTTTGTTTGAGTCGGCGTGGGTGACGTTTCACCAGGTGGTGGAGGTGGTTTTGTTGAGTCGGCGTGGGTGACGTTTCACCAGGTGGTGGAGGTGGTTTTGTTGAGTCGGCGTGGGTGACGTTTCACCAGGTGGTGGAGCTGGTTTTGTTTGAGTCGGCGTGGGTGACGTTTCACCAGGTGGTGGAGCTGGATTTGTTTGAGTCGGCGTGGGTGACGCTTCACCAGGTGGTGGAGCTGGTTTTGTTTGAGTCGGCGTGGGTGACGCTTCACCAGGTGGTGGAGCTGGTTTTGTTGAGTCGGCGTGGGTGACGTTTCACCAGGTGGTGGAGCTGGTTTTGTTTGAGTCGGCGTGGGTGACGTTTCACCAGGTGGTGGAGGTGGTTTTGCTGAGTCGGCGTGGGTGACGTTTCACCAGGTGGTGGAGGTGGTTTTGTTTGAGTCGGCGTGGGTGACGCTTCACCAGGTGGTGGAGGTGGTTTTGTTTGAGTCGGCGTGGCTGACGTTTCACCAGTGGTGGAGCTGGTTTTGTTTGAGTCGGCGTGGGTGACGTTTCACCAGGTGGTGGAGCTGGTTTTGTTTGAGTCGGCGTGGGTGACGTTTCACCAGGTGGTGGAGGTGGTTTTGTTTGAGTCGGCGTGGGTGACGTTTCACCAGGTGGTGGAGCTGGTTTTGATTGAGTCGGCGTGGGTGACGTTTCACCAGGTGGTGGAGGTGGTTTTGATTGAGTCGGCGTGGGTGACGTTTCACCAGGTGGTGGAGCTGGTTTTGTTTGAGTCGGCGTGGGTGACGTTTCACCAGGTGGTGGAGGTGGTTTTGTTGAGTCGGCGTGGGTGACGCTTCACCAGGTGGTGGAGCTGGTTTTGTTTGAGTCGGCGTGGGTGACGTTTCACCAGGTGGTGGAGGTGGTTTTGTTGAGTCGGCGTGGGTGACGTTTCACCAGGTGGTGGAGGTGGTTTTGTTGAGTCGGCCTGGGTGACGTTTCACCAGGTGGTGGAGCTGGTTTTGTTTGAGTCGGCGTGGGTGACGTTTCACCAGGTGGTGGAGCTGGTTTTGTTTGAGTCGGCGTGGGTGACGTTTCACCAGGTGGTGGAGGTGGTTTTGTTGAGTCGGCGTGGGTGACGTTTCACCAGGTGGTGGAGCTGGTTTTGTTGAGTCGGCGTGGGTGACGTTTCACCAGGTGGTGGAGCTGGTTTTGATTGAGTCGGCGTGGGTGACGTTTCACCAGTGGTGGAGGTGGTTTTGTTGAGTCGGCGTGGGTGACGTTTCACCAGGTGGTGGAGCTGGTTTTGTTTGAGTCGGCGTGGGTGACGTTTCACCAGGTGGTGGAGGTGGTTTTGTTGAGTCGGCCTGGGTGACGTTTCACCAGGTGGTGGAGCTGGTTTTGTTTGAGTCGGCGTGGGTGACGTTTCACCAGGTGGTGGAGGTGGTTTTGTTGAGTCGGCGTGGGTGACGTTTCACCAGGTGGTGGAGGTGGTTTTGTTGAGTCGGCCTGGGTGACGTTTCACCAGGTGGTGGAGCTGGTTTTGTTTGAGTCGGCGTGGGTGACGTTTCACCAGGTGGTGGAGCTGGTTTTGTTTGAGTCGGCGTGGGTGACGTTTCACCAGGTGGTGGAGGTGGTTTTGTTGAGTCGGCGTGGGTGACGCTTCACCAGGTGGTGGAGCTGGTTTTGTTTGAGTCGGCGTGGGTGACGTTTCACCAGGTGGTGGAGGTGGTTTTGTTTGAGTCGGCGTGGGTGACGTTTCACCAGGTGGTGGAGGTGGTTTTGTTGAGTCGGCGTGGGTGACGTTTCACCAGGTGGTGGAGGTGGTTTTGCTGAGTCGGCGTGGGTGACGTTTCACCAGGTGGTGGAGGTGGTTTTGATTGAGTCGGCGTGGGTGACGTTTCACCAGGTGGTGGAGGTGGTTTTGTTTGAGTCGGCGTGGGTGACGTTTCACCAGGTGGTGGAGGTGGTTTTGTTGAGTCGGCATGGGTGACGTTTCACCAGGTGGTGGAGGTGGTTTTGTTTGAGTCGGCGTGGGTGACGTTTCACCAGGTGGTGGGAGGTGGTTTTGTTGAGTCGGCGTGGGTGACGTTTCACCAGGTGGTGGAGGTGGTTTTGTTGAGTCGGCGTGGGTGACGTTTCACCAGGTGGTGGAGGTGGTTTTGTTTGAGTCGGCGTGGGTGACGTTTCACCAGGTGGTGGAGGTGGTTTTGTTGAGTCGGCGTGGGTGACGTTTCACCAGGTGGTGGAGGTGGTTTTGTTTGAGTCGGCGTGGGTGACGTTTCACCAGGTGGTGGAGGTGGTTTTGTTGAGTCGGCGTGGGTGACGTTTCACCAGGTGGTGGAGGTGGTTTTGTTGAGTCGGCGTGGGTGACGTTTCACCAGGTGGTGGAGGTGGTTTTGTTGAGTCGGCGGTGGGGTGACGTTTCACCACCGCTGTAGGTGGTTTTGTTTGAGCAGCGATCCCTCCTTGAGCTTGCGACGCGCGCGAATTGTCGGAATCAGATGAAGCCAGTTGGGCGGGAATCGGACAGGACGGGAGATGGACACGTGGGGGGGAGCTGGGGGGGGAGGGGGAGGTTCGTATCCTTGCGGCGAAGACAAATCAGTCGAGCGAGTCGATGGATTTGAACGTGCAACGGCGGAATGGAAAAGCAGATTCGGGTCAATTTGATGGAGGTCGTCGGGGTAGCGCCCGCGGCACACGAGTGGGATATCGCATCGGTGACCGTCTCTTGTCTCATCATCCCCCCCCTCCTCCCTCCCATCTACTCTCCCTTCCCATCTACTCTCTCCCACCCCCCCATCACTCTCTCCCCCCCCATCTCTCTCCCCCCATCTCTCTCCCTTCCCATCTACTCTCTCCCCCCCCCCATCTCTCTCTCCCCCCATCCCCCCCCCCGCCATCTCTCTCCCTTCCCATCTCTCTCTCTCCCCCCCCCCCCCATCTACTCTCCCATTCCCATCTCCCCCCCCCCCCCCATCTACTCTCTACCATCTCCCCCCATCTCTCTCCCCCAAACTCTCTCTCCCCATCTCCCCGCCCCCCCCCCACATCTCTCTCAACCCATCTCTCTCTAATCCACCCTCATCTCCCCCCATCTTTCTCCCCCATCTCTCTCCCCATCTCTCTCCCCCATCTCTCTCCCCATCTCTCTCCCCAATCTCTATCCCCATCTCTCTCCCCATCTCCCCCATCTCCCCCCATCTCTCTCCCTCATCTCCCCCATCTCTCTCCCCATCTCTCTCCCCCATCTCTCTCCCCATCTCTCTCCCCATCTCCCCATCTCCCCCCATCTCTCTCCCTCATCTCCCCCCATCTCTCTCCCCCATCTCCCCTCATCTCTCTCCCTATCTCTCTCCCCCATCTCCCATCTCTCCCCGTCTCTCTCTCCCCCCCATCTCTCTCACTCTCCCCATCTCCCCATCTCCCCCCATCTCTCCCCACTCTCTACCCCATCTCCCCCATCTCTCCCCCCATCTCTCTCCCCATCTCCCTCCCATCTCTCTCCCCATCTCCCCCCCCATCTCTCTCCCCCATCTCCCCCCATCTTCTCCCCATCTCTCTCCCCCATCTCCCTCCCATCTCTCTCCCCCATCTCCCCCCATCTCCCCCGTCTCTCTCTCCCCCCGTCTCTCTCACTCGCCCATCTCTCTCACTCGCCCATCTCCCCCCGTCTCTCTCTCCCCCCATTTATCTCCCCTCTATCTCCCCCCATCTCCCCATCTCTCCCCATCTCCCCCCATCTCTCTCCCCCATCTCCCCCCATCTCTCTCCCCCATCTCCCCCCATCTCCCCCCCGTCTCTCTCTCCCCCATCTCCCCCCCCCCCATCTCTCTACCCATCTATCTCCCCGTCTCTCTCTCCCCCATCTCCCCCCTGTCTCTCTCTCTCCCCCCATCTCTCCCCATCTCTCTCCCCATCTCTCTCCCCCATCTCTCTCCCCATCTTCCCCCCATCTCTCCCCGTCTCTTTCTCTCCCCCCATCTCTCTCACTCGGCCCATCTCCCCCGTCTCTCTCTCCCCCCATCTCTCTCTCTCCCCCATCTCCCCCCCCCCCACTCTCTCTCCCCATCTATCTCCCCGTCTCTCTCCCCCCATCTCTCTCCCCCATCTCCCCCCATCTCCCCCGTCTCTCTCTCTCCCCCCCATCTCTCCCCGTTCTCTCTCTCCCCCATCTCTCTCTCTCCCCCATCTCCCCCCATCTCTCTCCCCATCTCTCTCCCCATCTCTCTCCCCCATCTCCCCCATATCTCTCCCCATCTCTCTCCCCCATCTCTCTCCCCATCTCTCTCCCCATCTCTCTCCCCATCTCCCCCATCTCCCCCCAACTCTCTCCCTCATCTCCCCCCATCTCTCTCCCCCATCTCCCCCCATCTCCCTCCCCCATCTCCCCCCATCTCTCTCCCCATCTCTCTCCCCCCATCTCTCTCACTCGCCCATCTCCCCCCATCTCTCCCCGTCTCTCTCTCTCCCCCATCTCCCCCCATCTCTCTCCCCCCCGTCTCTCTCCCCCCCCGTCTCTCTCGCTCGCCCATTCGACAGATCCGAGTCATAAAAGTCGTCTTTGCCCAATTCATTTTACGTTCCCTTTATCTCTTCCCACCCCCCCACCGCACACCTCCATCCATGTGGATGTATAAACATTATTGCCTTTTCATACCGAAACCAGCACACGCGTCCGTTAACGCAGCGGCGTGCCACGAATAAATTACTATTTCATCGCCTCTCGTCTCCAGCCGAGATGTTTTTGAAGCACCGCTCCAAAGCCGGCCGCGTGAGTTATTATTTTTAAAATGTTTTTGTTTTTTTTAAGTATTTAGCAGCGTTTTTTTATTGTTGTTTTCCGTTTAAGGCGATACCCCACTGAGATTCTATATAGCAGCTAAAATGTTTTTTGTTTTGTTTTGCAGAATCGACCTGGCCATCACAAATGACGTTCAGCCACGTGGACATTTTAAAATCCTTAATATTAAGTTCACTTGCTTGCTTGCTTGCGCGCTTACGACCGTGCAAATCTTTCGGTCGTTTTTTTAACCCACTTCCCGTGATCCAATCGAGCTGACATTTTGCACACAAACTCGTTGTGCGTGACAATTTATTTTCGCGAATTTTTTTACAAAATTTACACTTTTTAGGAAATTGTTTTTTTCTATTTAATTACCAATTGCTGAATGGTGGCAGGCAATGATCTGACCCATAGGTGGCAGCCATCTCAAGCCAGAGGACGAGAGGACTCTAGCCGCCACGCATATAAAGGATTTATAGTGAAAAACTTTGTTTTTACGGGTTAAATTTTTTACAGCAGCCAAATTGTCTAAAGGCGTGTTTCTAAATACGGAGGTAGAGGGGGGGGCAGGAGAAGGAGGAGGAGGGGTGGAGATAAACACGGAAAAGATGGACAATTCCACGCGACCAGGCCGAGAAAGGCGAGGTGCAAGCTGCAGCGATGTCAAGGTCGGGATCGAATGCCGTGCTCCCGTATACCGGGCGAGGGGAGTAAACATCTCATAGCCAGCGCGCGTTCACCCAGGGAGGGTTCCTCTTCCAGTTGCTTCTTCTTGTCCTCCTTCTCCACCTCGTCCACCCCATGCTCACCTCCTCACCCTCCCTCCTCCCTCTCCTCGTCTCCCCCCCTCCCCCCCCCATCATCCTCCTACTCTACCTCCTCCCCCATTCTCCTCCACACTACTCCGCCCATCCTCCCATCCTCTCACTACCCCCCTCCTCCCCCTGCTCCCCCCCCCTCCTCCTGCCTCCTCCACCTCCTCCTCCCCCTCTTCCTCCCCCTCCCCCCTCCTCCTCCCCCCCTCCTCCTCCTGCCCCCTCCTCCTCCCCCCTCCTCCTTCCCCCTCCTCCTCCCCCCTCCTCCCCCCCTCCTCCCCCCCCCCTCCTCCTGCCCCCTCCTCCTCCTGCCCCCTCCTCCCCCTCCCCCATCCTCCCCTCCCCCCTCCTCCTCCACCTCCTCCTGCCCCCTCCTCCCCCTCCCCCCTCCTCCTGCCTCCTCCTCCTCCACCTCCTCCCCCCTCCTCCTGCCTCCTCCTCCTCCTCCCCCTCCCCCCTCCACCTCCTCCTGCCCCCTCCTCCCGCCTCCCCCCTCCTCCTGCCTCCTCCCCCTCCTCCTCCTCCTCCCCCTCCTCCTCCTCCTCCCCCCTCCTCCTCCCCCCTCCTCCTGCCCCCTCCTCCTCCCCCCTCCTCCCCCTCCCCCCTCCTCCTGCCCCCTCCTCCTCCCCCCTCCTCCTCCTCCCCCCTCCTCCTGCCCCCTCCTCCTCCTCCCCTCCTCCCCCTCTTCCTCCCCCCTCCTCCTGCCCCCTCCTCCTCCCCCCTCCTCCCCCCTCCTCCTCCCCCCCCTCCTCCTGCCCCCCTCCCTCCTCCCCCCTCCTCCCCCCTCCTCCTGCCCCCTCCTCCTCCCCCCTCCTCCTCCTCCCCCCTCCTCCTCCCCCCTCCTCCCCCCTCCTCCTCCCCCCCCTCCTCCCCCCTCCCCCCTCCTCCTCCTCCTCCTCCTCCTCCACCTCCTCCTTCACCTCCTCGACCTCCTCCTCCTGTAACGGCCACGTAACGTCGACCCTGCTTTGTCGCAATATTTAAATGTTTACATCCGTGTTCAGTTGTTGTTGTTTGTTTGTTTGATCCGAACAGCACCTCGAATGGCATCCTTCGCAACGAAATCGTGCTGCCGAATCGAAGAGGCGATCGATTGATCGGGCACACGCACACAGAAGATGGCGCAGCGCACGTACAGACGATGGTTGATTGATTGATGATGCAGCTCCAACTGATTCAGTGGGAAAGTCAAGTACAGTCATACCTCGGTGTACAACCGCTTTGTGTTCAACCACCACCACACTGTTCACCACCACCACCACCACTGTGTTCACCACCACCACCACCATCACACTGTGGTCACCACCACCACCACTGTGTTCACCACCACCATCACACTGTGGTCACCACCACCACCACTGTGTTCACCACCACCACTGTGTTCACACACCACCATCACACTGTGGTCACCACCACCACCACTGTGTTCACCACCACCACCACCATCACACTGTGGTCACCACCACCACCACTGTGTTCACCACCACCACCACCATCACTGTGGTCACCACCCACCACCACTGTGTTCACCACCACCACCATCACACTGTGGTCACCACCACCACTGTGTTCAAACCATCACCACCACACTGTTCAACCAACAACACCACCACTGTGTTCTTGGTCTTTCGGTAAAGTCACGTAGAAGGGAAATAAAAAATAATAAAAATATAACATAATAAAATACAATTCTCACGACTTGTCGGCCACAACGCAAGCAGCCGTCCTCAGGTGAAGAACAGGTCTGTCGAGAAGACAGCGAATCCCTGTAGTCACCAAAGCTTTAAATCGAAATACCACCACTGTGTTTAACCACCACAATGCTGTTCAACAACACCTGCGTGGTGGTTGGTGGTAGTAGAGACGTAAAAGTGGGGGGTGGTGGGGGGTGGGTGGTGGTGGGGGGTGGTGGGGGGTGGGTGGGGGGGTGGGTGGGGCTGGGTGGTGGTGGGGGGGTGGGGGTGGGTGGGGGCTTGTCAGCAGTCTGGCATCGGTCTTGACAACGAAGTGGAGACGTGATTACGAAACGTCGTAAAAGCGGGGCGACGTAAAAGCGAGACATTGCCGTAACAGCGTCTAGCACGTGACCCCCCCCCTCCACCCACCATCCCCCCCCCCTCCACCCACCATCGCCCCCCCCCCCTCCTCCCACCATCGCCCCCCCCCTCCACCCACCATCGCCCCCCCCCTCTCCACCAACCATCCCCCCCCCTCCACCCACCATCCCCCCCCCTCCACCCACCATCGCCCCCCCCCCTCCTCCCACCATCGCCCCCCCCTCCACCCACCATCGCCCCCCCCCCCTCCACCAACCATCCCCCCCCCTCCACCCACCATCGCCCCCCCCTCCACCCACCATCGCCCCCCCCCCTCCACCAACCATCCCCCCCCCTCCACCCACCATCGCCCCCCCCTCCACCCACCATCGCCCCCCCCCCTCCACCCACCATCGCCCCCCCCCAACCACCGCATCACAAGAGACGCAGCCGCAAATTAAGCCAATAACTCTCTCGCTCGCTCCTCTGAAGGGGCAATAACTCCCTCACGTCCCCTCTCCCTCCCTCTCTCTCGCTCCCCTCGTGTCCCCACTCTCTCTCTCTCACTCGCTCGCTCTCTTTTTTTAGTTTCCTTGCTTTGCTTTATGTGCTACACTATACACTACACTATACACTACACTATACACTACACTATACACTACACTATACACTACTATACACTACTATACACTACACTATACACTACACTATACACTACTATACACTATACACTACACTACTATACACTACACTATACACTACAATACTATACACTACAATACTATACACTACACTACTATACACTACACTACTATACACTACACTATACACTACACTATACACTACACTACTATACACTACACTATACACTACACTATACACTATAAACTATACACTACACTATACACTACACTATACACTACACTTACTATACACTATACACTACACTATACACTACACTATACACTACACTACTATACACTACACTATACACTACACTATACACTACACTACTATACACTACACTATACACTACACTATACACTACACTATACACTATAAACTATACACTACACTATACACTACACTATACACTACACTACTATACACTACACTATACACTATACACTACACTATACACTACACTATACACTATACACTACACTATACACTACACTATACACTATACACTACACTACTATACACTACACTACTATACACTACACTACTATACACTACACTATACACTACACTATATACTACACTATACACAACTATACACTACTATATACACTACACTATACACTACACTATATACTACACTATACACTACACTATACACTACACTATACACTATGCACTACACTATACACTACTATACACTAAACTATACACTACACTATTCACTACACACTACTATACACTACTATACACTACACTATACACTACACTACTATACACTACACTATACACTACACTATACACTACACTATACACTACACTTATTTTTAGTGAGAAGGTCAACAGAGTGACCCCCAGACTTGCTGATCGTTTCCCCACCCTGATCCCCCCCCCACCCTCCCCCCATCTGCTCCCCCCCCACTCACCCTCCCCCCACCCTCCCCTCCAACCCCCCCACCCTCCCCCTCCCCTCCAACCCCCCCCACCCTCCCCCTCCCCTCCACCCCCCCCCCACCCTCCCCCTCCCCTCCAACCCCCCCCCCACCCCCCACCCTCCCCCCCCACCTTAGCCACTACGACGCCTTACAAGATGCAGTGTAATGCAGCGAGCACAATGAAAGGTTCGGCTGATTGAAAATCACGCCCGTTCAGAGGCTCGTTCAATCTGCACAGACCGGGGGAGCGGGGTGGGGCAGGTCACGGAGATCGCACTCGGCTGGTTGGTGGTGGTGGTGGTAGTGGTGGTGGTGGTAGTGGTGGTTGTGGTCAATGTGGTGGTAGTGGTGGTGGTGGTCGTGGTGGTTGTGTTGAACGTAATTGTAGTGCGTATTTAATTTGGCGCTGCACTCTGATGTTGTAGGAGAAAAACATTTATTACAAAGTCTATGTTATTTAAGTAGAGAACGTGTCGTCTATATTCATTTAAAGTTGCCCATTTTTACGTGACGTCACATTTCTCAACCACCCCCTCCCCCTCGTCACACAT
>NC_136339.1:2993589-3053325 GCF_964198595.1 Lampetra fluviatilis
TCTCTCTTTCTCATTCTCTCATTCTCTGTCTCTCACTCGTTCTATCTCACTCTCTCATTCTCTCTCTTTCTCATTCTCTATCTCATTCTCTGTCATTCTCTTTCACCTCTCTCGCTCTCTCATTCTCTCTCTCATTATCTCTGTCTCTCACTCATTCTATCTCACTCGCTCATTCTCTCTATTTCTCATTCTCTCTCTCATTCTCTCACTCATTCTCTCTCGCTCTCTCATTCTCTATCTCTCATTCTCTCTCTCATTCTCTGTGTCTCTCACTCACTCTCTCTCGCTCTCTCATTCTCTCTCTCATTCTCTCTCTCATTCTCTCTGTCTCTCACTCACTCTATCTCACTCTCTCATTCTCTCTCTTTCTCATTCTCTCTCTCATTCTCTCTGTCATTATCTCTGTCTCTCACTCGTTCTATCTCACTCTCTCATTCTCTCTCTTTCACATTCTCTCTCTCATTCTCTCTCATTCTCTCTGTCTCTCACTCACTCTCTCTCTCGCTCTCTCATTCTCTCTCATTTTTTTTACGATCAGTGGAAACAAGAAGATGATCGGTGTAGTCGGCACTTTGCTTCGTTCATCATTTCGGTTTTTTTTTGTTTTTGTGGTGAGTGTGTGGTGTGTGTGTGGTGTGTGTGTGGTGTGTGTGTGATGTGTGTGTGTGTGGTGTGTGTGGTGTGTGTGTGATGTGTGTGTGTGGTGTGTGTGTATGGTGTGTGTGTGTGGTGTGTGTGTGTGGTGTGTGTGTGGTGTGTGTGTGGTGTGTGTGTGTACGTGTGGTGTGTGTGTGGTGTGTGTGTGGTGTGTGTACGTGCGGTGTGTGTGGTATATGTGTGGTGTGTGAGTGTGGTGTGGGTGGTGTGTGAGTGTGGTGTGCGCTGTGTGTACGTGTGGTGTGTGTGTACGTGTGGGGTGTGTGTACGTACGGTGTGTGTGTCTCTATCTAGGTCGTCTCAGCCTCAAATAAGTACCTGGTGCGCTGTGTAAACATCGCCACTGGGGAGACAAAGGCGGCCGGGCGTGATGCTGGCCACCCACCCCCTCGTGTGCCGTGCCGGCCTTCATAGGCGCTCGCTAACAGCACTTGCCCCCTACAGTCTGCTAAGGCTACGCGGGGGATCTTTGTCTTTGTGTGTGGTGGGGCGGGAGGTGGGTAAAGGGAGTGGTGGCGCAGTGATTAGCGCACCATGCTTCGAACACATCTTTTATTTTTAATCCGCTACGAGCCTCAGGTAACAGTGAATCACCGCACAAATCCTAAAGGCTTAGCCCCCGTGTTACAATTCCACTGGCACTTGACACTACATACCCCCCTGGGGTATTGACTTATTAGCCCTATAGTCAGGCTATGATAATAATATATATATCTGTTGAACGTTAATGGGCCTCTCAGCTGAGCCTCATAATCGCTGCTCTCTGCGATCTGCCTGCAGGCAATGTGATGCCGAGCGTTCATTTAAAGTTCATCGGAGGCGCTCTCCAAGGTAGTTGGGAGATGTTGACTACCTCGCCTGGTATACAGGAGGTCGTGGGTTCGATCCCGACCCCTAACTGCTGCTGTATATTGGGAGTTTGCGTGTCTCTCTCATCATCATCACGGTGGCTAGGAGATGTTAACTACCTCGCCTGGTATACAGGAGGTCGTGGGTTCGATCCCGACCCTGACGACGCCTGCTGCTGCTACATATTTGGAGTCTCGTCTCTCTCATCATCATAATCATCACGGTGGCTAGGAAATGTTAACTACCTCGCCTTGTGTGCAGGAGGTCGTGAGTTCGATCCCGACCTATAACGGCTGCTGTATATTGGGAATTTGCGTGTCTCTCTCTCTCCCCGTTGTGAAATGTTAACTCCCTCGCCTGGTATACAGGAGGTTCGTGGGTTCGATCCCGACCTCTGACGCCTGCTAGACATTTGAAGTTTGCGTCTCTCTCTCTCTCGCTATCTCTCTATCTACGTGGCCGCGTGAACGTTTTTTTTTCCCCCGGCTCCTCCATCTCGCCGCTTAGCAGATCAAAACAAACTCAAACATGAAGAGACGTTTAAACGAACGCAAACAAGAAAAATCGCGCGTAACGAGAAGATGATCGTCGCGGAGAATACAGAGCGTTTAAAGTAGATGGACCCGATTTTGAAATCGCTATATCTCTGCAACCACGAACCGCCCATGAATGAAACTCTTACCATCTTTTTGGTTCTTTCGGTAAAGTCACGTAGAATTTAAATAATAAAATAATGAAAATAAAACATAATAAAATTATAAAAATAAAACATAATGAATTTTCGATTTAAAGCTTTCGTGACTGCAGGGATTCATCTTCTTGGTTCTTTCGGTAAAGTCACGTAGAATGGAAATAATAAAATAATAAAACATAATAAAATAATATTATATATTATTTAATAATATTATATAATATATTACTTTTTATTATGTTTTAATAAAGTAATACAAATAACACATAATAAAATAATTTAATATGTTATTTTATAAAATAATATATTTACTTATTAAGCTTTATTTTTTATTATTATTTCCCTTCTACGTGATGCCTTTACCGAAAGAACCAAGAAGATGAATTCCCTGCAGTCACGAAAGCTTTACATCGAAATTTTATTATGTTTTATTTTTATTATTTTATTATTTCCATTCTACGTGACTTTACCGAAAGAACCAAGAAGATGAATCCCTGCAGTCACGAAAGCTTTACATCGAAATTTAACTCATTAAACCGTTTGTAACTTTTCGCGTAACTGTTGACATGTTGCCATCGTGAAATATACCGCTTTGAAATTGGTTCCATCTTTTTGAAACACCACCCTGTTAAAAAGCTGAAATAAATTAATTAGTTCGGTCCTCCCAAACCACCACCCCTCCTCTCCCAACCCTCCCCACCCTCGCAAACGACGACCCCACATTTGTCCCTGATCGAGGATGAACCTCCAACGCAGAGATCGAGGGTGGGGTGATCAAACACAGTTATCAGCCATATTCTTAGATTTTTTTTTGGTAAAGTCACGTAGGGTAAAAAATTTAAATTTAAATTAATTAATCCTGGCCCATCCCCCCCCCCCCCCCTCTCCAACCATTATATAAACGGAGTGGTAGCTCTTGCAATCTCTCATTTACTTGATACAGCTGTCGTGGCTGTGACGGTTCCACCTGAAGACGGAAGCTTGTGTTGCCTCCGAAACGTCGTGATTTTGATTTTGATTTTAATTTTACTTTCATTAATTTAAATTTTAAATTTTTTTTTTTACCTACGTGACTTTACCGAAAAAAAACCTAAGAAGATGAATCCTTGCAGTCACGAAAGCTTCAAATCTAGAATTTATCAGACAGTTGAGCCACAGTACAATAGAGATTTATAAAATATATATATATACAAATAAATACAACGTTAATATTATTCTTGGTTCTTTCGGTAAAGTCACGTAGAAGGGAAATAATAAAATAATAAAAATAAAACATCATAAAATACAATTCTCACGACGTTTCGGCCACAACGCAAGCAGCCGTCCTCAGGTGAAGAACAGGTCTGTCGAGAAGACAGCGTCTGAATGAACACCACCAAGCTCAACCCAACCAGGGTGCGAACTGAAAAACATTTTCATGGCGAGCCACCTGGCCGCCAATGGAAACTCCACATTCTTATGACGGGGGTGAGCCCAAACCCACAGGCAAACCGTCGTTGACCTTTGCCCATCACAAAGTGGTACCTATTGTATCGGCCACAGGAGGAGATGGTGAAGTGAACGCCCGAAGGAAATAAATAAAATATAAATCGTATCTCTTTTGCAATAAAAAAATAGATGGATGTAAATGGATAAATATATAAACGTATGTGAATTCAACAATATAAGTTAAATAAGTAAATGTGATAAAAAATAGAAATAAATAAATAAAAAGATATTAATAAATAATTGGCCGCACCCGCTCTGCTGACCTGATGCCCCCCCCCCACTCCACCCCCCCCCCCCCCCGGCTGCCATGGCAACCGCGTCACCATCCTCGCTGACGTCACCTCGTAGAGCACCAATTACAGCCCCGGTGAGTGTCGGAGAGGTGGGGGGAGGGGCGAGGGGAGGGGCGGGGGGAGGGGCGAGGGGAGGAGGGGGACGGGGGGAGGGGCTGGGGGAGGGGACGGGGGGAGGGGCGAGTGGAGGTGCTGGGGGAGGAGGAGGGGGACGGGGGGAGGGGCGAGGGGAGGGGCGAGGGGAGGGGCTGGGGGAGGAGGAGGGGGACGGGGGGAGGGGCGAGGGGAGGGGCGAGGGGAGGGGCTGGGGGAGGAGGAGGGGACGGGGGGAGGGGCGAGGGGAGGGGCGAGGGGAGGGGCTGGGGGAGGAGGAGGGGGACGGGGGGAGGGCGAGGGGAGGGGCGAGTGGAGGTGCTGGGGAGGAGGAGGGGGACGGGGGGAGGGGCGAGGGGAGGGGCTGGGGGAGGAGGAGGGGGACGGGGGGAGGGGCGGGGGAGGGGCGGGGGGAGGGGCGGGGGGGAGGAGGAGGGGGGGGGGACGGGGGGAGGGGATGGGCTGGGGGAGGAGGAAGGGGGTGGAGGGAGGGGTGGGGGGGAGGAGGCGGGGGGAGGGGGACGGGGGGAGGGGGACGGGGGGAGGGGCGAGGGGTGGGGCGGGGGGGGATGGGGAGGGGCGGGGGGGAGGGGGCGGGGGGGAGGGGGGCGCCAATTGGATCTGAGGGCAGCATCGGCCATCGCTGGCGTGGTGAGTGGTGGGTGGTGGTGGTGGGTGGTGGTGGATGTGGTGGTGGTGGGTGTGGTGATGATGGTGGTGGTGGGTGTGGTGGTGGTGGATGTTGGGTAGTGGTGCTGATGGGTGTGGTGCTGATATTTAAGACACTTGTAGATTCTGATTCTGAACTAATCTCGATTTGAAGCTTTCGTGACTGCAGGAATCCACACTATTTGGTTCTTTCGGTAAAGTCACGTGGGTAGAAAATAAAATACACAAGCATCCGTCATCAGGTGACAAAGCGCGCTTGTATTGCGCCCGAAACGTCGCGATTAACTGAAATTTCATACCCACGTGGCTTTTACCGATTGAACCAACGAGTTTGATTCTGAAAGAGCTACACGGGGATTTTTTCGCGTACCAAAATCAACGTTGAGTGGAGTTAAAACGACGGTAAAATTTAATCGGATGACGTTCAATATTAATCATAATACTACTACATAGCCACACAGACGACGAGGAAGTAATAAGTACGGAAGTCTGACCACAGTTATATTAAAATCGCACTAACGTTTCAATTGCCGCTACCTATTAAGAATGGAATTACTTCGCCAGAACTATTATTTAAATCCCACTGAACACATTTAAGCCAACCTCACCGCAGATATTATCTTGCCATTTTATTATTGTATTAAAATGAAATTTTACAAAAAAAATTTAATTCGGATGACTCTGCTGCTACGAGTACAGGAGGATGGGGAGATTGAAATGAACGATAATACTGGCGAGATGTTGACTACCTCGCCTGGTGTACAGGAGGTCGTGGGTTCTAACCCGATCCTGACGCCTGCTGTATATTTGGAGTTTGCGTGTCTCTCTCTCATCATCATCACGGTGGCTAGGAGATGTTGACTACCTCGCCTGGTGTACAGGAGGTCGTGGGTTCTAACCCGATCCTGACGCCTGCTGCTGTATTTTTGAAGTTTGCGTGTCTCTCTCTCATCATCACGGTGGCTAGGAGATGTTAAATATCTCGCCTGGTATACAGGAGGTCGTGGGTTCGATCCCGACACTGACGCCTGCTGATTATTTGGAGTTTGCGTGTCTCTCTCTCTCATCATCATCATCACGGTGGCTAAGAGATGTTAAGCCCCCCACCCAGCCCCCCACCCAGCCCTTCACCCAGCCCCCCACCCATCCCCCCACCCAGCCCCCCCACCCAGCCCCTCACCCAGCCCCCCACCCAGCCCCCCACCCAGCCCCTCACCCAGCCCCTCACCCAGCCCACCACCCAACGGGAGGCGATATTAGTTTGAAAAATGAATAGGGCTCACGGTTTGAAACAACAACAACATCAACAACGAAAAAATCTATTCCTGAAACCGCAAAAATCCACAAAATCAACGACTCAATATTCCAAGCGATGCAATGCGCCGTGTGCGCCGGTAGGAGACGCTGCGGGTCGATGCAAAGATCCCCCGTGTAGCCTTAACAGACTGTAGGGGCAAGTGCTGTTAGCGAGTAGCGCCTATGAAGGCCGTCACTGTGGCACACGAGGGGGTGGGTGGCCAGCACCACGCCCGGCCGCCTTTGTCTCCCCAGTGGCGAAGTTTACTACACACCGCACCAGTTACTCATTTGTGGCTGAGTCGACCTAGGAGAGGCCCAGGACCGGTTCGATAATCGTCACCGGTGTTGGCCGTGAGCGGGATTCGAACCCGGGTCGCCGGGTTCGTAGCGCAGCGTGGCGCTAACCGCTGCACCACCGCTCCCCACAATCTACACACCCACATACGTACAGACACGGTAGTGTGTGTGGGCCTCCCCTAGGTCGACTCAGCCTCAACACGAGTACCTGGTGCGGTGTGTAGTAAACATCGCCACTGGGGAGACAAAGGCGGCCGGGCGTGGTGCTGGCCACCCACCCCCTCGTGTGCCGTTCTGGCCTTCATAGGTGCTCGCTAACAGCACTTGCCCCTACAGTCTGTTAAGGCTATACAGGGGATCTTTCTCTTTGTTGTGTTGTGTGTGTGTTGTGTGTGTGTTGTGTGTGTGTTGTGTGTGTGTTGTTCGCGTGTGTGTGTGTTGTGCGCGTGGGTGGGTGTGTTGTGCGTGTGTATGTGTGTGTGTTGTGGTGTGTGTTGTGTGTGTGTGTGTTGTGGTGTGTGTTGTGTGTGTGTGTGTTGTGGTGTGTGTTGTGTGTGTGTGTTGTGGTGTGTGTTGTGTGTGTGTGTGTTGTGGTGTGTGTTGTGTGTGTGTTGTGGTGTGTGTTGTGTGTGTGTGTGTTGTGGTGTGTGTTGTGTGTGTGTTGTGCGCGTGGGTGGGTGTGTGTGTGTTGTGGTGTGTGTTGTGGTGTGTGTTGTGCGTGTGTGTGTGTGTGTGTGTTGTGGTGTGTGTTGTGTGTGTGTGTGTTGTGGTGTGTGTTGTGTGTGTGTTGTGCGCGTGGGTGGGTGTGTGTGTGTTGTGGTGTGTGTTGTGGTGTGTGTTGTGCGTGTGTGTGTGTGTGTGTGTTGTGGTGTGTGTTGTGTGTGTGTGTGTTGTGGTGTGTGTTGTGTGTGTGTTGTGCGCGTGGGTGTGTGTGTTGTGTGTGTGTGTTGTGTGTGTTGTGCGCGTGGGTGGGTGTGTTGTGCGTGTGTGTGTGTTGTGCGCGTGGGTGTGTTGTGTGTGTGTTGTGTGTGTGTGTTGTGTGTGTGTGTTGTGTGTGTGTTGTGCGTGTGTGTGTGTGTGTTGTGCGCGTGGGTGTGTGTGTTGTGTGTGTGTTGTGTGTGTGTTGTGCGCGTGGGTGTGTGTGTTGTGTGTGTGTGTTGTGTGTGTGTTGTGTGTGTGTTGTGCGCGTGTGTGTGTTGTGTGTGTGTGTGTGTGTTGTGTGTGTGTTGTGTGTGTGTTGTGCGTGTGTTGTGTGTGTTGTGCGCGTGGGTGTGTGTGTTGTGTGTGTGTGTTGTGTGTGTGTTGTGTGTGTGTTGTGCGCGTGTGTGTGTTGTGTGTGTGTGTGTGTGTTGTGTGTGTGTTGTGTGTGTGTTGTGCGTGTGTTGTGTGTGTTGTGCGCGTGTGTGTGTGTGTTGTGCGCGTGGGTGTGTGTGTTGTGTGTGTGTATGTGTGTGTGTTGTGGTGTGTGTGTGTGTTGTGTGTGTGTTGTGCGTGTGTGTGTGTGTTGTGGTGTGTGTGTGTTGTGTGTGTTGTGCGCGTGTGTGTGTGTGTTGTGCGTGTGTTGTGTGTGTTGTGCGTGTGTGTGTGTGTGTTGTGCGTGTGTTGTGTGTGTGTTGTGGTGTGTGTGTGTTGTGTGTGTGTTGTGCGTGTGTGGTGTGTGTGTTGTGTGTGTGCGTGTGTGTGTGCACGCATTCAGAAACATCGACCCCCACCGCAAACATTGGAGCTGCTATCATGTCCATCACTCCAGTATAACGACAGCACTCAATCGACGCAACGCGCCCAAATGCAGCCAAACTGCAACTCTGTTTCGTACGGATCTCTCTCACGCACGCCCAAGCAGCGATGTAAAACGAAAACAACAACAACAAAAAACCCCACGGCATCAGCCGAACACAGACAATGCAATCGCACTGCAACTCTGTAGCACGTCCACACATCCAGCCACTCTCACGGACGTGCCAAGCTGCGCTTATACATCCCCCATGCAAAGCTGCGCTTTGTAAATGCAACAGGGCATTGGTCTTGCTTCAGAAGCCACGGATAGCGACCTCGATCAGCACCACGGACAGCGACTTTTGGTCGAACGCTACAGGGCAGCTTGGGCCTTGTATATTCCAGTTGTTGATTAACTTTCGACGTATTTTGTGTATTTCTCTGTCGTTGTTGTCGTCGTTAGGACAGCGTTGCCAGCAACGCACTCTTGCGAACGCCGTCACTGGGACATCTTTACTTACCCCCCCCCCTCCCTTCGCCGCACAAACGACCTTCTGTATACCAAGCAAGGTACTTGACATTTCATAGCCACCGTGGCGTTCTCTATGGGGGGGAGGGGGGGGTGGTAGGGGGCTTACCCCCCCAACCAACCAACCCCCTCACCCCCTGCCCCACTCACCCCCTCGCCCCCCCCCCCCACCCCTCCCCAAACCGTGACCGTTTTAAACCGAACGGCGAAACGGAAGAAACATTTTAAAAACAATGAAATAAAAATTAGTTGAACACATGCGAGGCTTTCGCGACCAATATCATTCATAATCAACGTGTTTGGGTGTTAGATCGCGTTATTTATAAATGTGTCGTAGCCCTCCACCACCCGACACGGCCAATCGGTCAAAAAAAAAGTGTCACGTTGACAAAAGACAAATTAGTTCACTGCTTTAGCCCCCACACCGGTGTGTTGAAGAGTGAATCCACAACATTTACAGTTTGAGTAGCACGACGTTTCGCTGGTAATTGCATCCAGCATCATCGGGCAATTCGCCAGAATGGTGAGGGGCTCTGCTGTGTCTCCCGTTCTTATATAGAGCAGCAGCGGCAGGGTGACGTCATCATTAATTAATAATGACGTCACCCTGCTGCTTATATAGAGCAGCAGCAGCAGGGTGACGTCATCGTTAATTAATGATGACGTCACCCTGCTGCTTATATAGAGCAGCAGCAGCAGGGTGACGTCATCGTTAATTAATGATGACGTCACCCCGCTGCTTATATAGAGCAGCAGCAGCAGGGTGACGTCATCGTTAATTAATGATGACGTCACCCTGCCGCTTATATAGAGCAGCAGCAGCAGGGTGACGTCATCATTAATTAATGATGACGTCACCCTGATGCTTATATAGAGCAGCAGCAGCAGGGTGACGTCATCATTAATTAATGATGACGTCACCCTGATGCTTATATAGAGCAGCAGCAGCAGGGTGACGTCATCGGTAATTAATGACGACGTCACCCTGCTGCTTATATAGAGCAGCAGCAGCAGGGTGACGTCATCGTTAATTAATGATGATGTCACCCTGCTGCTTATATAGAGCAGCAGCAGCGGGGTGACGTCATCGTTAATTAATGATGACGTCACCCTGCTGCTTATATAGAGCAGCAGCAGCAGGGTGACGTCATCGTTAATTGATGATGACGTCACCCTGCTGCTTATATAGAGCAGCAGCAGCAGGGTGACGTCATCGTTAATTAATGATGACGTCACCCTGCTGCTTATATAGAGCAGCAGCAGCAGGGTGACGTCATCATTAATTAATGATGACGTCACCCTGCTGCTTATATAGAGCAGCAGCAGCAGTGTGACGTCATCATTAACTCATTAACTCATCAGGTGCAAAGATTTGAAAGTGAACTATTTTGTCTTTTGTCAACGTGACACTTTTTTTTACTGATTGGCCGTGTCGGGTGGTGGAGGGTTACGACACATTTATAAATAACGCGGCGATCTAACACCCAACAACGTTGATTATGAATAATATTGGTCGCGAAAGCATACGAGTCATTTTTGCATAGAGCACAATACCTGCAGTCATAATGCAAACAAAAAACACAACTCTGATAATGTATGCACTGTCCTTGAAGTTGATTGGTCCACACCCGAGACAGCTTTCCTTAGAGCCCAGTCTCACATGGTGTTGGACCAGATGACGCCCCAAAAGGCGCACTAACATTTTTAAAAAATAAAATAAAAATTGCCCTCGGGGCAAACGCACCGTCCGCATGAATCAGCGCGGGCCCCCACTGGATCCCAGCGTCTCCCGGCGTCTCCGCCCGGGGTCAAGGTCATCACCCGGGGTCAAGGTCAAGGTCACCGACGACGCGTCAGGCGGTATCTGCCACGCTGGGTACACGTGGCGTGCCCGCGGTGGCAGGAGGCTGGCTGGACTACGTAGCGAGCTGGGGGGTGGGGGGGGGGAGCAGGGGCTTTGCTTGATCCCCCACCCACTCACCCCCTTCACATCCACCCCACATCCACCCCACATCCACCCCACATCCACCACCACCACCGCCCCTCTACCCCCTCGCTGTGGGGGGGGGGGGGGCAGCTCTTGACAACCACCATGAGATTTCTTTTCAACAGCCAGCGTCTTTAGGAAACGACACAGCGGCGCGTCTTTATAACGCGGCTGAAAGTATTTGTTCGCTTGCGTTTTACGTTTCCACGGGATATTTTTTTTAGATAGATAGATAGATCGTTTATTGTCATTGTCACCAGTACAACGAAATTGAAAATGCTCACCAGTCAGGGCATCATTCATAACTTTAAATTAAATAAAACAAGAAAATAAAAATAAAATTAAATGAAAGATAATCAATTTATACTATATATAAAAACAGCCCAAGTATACCCACATACCCACATAAGGTTACATTTTGTCATTGCACATCTCTATTTCACAGTCAATTGAAAAATACTATTACTTAATAATTAATTAGCATTATTGAGTGTGGTGATCGCTGTAGGATAAAAGCTCTGTTTGAATCTGTTTGTCCTTGTTTTGACTGATCTGAATCGTCTGCCTGATGGCAACAGCTCAAACAGTGAGTGTCCAGGGTGAGAAGAGTCCTTTATAATGTTCTGTGCTTTTTTTTTACATTTTTTTTCTACATTTTTTAAAACTTTTTTTGACATTTTTTTAAACATTTTTTTACTTTTTTTCCCCCTTTTTGACATTTTTTTCAGTGTTTTTTTAATCTCCATTAGAGCGGCAACGGGATGTCGCAGAGAGAGGGGGTGACTGCTTCAGCTAAAAAAATTATTTCCGTAGTTTTCACACCCGACGACGACGACCGATTTGCTTGGTGTTGCGATCGAAACGGCGTGAGAATTTTTACGACGTTTATATATATTTTTTTATCATTTCATTATTTCCCTTCTACGTGACTTTACCGAAAGCAGCAAGAACGAGCTCCCCACCCCCACCCGCCTTCAATGTTCGAGACCATTAACTCGTGACGGCCATCGGTTTAAGTGCAACAGGAGGAGTCTGCGTTGTATAAAAATAGCGTTGTATGATAACAGCATTGTATAATAACAGTGTTGTATAATAATAGCCTTGTATGATAATAGCGTTGTATGATAATAGCGTTGTAACACATTCCTGCGGAGGGAGCTGGTAGGAACGTTGGGTTGCTCGGTCAATGGCCTGCAGGGTCAACGGCGGCGTGGTGTATTCCGCAAATATGCCCGACTATGAGGGCGGGCACAAGCCGGCGTGAGTAGGTGAAAACGTTGAGTTTTATAAGGGCACCACGGGGTGACCAGCCCCTCCCCACCCAGCCCCACCCCTCCCACCCAGCCCCACCCTCCTCACCCAGCCCCTCCCCACCCTCCCCTACTCAGCCCCCTCCCCACCCTCCCTTCCCACCCAGCCTCTCCCCACCCAGCCCCTTCCCCACCCTCCCCACCCTCCCCCACCCTCCCACCCAGCCCCTCCCCACCCAGCCCCTCTCCACCCTCCCCTCTCCACCCAGCCCCTCCCCACCCTCCCACCCAGCCCCTCCCCACCCAGCCCCTCTCCACCCTCCCCTCTCCACCCAGCCCCACCCCTCCCATATTTTGGATGCACGACGGACGGACGGACACAATAATCCCCTGTGGGCTGGTGGAACCAGGTGGCTCCTACCAGTATAACAGCGTTGTACAATAACAATAAGATCGTTGTATGATAACAATGATGTATGTATAATAACAATGATGCGTGTGTAATAACAATGATGTATGTATAATAACAATAAGCTCGTTGTACAATAACAATGATGCGTGTGTAATAACAGCGTCGAGGATGCGACTTCGTCACGAGATAAAAAAAAAACACAACATCAGGACCCCCACCACCCCCCCACCTTTGCATGGACCCCACTACCACACCTGACACTGTATCGTTACTACGTCACGGCAACATTAGCGAGGGTTGGTGGGTCACCCACCACACAGAGTGAGCTCGTGGAACTCCCATTCTGACCCCCCCCCCCCCTCCAGGTGGTGATGGTACAGCTGGCGTGAGCGAGTCGCCATCTGTTACATCTTTGCGGGGATAGACTTGCTGATACTGCTGCTACTGCTGCAGCTGCTGCTGCTACTGCTGTTGCAGCTGCTGCTGCTACTGCTGCAGCTGCTACTGCTGCAGCTGCTACTGCTGCTACTGCTGATACTGCAGCTGCTACTACTACTGATACTGCTGCTACTGCTGCTGCTGCTGCTACTGCTGTTGCAGCTGCTGCTGCTGCTGCTACTGCTGCAGCTGCTACTGCTGCAGCTGCTACTGCTGTTGCAGCTGCTGCTGCTGCTGCTACTGCTGTTGCAGCTGCTACTGCTGCTACTGCAGCTGCTACTACTGCTGATACTGCTGCTACTGCTGCTGCTGCTGCTACTGCTGTTGCAGCTGCTGCTGCTGCTGCTACTGCTGTTGCAGCTGCTACTGCTGCTGCTGCTACTGCTGCTACTGCAGCTACTGCTGCAGCTGCTGCAGCTGCTGCTGCTACTGCTGCTACTGCTGCTACTGCAGCTGTTACTGTTGCAGCTGCTGCTGTTACTGTTGCAGCTGCTGCTGCTACTGCTGCTGCTGCTACTGCTGCTACTGCAGCTACTGCTGCAGCTGCTGCTGTTACTGTTGCAGCTGCTGCTGCTGCTGTTACTGCTGTTACTGCTACTACTGCAGCTGCTGCTGCAGCTGCTACTGCTGCAGCTACTACTGCTGCTGCTGTTACTGTTGCAGCTGCTACTGCTGCTGTTACTGCTGTTACTGCTACTGCTGCAGCTGCTACTGCAGCTGCTGCTGCTACTGCTACTACTGCTGCAGCTACTACTGCTGCTGCTGTTACTGTTGCAGCTGCTACTGCTGCTGTTACTGCTGTTACTGCTACTGCTGCAGCTGCTACTGCAGCTGCTGCTGCTACTGTTGCTACTGCTGCTACTGCTGCTGCTACTACTGCTGCTACTGCTAATACTGCTGCAGCTGCTACTGCTGCTACTGTTACTGCTGCTACTGCAGCAGCTGCTGCTACAGCTGTTACCTCTGCAGCTGCTGTTACTGCTGCTACTACTACTACTGCTGTTACCGCTGCAGCTGCTGCTACTGCTGCTGCTACTGATGGATCATAAACCTCTTCGCGCGCACCACGAGGGGGTGAGGGGGGGGGGGATGTTTCTCCGCTCGTCACCCCCCAAGGGGGTTCTCATCGCCGCGCCGCGCTCGAGAGAGAGAGAGAGACACAGAGAGAGAAGATTGTCGACCTAAATCGACCCCAAGAATTCGCTTCGGTTTCTGTGCTCTGCCCGTGCTAAAACTGAGGCCCATGTGGACGTCTGGACATCATCAACAATGTCAGCAACTTCAACAACATCAGCAAAATCATCAACATCAAAAAAAAATAACAGCATCATCAACATCAACAACATCAACAACATCATCAACATAAAAAAATAGCAACATCATCAACATCAAAAACAATAACAGCATCAGCAATATCATCATCAACATCAAAAACAATAACAACATCATCAATATCAACAACATCAAAAACAATAACAACATCATCAACATCATCATCAACATCAAAAACAATAACAACATCATCAACATCATCATCAACATTAACATCAAAAAAAATAACATCATCATCAACATCAATAACATCATCAACATCATCAACATCAATAACATCATCAACATCAACATCATCAATAACATCAATAACATCATCAACATCATCAACAACATCATCGTTGTTTTTGTTCGCGGTTGTGCATCATCCACACTCGCTACGGGATTCACGTTTCGTCATCGGCGGGGGGTGACCCACGCACCCCCAATACAGCTTCTTGTTGTTGTTGTTGCTGTTGTTGTTGGTGGTGCCGTGGGTGGGTGAGTTGGTGGAGGGGATGGGGGGTCCACGTTTGAGTTCGTGTGATGTTTGGTGCGACATCTCGCTCGCACAGTCCCCTCTCGCTATGTCTCACCCGCTCACTCACTCGCCGACTCGCTCGCTCACTCGCTCGCTCGCTCGCTCACTCACTCGCTCGCACTCTCACACACTCGGTCGCTCACTCGCTCGCTCACTCGCTCGCTCGCTCACTCACTCACTCGCTCGCACTCTCACACACTCGCTCGCTCGCTCACTCGCTCGCTCACTCGCTCGCTCACACACTCGCTCACACACTCGCTCACACACTCGCTCGCACTCTCGCACACTCGCTCGCTCACTCGCTCACTCATACGCTCACTCGCCCAGTCCACTCTCGCTCTGTCTCACCCGCTCGCTCACTCACTCACTCGCTCACTGACTCGCTCACTCGTTCACTCGCCCGCTCACTCACTCACTCGCTCACTCACTCACTCACCGACTCGCTCACTCACTCACTCGCTCACTCGCTCACTCACTGACTCGCTCACTCACTCACTCGCTCACTCGCTCACTCACTGACTCGCTCACTCACCGACTCGTTCACTCACCGACTCGCTCACTCACTCACCGACTCACTCACTCACTCACCGACCCACTCACTCACTCACTCACTCGCTCACTCACTCACTGACTCGCTCACTCACCGACTCGCTCACTCACTCACTCACTCGCTCATTTACTCACTCACTCACTCGCTCACTCACTCACTCACCGACCCACTCACTCACTCACTCGCTCACTCACTCACTGACTCGCTCACTCACCGACTCGCTCACTCACTCACTCACTCGCTCATTTACTCACTCACTGACTCGCTCGCTCGCTCGCTCACTCACTCACCGACTCACTCGCTCGCTCGCTCACTCGCTCACTCGCTCACTCGCTCACTCGCTCATTGACTCACTCACTCACTCGCTCATTCACTCATTCACTCACTCGCTCACCGACTCACTCACTCGCTCACCGACTCACTCACTCGCTCACTCACTCACTCACTCACCGACTCGCTCACTCGCTCACCGACTCACTCGCTCGCTCGCTCACCGACTCGCTCGCTCGCTCGCTCACTCGCTCACTCGCTCACTCGCTCACTCGCTCACTCGCTCACTCGCTCACTCGCTCACTCACTCACTAACTCGCTCACTCACTCACTAACTCACTCACTCACTCGCTCGCTCACTCACTCACTCACTAACTCGCTCACTCACTCACTGACTCGCTCGCTCACTCGCTCACTCACCGACTCACTCACTCACTCACTGACTCGCTCACTCACTCGCTCACTCACCGACTCACTCACTCACTGACTCACTCGCTCACTCACCGACTCACTCACTCACTCACTGACTCACTGACTCACTGACTCTCTCACTCACTCGCTCACTCACTCACTCGCTCACTCACTCGCTCGCTCACTCGCTCGCTCACTCTCTCACTCTCTCACTCACTGACTCACTCACCGACTCACTCACTCGCTGACTCTCTCACTCACTCACTCGCTCGCTCGCTCACCCACTGATTCACCCACTGACTCACTCACTCACTCGCTCACTACAGTCGCTCTCTCGCTCACTCACTGACTCACTGACTCACTCGCTCGCTCGCTCACACACTCACTCGCTCACTCATTGACTCACTCACTCACCAACCCTCTCACTACAGTCGCTCTCTCGCTCACTCACTCACTGACTCACTGACTCGCTCACTGACTCGCTAACTCACTCACCGACTCACTCACTACAGTCGCTCTCTCGCTCACTCGCTCGCTCGCTCACTCACCGACTCACCCACTCACCCACTCACCCACTCACCGACTCGCTCGCTCACTCACCGACTCACTCACTCACCGACCCACCCACTCACCGACTCTCTCACTACAGTCGCTCTCTCGCTCACTCACTCACTGACTCGCTAACTCACTGACCCACTCGCTCACTCACCGACTCGCTCGCTCACTCACCGACCCTCTCACTACAGTCGCTCTCTCGCTCACTCACTCACCGACTCGCTCACTCACCGACTCGCTCGCTCACTGACCCTCTCACTACAGTCGCTCTCTCGCTCACTCACTCACCGACTCGCTCACTCACTCACCGACTCACTCACTCACCGACTCACTCACCGACTCACTCACCGACTCACTCGCTCACCGACTCGCTCACTCACCGACCCTCTCACTACAGTCGCTCTCTCGCTCACTCGCTCACCGACTCACTCACTCACTCACCGACTCGCTCACTCACCGACCCACTCACTCACCGACTCACTCACTACAGTCGCTCTCTCGCTCACTCGCTCACCGACTCACTCACTCACCGACTCACTCACTCACCGACTCGCTCACTCACTGACCCACTCACTCACCGACTCACTCACTCACCGACCCTCTCACTACAGTCGCTCTCTCGCTCACTCACTCACCGACTCACTCACTCACCGACTCACTCACTCACCGACTCACTCACTCACCGACTCACTCACTCACCGACTCGCTCACTCACCGACCCTCTCACTACAGTCGCTCTCTCGCTCACTCACTCACCGACTCACTGACTCACTCACTCACCGACTCACTCACTCACTCACCGACCCTCTCACTACAGTCGCTCTCTCGCTCACTCACCGACTCACTCACCGACTCACTCACCGACTCACTCACCGACTCACTCGCTCACTCACCGACTCACTCACTCACCGACTCACTCACCGACTCACTCACCGACTCACTCACTCACCGACCCTCTCACTACAGTCGCTCTCTCGCTCACTCGCTCACCGACTCACTCACTCACCAACTCGCTCACTCACCGACCCACTCACTCACCGACTCACTCACTACAGTCGCTCTCTCGCTCACTCGCTCACCGACTCACTCACTCACTCACCGACTCACTCACTCACCGACTCGCTCACTCACTGACCCACTCACTCACCGACTCACTCACTCACCGACCCTCTCACTACAGTCGCTCTCTCGCTCACTCACTCTCACCGACTCACTCACTCACCGACTCACTCACTCACCGACTCACTCACTCACCGACTCACTCACTCACCGACTCACTCACTCACCGACTCACTCACTCACTCACCGACCCTCTCACTACAGTCGCTCTCTCGCTCACTCACTCACCGACTCACTGACTCACTCACCGACTCACTCACCGACTCACTCGCTCACTCACCGACTCACTCACCGACTCGCTCACTCACCGACCCTCTCACTACAGTCGCTCTCTCGCTCACTCGCTCACCGACTCACTCACTCACTCACCGACTCACCGACCCACTCACTCACCGACTCACTCACTACAGTCGCTCTCTCGCTCACTCGCTCACCGACTCACTCACTCACTCACCGACTCACTCACTCACCGACTCGCTCACTCACTGACCCACTCACTCACCGACTCACTCACTCACCGACCCTCTCACTACAGTCGCTCTCTCGCTCACTCACTCACCGACTCACTCACTCACCGACTCACTCACTCACCGACTCACTCACTCACCGACTCACTCACTCACCGACTCACTCACTCACTCGCTCACTCACCGACCCTCTCACTACAGTCGCTCTCTCGCTCACTCACTCACTGACTCGCTCACTCACTCACCGACTCACTCACTCACCGACTCACTCACCGACTCACTCACTGACCCACTCACTCACTCACCGACTCACTCACCGACTCGCTCACTCACCGACTCACTCACTCACCGACCCTCTCACTACAGTCGCTCTCTCGCTCACTCGCGACGCCAACGCAACGCGGTCGAACGCGCTCCACAGTTTGGTGGGGACCAACATCGACGCGTCTCCGTCTGTCGCGGGCAAGTTCGCATTTGAAGCCGCATCAACATCACGCCGAGGGCGACGTTCATTCACCGACACACCACTCGCACAGACGCACGCAGCACGCCAGCTGCTCGCTACCCAACGATGCATCAGCAGCATCATCATCATCCAGAGGAGGCGGCGGGCAGACACGGGAGACGCACGGCAGAGAGGCGCCGAGAGGGACGGAGAGAGGCAGAGAGAGACACAGAGACAGGCACAGAGAGAGGCAGAGAAAGGGAGAGACAGACAGAGAGAGAGAGAGAGACAGAGAGAGGCAGAGAGAGACAAAGAGACAGGCACAGAGAGACACAGAGACAGGCACAGAGAGAGGCAGAGAGACAGGCACAGAGAGAGGCAGAGACAGGCACAGAGAGAGGCAGAGAGAGGGAGAGACAGACAGAGAGAGACAGAGAGACAGGCACAGAGAGAGACAGAGAGACAGGCACAGAGAGAGGCACAGAGACAGGCACAGAGAGGGAGAGACAGACAGAGAGAGACAGAGAGACAGACAGACAGAGAGAGGCACAGAGACAGGCACAGAGAGAGGCAGAGAGAGGGAGAGACAGACAGAGAGAGACAGAGAGACAGGCACAGAGAGAGGCAGAGAGAGGGAGAGACAGAGAGACAGAGAGAGGCACAGAGACAGGCACAGAGAGAGGCAGAGAGAGGGAGAGACAGACAGAGAGAGAGAGAGAGACAGGCACAGAGAGAGGCAGAGAGAGGGAGAGACAGACAGACAGAGAGAGAGATAGTCAGAGAGAGACTAACAACGCAGTAGAGACACAGAGACACACACAGAGTAGAGACACATGGGGAGACAGACACACAGAGACACACACAGAGTAGAGAGACATGGGTGAGACAGACCCACAGAGACACACACAGTGACACACACAGAGACACACACAGAGACACACACAGAGACACACACAGAGACACACACAGAGACACACACAGAGACACACACAGAGACACACACAGAGACACACACAGAGACACAGACTAGAGACACAGACAGAGTAGAGACACACACAGGCACACACAGGCAGAGACACACACAGGCAGAGACACACCAATACACAGACACACACACACACACAGACATACAAGACAAAGATCCCCCGTATAGCCTTAACAGACTGTAGGGGCAAGTGCTGTTAGCGAGCACCTATGAAGGCCAGAATGGTACACGAGGGGGTGGGTGGCCAGCACCACGCCCGACCGCCTTTGTCTCCCCAGTGGCGATGTTTACACACCGCACCAGGTACTCATTTAAGGCTGAGTCGACCTAGGGGAGGCCCAGGACCGGTTCAGATAATCGTCACTGGTGTTAGCCGTGAGCGGGAATCGAACCCGGGTCGCCAGGTTCATAGCGCAGCGCGCTAACCACTGCACCACCGCTCCCCATACACACAGAGACACACACAGAGACACACGCAGAGACACACGCAGAGACACACGCAGAGACACACGCAGAGACACACGCAGAGACACAGAGAGACACAGACAGAGACACACACAGAGACACACACAGAGACACACACAGAGACACACACAGAGACACAGAGACACAGAGAGACACAGACAGAGACACACACAGGCAGAGACACACACAGAGACACAGAGAAACACACAGAGTAGAGACACAGATACACACACAAAGACACAGAGACACACACAGAGACACAGAGACACACACAGAGACACACACAGAGAGACACAGAAACACACAGAGCGTAGTGGAGAGAGACACACACAGAGACATAGAGACACACACAGAGAGACACACACAGCGTAGTGGAGAGAGACACACACAGAGTAGAGACACACACAGAGACACACACAGAGACACACACACAGAGACACACACACAGAGACACACACACAGAGACACGCACACACAGAGCGTAGTGGAGAGAGACACACACAGAGACATAGAGACACACAGAGAGACACACACAGCGTAGTGGAGAGAGACACACACACAGAGTAGAGACACACACAGAGACACACACAGAGACACACACACAGAGCGTAGTGGAGAGAGACACACACAGACACACACACAGATACACACAGAGACACACACACAGAGACACACACAGAGACACGCACACACAGAGCGTAGTGGAGAGAGACACACACACAGAGTAGAGACACACACAGAGACACACACAGAGACACACACAGAGACACACAGAGCGTAGTGGAGAGAGACACACACAGACACACACACAGAGACACACACAGAGTGTAGTGGAGAGAGACACACACACAGAGCGTAGTGGAGAGAGAGACACACAGACACACACACAGAGACACACACAGAGACACACACAGAGACACACACACACAGAGCGTAGTGGAGAGACACACACAGAGAGACACACACAGAGTGTAGTGGAGAGAGACACACAGACACACACACAGAGACACACACAGAGACACACACACAGAGACACACACAGAGTGTAGTGGAGAGAGACACACACAGACACACACACAGAGACACACACAGAGACACACACACACAGAGCGTAGTGGAGAGAGACACACACAGAGACATAGAGACACACACAGAGAGACACACACAGCGTAGTGGAGAGAGACACACACACAGAGTAGAGACACACACAGAGACACACACACAGAGCGTAGTGGAGAGAGACACACACAGACACACACACAGAGCGTAGTGGAGAGAGACACACACAGAGACACACACAGAGACACAGAGACACACACAGAGACACACACAGAGACACACACAGAGACACACACACAGAGCGTAGTGGAGAGAGACACACACAGACACACACACAGAGACACACACACAGAGACACACACAGAGACACACACAGAGACACACACAGAGACACACACACAGAGACACACACAGAGACACACACACACAGAGCGTAGTGGAGAGAGACACACACACAGAGCGTAGTGGAGAGAGAGACACACACAGAGACACACACAGAGACACACACAGAGTGTAGTGGAGAGAGAGAGACACACGCAGAGTAGTGTAGAGACAAATCGCGTCCTCACTTTGGCTGAAGAGCACGCCAGCCCACAGCAGGTTCCCGAGTGCGAGAAGCGACATCCTGTCTCCTGTCTCCTGTCTGCTGTCTCCTGTCTCCTGTCTGCTGTCTCCTGTCTGCTGTCTCCTGTCTCCTGTCTGCTGTCTCCTGTCTGCTGTCTCTCCGGCTGTCTCCCGGAGGGATCCAAACGAGGGTGCCTCGAACGAGGTGGAGGAGAAGGAGATGGAAGGCGTTGGGCAGTCCGCAGATCGTTGATTGAGACGGAGAGGGGAGGTTTTTGGGAGAGGCGCTCCGATTTGCCTTGTGGTGGTGGTGGTGGTAGTGGTGGTGGTAGTGGTGGTGGTGGTAGTGGTGGTGGTTGTCCTTCGTTTAGTCCTCGCAACAGCAGCCGCAACAGCAACGGGAGTAGTAGGAGGAGTGGTGGTGGTGGTTGTTGTGGTTGTTGTTGTGGTTAGTGGTGGTGGTGGTGGTGGTTGTGGTTGTTGTTGTGGTTAGTGGTGGTGGTGGTGGTGGTTGTGGTTGTTGTTGTGGTTAGTGGTGGTGGTTAGCCTCGAGTGAATCTTCGCAAAAAACAGCGTGAGCAGTCAATCTGCGTGCCTGTTGTCGCAGAAGCAAGCGGAGGATGATGAGGATGATGAGGAGGATGGTGAAGGAGGTGATGGGGGAGGTGATTGCAGCGATAGGAGGAACGATAAGGAACGAAAAGGAACGATAAGGAACGATAAGGAACGAGGAGGAGGTGGTGGTGGTGGTTGTCGCTCCGCGCAGATTGCGTTGCGAATGCTGAGATGCGGAGAGCTGCCAGCCCCCACCGAGGAAAGTCACGTGGTGCGGAGAGGGGGTGGAGTGAGGGTGGGGGGCTGGTTAGGGTAGGGGGGGGGGCTCCCCTTCCATCCACCCCCTACAGCCCCCACCCCCTCACCCCCCCACAGCCCCCACCCCCACCCCCCACCACCACCTCCCCCCACAGCCCCCACCCACCCCCCACAGCCCCCACCCACCCCCCCACCACCCCACCCCCCACCACCACCACCTCCCCCCACAGCCCCCACCCCCCCCCCCCCACAGCCCCCACCCCCCACTCCCCCCACCCCCCACTCCCCCCACCCCCCACCCCCCCACCCCCCCACCCCCCCACCCCCCCACCCCCCCCACCCCCCCACCCCCCCACCCCCCCCACCCCCCACCCCCCCACCCCCCCACCCCCCCACCCCCCACCCCCCCCACCCCCCACCCCCCACCCCCCCACCCCCCCACCCCCCCACCCCCCACCCCCCCCACCCCCCCCACCCCCCCCCACCCCCCACCCCCCCACCCCCCCACCCCCCCACCCCCCCACCCCCCCACCCCCCACCCCCCCACCCCCCCACCCCTCTCCAGGCGACTGACTGGATGCATCAGTGAGTGGAATGAGCTCGACTGGAAAAAAACAAGTCACGTGCACAGCGACAGGCATCGTGGGGGTCACGTGGGAGGGTCACGTGCACAGCGACAGGCATCGTGGGGGTCACGTGGGAGGGTCACGTGCACAGCGACAGGCATCGTGGGGGTCACGTGGGAGGGTCACGTGCACAGCGACAGGCATCGTGGGGGTCACGTGGGAGGGTCACGTGCACAGCGACACGCATCGTGGGGGTCACGTGGGAGGGTCACGTGCACAGCGACAGGCATCGTGGGGGTCACGTGGGAGGGTCACGTGCACAGCGACAGGCATCGTGGGGGTCACGTGGGAGGGTCACGTGCACAGCGACAGGCATCGTGGGGGTCACGTGGGAGGGTCACGTGCACAGCGACACGCATCGTGGGGGTCACGTGGGAGGGTCACGTGCACAGCGACACGCATCGTGGGGGTCACGTGGGAGGGTCACGTGCACAGCGACAGGCATCGTGGGGGTCACGTGGGAGGGTCACGTGCACAGCGACAGGCATCGTGGGGGTCACGTGGGAGGGTCACGTGCACAGCGACAGGCATCGTGGGGGTCACGTGGGAGGGTCACGTGCACAGCGACACGCATCGTGGGGGTCACGTGGGAGGGTCACGTGCACAGCGACACGCATCGTGGGGGTCACGTGGGAGGGTGGAGATTTCACTGTCCATATTTAGTGTCACGTTTGGTGTTTTTTTTTTGGACTTTGGAAATTAATTGGCGGGCCGCCGATAGATTGTACGATTTATCCCACTACGTCATCATCATTATTATTATCATCATCATCATCTAACATCATCATCATCATCACCACTATCATCACCATCATCATCATCTAACATCATCCATCATCTATCATCATCATCATCACCACTATCATCACCATCATCTAACATCATCCATCATCTAACATCATCATCATCAACATTATCATCTAACATCATCATCATCATCATCAACATCATCATCATCTAACATCATCATCATCTAACATCATCATCCATCATTATTATCTAACATCATCATCATCATCCATCATCATCATCATCTAACATCATCATCATCATCTATCATCACCATCATCTAACATCATCACCATCATCATCATCATCTAACATCATCATCCATCATCATCATCATCATCATCTAACATCATCATCATCATCTAACATCATCATCATCATTAACATCAACATCATCATCAACATCATCATTATCAACATCATCATCAACATCATCAACATCATCAACATCATCATCATCATTAACATCAACATCATCATCAACATCATCAACATCTACATCATCAACATCATCATCTTTTTTTTCGATTAAAGCTTTCGTGACTGCAGGGATTCATCTTCTTGGTTCTTTCGGTAAAGTCACGTAGAAGGGAAGTAATAAAATAATAAAAATAAAACATAAAAAAATAATTCAGACGCTGTCTCCCCGACAGACCTTTTCTCCACCTGAGGACGGCTGCTTGCGTTGTGGCCGAAACGTCGTGAGAATTATTTTATTATGTTTTATTTTTATTATTTTATTATTTCCATTCTACCAAGAAGATGAAACACTGGTCCTGTTCATAGACTTACCTCTCGCCCTCCCTTCCCCGCCATAGGAATGTGGAATGTCCAACCCAGGCTCTTGCGAGGCTGTTGTCATCAAATCAACTCCATTCCCGATTTCTTCCCAAGTCTCTGAGCAGTTTGAGACGTAAAAAAACATGTTTTTTCTGGCCTGGAATTTTGCAGCTGTTCTAGACTAATTTCAGGGTGCCGATTTCAAATCTGATCTCAGATTTGCACTATCACATCTCATTTTATGCTATCGGCATACCCCATTTTCATTGATTTTATCCGAAATTAACTCCGTCACTTATGATTGCAAGTTGTTGCGAGTCAGTGACTGCTTTAGTGTTAAAATAAGGTGCTGTATTTTCAGGATAGTGTGTTTACAATATCATTTTATGTAGATATCCACATTTATTTAATATTTTTCTTCTGCAGTTTTTATTGATAATGCAACATTTGATATCTCAAAAACCTGATGTGATAGACAAAAACTGATGCCAGATTTGGAATCAGCACCCCATTATTACATTGAAACCGTTGGAATATCTTATGCCAGAAAAAAAGTGTGTTGACCAGTGTTATTATCTAACAAACAAACACACAGACAGACACGTCTGGAAATAAAGACAAAGATGCCACCACGCCGCGTATAGCCTGCACAGACTGTAGGGGCAAGTGCTGTTAGCAGAGTAGCACCTATGAAGGCCGGAACGGCACACGAGGGGGTGGGTGGCCAGCACCACGCCCGACCGCCTTTGTCTCCCCAGTGGCGATGTTTACACACCGCACCAGGTACAATTTGTGGCTGAGTCTACCTAGGAGAGGCCCAGGACCGGTTCGATAATCGTCACCGGTGTTGGCCGTGAGCGGGAATCGAACCCGGGTTGCCAGGTTGGTAGCGCAGCGTGGCGCTAACCACTACACCACCGCTCCCCACCGATACAGCCGATACACACACACACAGACACACACACAGACACACACACAGACACACACACAGACACACAGACACACACACAGACACACACACACAGACACACACACAGACACACACACAGACACACACACAAACACACACACAGACACACACAGACACACACACAGACACACACACAGACACACACAGACACACACACAGACACACACACAGACACACACAGACACACACACAGACACGCAGACACACACAGACACACACACAGACACACACACAGACACACACAGACACACACACAGACACGCAGACACACACAGACACACACGCAGACACACACACAGACACACACACAGACACACACACAGACACACACACACAGACACACACAGACACACACACACAGACACACACACACAGACACACAGACACACACACAGACACACACACAGACACACACACAAACACACACACAGACACACACACAGACACACAGACAGACACACAGACACACACACAGACACACACACAGACACACACACACAGACACACACACAGACACACACACAGACACACAAACACACACACAGACACACACACGCAGACACACACTCGACCGTGTGGGCATTTTGCATAAACCCTGCAGAACTTCACTTTAATAATAATAATACTTTCATTCTGCATAGCGTCACACACGCTAATAGCATCCCACACCGCTGCATATTAATTATACATGAGGATCAACTCCCATTGTAAAGCGACTGTCAAGCAAAATTTAAAAAGCCCCTACTTATACGAAAGCAAAAAAATAAAATTGATGAATCTACAATGCAATGAACAAATTAAGCTTAAAGCACAAACAACAGCAAATCTAAATAAAGTCGTTTCCGAAGTCACCGTCCGATTCATAGCTCATCGGATTCACTCAGTATCAATAAATAATGTATCGGGCGCCATGGTGAGATGATGTTAACTACCTCGCCTGGTATACAGGAGGTCGTGGGTTCGATCCCGACCCTGACGATGCCTGCTGCTGTTTATTTGGAGTTTGCGTGTCTCTCTCTCATCATCATCATCACAGTGGCTAGGAGATGTTAACTACCTCGCCTGGTGTACAGGAGGTCGTGGGTTCAATCCCTAGACTGACGATGCCTGCTCTACATGTGCAGTTTGCGTGTCTCCCTCTCTTTCCCCGTGGTCACGGTGGATTCTTTTCCAGGTGTCCTCCGCTTTTCCACCCTCCGCGTTTAGAATGAACGGCACCACGCGTCTCGAGTATTCGGCCACTGCTGTGCATTGCCACATAATGATGATAAAGTCACGTAGAAGGGAAGTAATAAAATAATAAAAATAAAACATAAAATAATAAAAATAAAACAATAAAATTTCGATTTAAAGCTTCTTTCGTGACTGCAGGGATTCATCTTCTTGGTTCTTTCGGTAAAGTCGCGTAGAAGGGAAGTAATAAAATATTGAAAAAATAAAACATAATAAAATAATTCTCACGACGTTTCGGCCACAACGCAAGCAGCCGTCCTCAGGTGGAGAACAGGTCTGTCGAGAAGACAGCGTCTGAATGACACACCCCAGGCTTGGAGCGTCTATTTAAGCTGGGATGGAGGGGGGAAGAGCGCCTTGACAAAATAATTTGCATATGATGTCAAGGCGCTCTTCCCCCCTCCATCCCAGCTTAAATAGTCTGGAGCTTATCATTCAGACGCTGTCTTTCCGACAGACCTGTTCTTCACCTGAGGACGGCTGCTTGCGTTGTGGCCGAAACGTCGTGAGAATTGTATTTTATTATGTTTTATTTTTTATTATTTTATTACTTCCCTTCTACGTGACTTTACCGAAAGAACCAAGAAGATGAATCCCTGCAGTCACGAAAGCTTTAAATCGAAATTTTATTGTTTTATTTTAATTATTTTATTATGTTTTATTTTTATTATTTTATTATGTTTTATTTGTATTATTTTGCGATGTTTTATTTTTATTATTTTATTACTTCCCTTCTACGTGACTTTACCGAAAGGACCAAGAAGATGAATCCCTGCAGTCACGAAAGAAGCTTTAAATCGAAAAGAATAACAAGATGCTGCAAGGTGACACTGACGGCTGCTCTGTGGAGCTTCCAGTGTTCAGAGGCCTGCTCAAGGCGCGGCTCCGGCTGGAGCACGCCATGTACCACACACGTGTCGGTGATGTGCGTCTTCTTCTGTGTGTCTCTGTCTCTCTCTGTGTGTCTCTGTCTCTCTCTGTGTGTCTCTGTCCCTCTCTGTGTCTCTGTCTCTGTCTGCTCAAGGGGCGGCTCCGGCTGGAGCACGCCATGTACCACACACGTGTCGGTGATGTGCGTCTTCTTCTGTGTGTCTCTGTCTCTCTCTGTGTGTCTCTGTCTCTCTCTGTGTGTCTCTGTCCCTCTCTGTGTCTCTGTCTCTGTCTGCTCAAGGGGCGGCTCCGGCTGGAGCACGCCATGTACCACACACGTGTCGGTGATGTGCGTCTTCTTCTGTGTGTCTCTGTCTCTCTCTGTGTGTCTCTGTCTCTCTCTGTGTGTCTCTGTCCCTCTCTGTGTCTCTGTCTCTGTCTGCTCAAGGCGCGGCTCCGGCTGGAGCACGCCATGTACCACACACGTGTCGGTGATGTGAGGAGCGTCTTCTTCGAACGCTCGGGAGCCGGACAAGCCCCTCTCTGCAGCAGCGTGGACGGCACCCTCCTCGTGGTGTTCACCTTCTGAAGCGCTCGCTCGTCACCGTGGCGTGCGCGATGACTACCACCACCACCACAACCACCACCAACACAACCACCACCACAACCACCACAACCACCACCACCGCCACCACCACAACCACCACAACCACCACTACAACCACCACCACCACAACCACCACCACCACAACCACCACCACCACAACCACCACCACAACCACAACTACCACCACAACCACCACCACAACCACCACCACAACCACCACCACCACCACAACCACCACCACCACAACCACCACCACCACCACAATCACCACCACAACCACCACCACAATCACCACCACAACCACCACCACCACCACCACAACAACCACCACCACGTGACTTTTCTTTCGTGTTGTGCGCGGTGCATTTAGCGCCACATCGCGTGGATTTGTAGCGTTTGTTTTAATTTGTGTTGCTGGTGACTTTGTGTATTTCATATCGAAATCGCCTCCAGTGCTGCTGTTGCTGCTGCTGTCGGCAATAAAAGTTGTCTACAAGTCAAAGTCTGCTACACATTTCCACACGACCACGACGCTGACGATCCTGATGATGATGAAGATGATGATGATGAAGATGATGATGATGATGATCAAGCCACTACGTTCGTTTTGTGATGGGTTAGGTGGCTTCTGAAAGCGAGGCACGTAGCGTCTGGGCAGTGATTCTGAACCATCACAGCAAATTCTCGATCTGAAACACCCACAAAATAACAACCTACACCGGGCCCCGGTGATACGAGGGTTAAGCTGCTGTCACTTACACGCCCGTCACTTTGTTTGTGTTTTTCGATGAGTTTCAATTCCAATAAAAACAATTAATCTGGCTGTGTCTCAAACCACCCCCACCCACCCACCCCCCCCCCTAGAAAGGGCGTGACCCCCATGTGGGGGTCGTGACCTCTAGGGAGGGTCATGACCCCTAAGAGATGGCGTGACCCCTAGGGAGGGGCATGACCCATAGGGGAAGGCGTGACCCCTAGGGGAAGGCGTGACCCGCAGGTAATGGCGTGACCTCTAGGGGATGACGTGACCCCGAGGTTATTGCGTGACCCTCGAGGGGGAGCCGTGACCCCTAGAGGATGACGTGACCTCTAGGGGGGTCGTGACCCCTAGAGGATGACGTGATGATGCACCCCGCGCTAAAGAATCCTCTGCCCCTGTGCGTGAGAGCTGGATGTCAATTAACGAACGCACCATTTCACTTTCCCGCACCCAGATTGAGTTTCAGCCACGGCCTAACCCTTTAATAAATCGATTAATTAATCGATTGCTTAATTAATTGACCCACCCACTCACCCACCCACCCACCCACTCACCAACCCACCCACCCTCGCCCACCCTCATCCACCCACCCACCCTCATCCACCCACCCACCCACTCACTCACCCACCCACTCACCCACCCACTCACCCACCCACCATCGCCCACCCTCATCCACCCACCCACCCACTCACCCACCCACCCACCCACTCACTCACCCACCCACCCACTCACCCACTCACCCACCCACCCGCCCTCATCCACCCACCCACTCACCCACCCACCCACCCACTCGCCCACCCACCCACCCACTCACTCACTCACCCACCCACCCACTCACCCACCCGCCCACCCACTCACCCACCCACCCTCGCCCACCCACTCACCCACCCACCCTCGCCCACCCTCCCACCCACTCACCCACCCACCCTCGCCCACCCTCATCCACCCACCCACTCACCCACCCACCCTCGCCCACCCTCATCCACCCACCCACCAACACCCACCCCGCCCCGCCACCCTTCCGTGATGCAATTCGACAGATTGGCAGCTCTTCATCAATGCCTGCCAGTCGCGAGGGATAACTCAAAGGGCAAACGAATTACGAGGAAAATGTCAGGGGGGGAGTGAGAAAGAGAGAGGGAGGGAGGGGAGGGAGGGAGGGAGGGAGAGGGGTGGTAAGGAGGTTCTAGGAGCAGAACGTGAAATCTTCGTCTTGAAGTTTGTAACCACGAAGAAAGTAGCACAGATTGATGCTGTTGTACAATGGTAAAACACTTAACATATTTCATTCAAAACGGGGGTGGGGGTGGGGAGAGCACATAAAGCAAAGCAATGGGGGAAAAACTAAATTATGAACGCAGGAAAGTGCCGACTAAACCGAGCATCTTATTTCTTATTTGACCATCAGAGGAAACTAGAAGATGCTCGGTGCAGTCGGCACCTTTGCTTCGTTCATCATTTAGTAATTTTTTTTTTACTTTGCTTTATGTAAAACGCTCACTTTCTCGCTCGCTCTCTCGCTCACTCTCTCGCTCACTCTCTCGCTCACTCGCTCGCTCACTCTCTCGCTCACCCTCTCGCTCACCCTCTCGCTCACTCTCTCGCTCACTCACACTCACTCTCACTCAATCACACTCACTCTCACACTCGCTCACTCTCTCGCTCACTCTCTCGCTCACCCTCTCGCTCACTCTCTCGCTCACTCTCTCGCTCACTCTCTCGCTCACCCTCTCGCTCACCCTCTCGCTCACCCTCTAGCTCACTCTCTCGCTCACCCTCTCGCTCACCCTCTCGCTCACCCTCTCGCTCACTCTCTCGCTCACTCTCTCGCTCACTCTCTCACTCAATCACACTCACTCTCACACTCGCTCACTCTCTCGCTCACTCTCTCGCTCACTCTCTCGCTCACTCACTCTCTCTTATCATCATCACGGTGGCTAGGAGTTGTTAACTACCTCACCTGGTATTCAGAAGGTCGTGGGTTCGATCCCGACCCTGACGATGCCTGCTTCTGTACATTTAGAGTTTGCGTGTCTCTCTCTCTCTCCCTCATCTCCCCGTGGTCGCGTGGAATTTCTCTCCACACTCAGAATCAACACCGCGCGTTCAGAGTGACCATCCATCGATTTTTTTTTCCCGCTATGTTCCAACGCGACTTCGCTAGCAATCCGAGGGGCAGATCCGGCGAAAACCGCACCGAAGGCAATTTGGCACCACCACCATCACCACAACCACCACCACAACCACCACCACCACAACCACAACCACCACAACCACCACCACCACCACCACGTGTTGCGTGCACACACACAGCAAATAACAGCAGCTACGCTCGATTTAATGACATCGTGCACGCGATAAATGATACACTACATACAACTCAAACACTGCTGAGTCTTCGGGATTTGATCGGTAAGCACGGCACGGTGAATACGGCAAACGTGTTCTTTTAAAGTTGGATATTAGTGGTAGGAACCTCCTGGTTACACCAGCCCACAGGGGATTATTGTGTGCGTCCGTCCGTCGTGAAGGGAGGGGCTGGGTGGGGAGGGGAGGGTGGGGAGGGGCTGGGTGCTAAGCGTGGGGAGGGTGGGGCTAGGTGAAGAGGGGAGGGTGGGGAAGGGCTGGGTGGGGAGGGTGGGGCTGGGTGGGGAGGGGAGGGTGGGGAGGGGCTGGGTGGGGAGAGTGGGGCTGGGTGGGGAGGGTGGGAATGGGCTGGGTGGGGAGGGTGGGGCTGGGTGAGGAGAGGAGGGTGTGGAAGGACTGGGTGGGAAGGGGCTGGGTGGGGAGGGTGTAGAGGGGCTGGGTGGGGAGGGTGGGGCTGGGTGGGGAGAGTGTAGAGGGGCTGGGTGGGGAGGGTGGGGCTGGGTGGGGAGGGTGTAGAGGGGCTGGGTGGGGAGGGGTGGGGCTAGGTGGGGAGAGTGTAGAGGGGCTGGGTGGGGAGGGTGGGGCTGGGTGGGGGAGGGGAGGGTGTAGAGGGGCTGGGTGGGGAGGGTGGGGGGCTGGGTGGGGAGGGGAGGGTGTAGAGGGGCTGGGTGGGGAGGGGCTGGGTGGGGAGGGGAAGGTGTGGAGGGGCTGGGTGGGGAGGGTGGGGCTGGGTGGGGGGTGGGAGGGGTGGGGCTGGGTGGGGAGGGGCTGGTCACCCCGTGGTGCCCTTATAAAACTCAACGTTTCACCTACTCACGCCGGCTTGTGCCCGCCCTCACAGTCGGGCATATTTGCGGAATACACCACGCCGCCGTTGACCCTGCAGGCCATTGACCGAGCAACCCGACGTGTTCCTACCAGCTCCCTCCGCAGGACAATGTGTTTATTTGTTTGTCTATCTTGTCTGTTTCGCATTAATTCATAAAGCGCCCTTGCGCTATACTTGCACCGCCATAGTAATGTGGAATTTCCTTAAGTGCCACCTGCAGGGCTGTGAAGGGGCGATGAGAAACCACGACTCGTGTGAGCAAACACAACTTCACTCCGATGATGACAATGATGATGATGACGACGACGACGACGATGACGACGACGATGATGATGATGATGATGACGATGATGATGATGATGACGATGATGATGATGACGATGATGATGATGACGATGATGATGATGACGATGATGATGATGACGATGATGATGACGACGATGATGATGACGATGACGATGATGATGATGATGACGATGATGATGACGACGACGATGATGATGATGATGACGATGATGACGATGATGATGACGACGACGACGATGAGTGATGATGATGATAACGATGAAGATGACGATGAGTGATGATGATGACGATAATGATGATGATGACGATGATGATTTATAATGATGATGATGATGATTTATAATGATGATGATGACGATGATGATGACGATGACAATGATGATGATGATGATAATGATGATGATAATGATGATGATAATGATGATGACGATGATGATGATGATGACGATGAGTGATGATGATTTATAATGATGATGATGATAATGATGATGATTTATAATGATGATGATGACGATGACAATGATGATGACGATGATGATGATGACGATGATGATGACGATGATGATAATGATGACGATGATGATGATGATGACGGTGATGATGATGACGACGATGATGATGATGATGATGACGATGATGATGATGACGATGATGATGATGATGACGATGATGATGATGATGACGGTGATGATGATGATGACGAAGATGATAATGATGATTTATAATGATGATGATGTTGATGATCATGATTATAATGATGATGACGACGATGATTTATAACGATGATAATGATAATGATTTTTAATGATGATGACAATGATTTATACTGATGATGAAGATGATTTATAATAATATTTTTGTTACTTAAAAAAAACGCACGCTGCTTTGTATTCTAAATCATTTCATCATTATTATCATATTTTTTCCGTTCCTTTCACTACAACGGAGATATAAGAAATTACATTTCTCCAAGATGCCGCGTCTCATGAATAGCTGCAACGAAACACGTTTCCCAATGCGTTCTCCCACCCACCGCGTTAGACCTATGATGAATATGTCAGCGTATGATAAATCATCGACGTCTCGCGTGCGTGCGTGCGTGCGGGTTGTTAAATATATATTTTTTTTCTTCTGAAGAAGAAGAAGGAGGGAGGGGTGTTTGCAGTTGGATTGTACTGAACCATGCGAGAAAGGTGCAACTTTGAACACAATTACATCAGTGGTCGCGGTGTGATTATTATTAATATAATGTTGTTGTTGTTATTATCACGACTTACAATTCTAGCGTGAGCGGAATTTGAGTGGCCACCTTTACGAGATCGGTTTAATTTAGGATTGGGGGGGGGAAAAAGAAAAAAAAAACACGGTGTCGTTTACACAAAGACAAATGTCCCCCGTGTAGCCTCAACAGACTGTTGGGGCAAGTGCTGTTAGTTAGTAGCAGCACCTGTGACACACTGACAAAGACAAAGATCCCCCGTGTAGCCTCAACAGACTGTTGGGGCAAGTGCTGTTAGCGAGTAACAGCAGAACCTATGGCACATTGACAAAGACAAAGATCCCCCGTGTAGCCTCAACAGACTGTTGGGGCAAGTGCTGTTAGCTAGTAGCAGCAGAACCTATGACACACTGACAAAGACAAAGATCCCCCGTGTAGCCTCAACAGACTGTTGGGGCAAGTGCTGTTAGCGAGTAGCAGCACCTGTGGAGGCCGGAACGGCACACGAGGGGGTGGGTGGCCAGCATCACGCCCGGCCGCCTTTGTCTCCCCAGTGGCGATGTTTACTACACACCGCACCAGGTACTCATTTCAGGCTGAGTCGACCTAAGGGAGGCCCAGGACCGGTTCAGACAATCGTCACCGGTGTTGGCCGTGAGCGGGAATCGAACTCGGGTCGCCGGGTTCGTAGCGCAGCGTAGCGCTAACCGCTGCACCACCGCTCCCCACGCAGACACACACATAGTGTCACACACACGCCACACACACACATACATGTACACACACACGTGTACACACACACAGTGTCACACACACACAGTGTCACGCACACGCCACACACACACACAGTGTCACACACACACAGTGTCACACACACGCCACACACACACATACATGTACACACACACGTGTACACACACACAGTGTCACACACACACACAGTGTCACACACACGCCACACACACACACAGTGTCACACACACGCCACACACACACACACAGTGTCACGCACACGCCAGACACACACACAGTGTCACACAGACACACACACAGTGTCACACAGACACACACACAGTGTCACACAGACACACACACAGTGTCACACACACACACACGCCACCCACACACACAGTGTCACACACACGCCACACACACACACACAGTGTCACGCACACGCCAGACACACACACAGTGTCACACAGACACACACACAGTGTCACACAGACACACACACAGTGTCACACAGACACACACACAGTGTCACACACACACACACGCCACCCACACACACAGTGTCACACACACACACGCCACACACACACAATGTCACACACACACACGCCACACACACACATACATGTGCACGCACACACACACGTGCAAATGGACACGAACACACGCTCACGCACCCATACAGGATATATATAAAAAAAAAGAATTCAATTTACAGATAACAATCCTTATCTTATGAGCTGTGTATCTTCTTGCAAAGTAACTGCGGTTTAGTTGAAAAATGTGCTGTCACGCATTACAGAAAGAGAGAGAAGATAAGGGGACATGCATATACGGAGCTCGGGAGAAAAGCAGCCTCGTGTAAAACCCGAATCTCCAACCAAATGTGACCCTCGTCTGTGCCAAAGTGGTCACCGTAAATCCCGAAGCGGGTCGACCCCTTCAGATGCTGAGGATGCCACCGTTAGGGAACACTTGACACCACCACCACCACCACCGCCGCTATGCTGAGACGCAGACAACAGATCACCTGATTCTAGATTTGAAGTTTTCGTGACTGCAAGGATTCATATACTTATGGAACCTCATTTGGCAGTAAGAATTATGATTATTGGTTTTTTTACCCTTCTATCTGGCAACAAAGCTGACACCTTTTTTTTTACAAGGAGTCATGTTTACGTAGACCACAATACCTGCAGTCATAATGTTGGACCAACCCATGTGAGACTAGGCTCTAAGGAAAGCTGTCTCGGGTGTGGACCAATCAACTTCAAGGACAGTGCATACATTTCGATTTAAAGCTTTCGTGACTGCAGGGATTCATCTTCTTGGCTCTTTCGGTAAAGTCGCGTAGAAGGGAAGTAATAAAATAATTTAAAAAAACATAATAAAATAATTCTCACGACGTTTCGGCCACAACGCAAGCAGCCGTCCTCAGGTGAAGACCAGGTCTGTCGAGGAGACAGGCCGAAAAGTCGTGAGAATTATTTTATTATGTTTTATTTTTATTATTTTATTACTTCCCTTCTACGTGATGACTTTACCGAAAGAACCACGAAGATGAATCCCTGCAGTCACGAAAGCTTTAAATCGAAATTTTATTATGTTTCATTTTTATTATTTTATTATTTCCCTTCTACGTGACTTTACCGAAAGAACCAAGAAGATGAATCCCTGCAGTCACGAAAGTTTTAAATCGAAATTTTATTATGTTTCATTTTTATTATTTTATTACTTCCCTTCTACGTGATGACTTTACCGAAAAGAACCAAGAAGATGGATCCATATACTCTTCAGAGTTTTCGGTATAGTCACAGAGGTGAAAATTAAATAAAAATGAAAACATACGCTTAGGTGTTTTTCGGTAAAGTCACTTTGGTGAAAAATGAAAATAAGAATAGACATGAAATAATAATCAATGAAAATAAATACATTTATTATTTTATTTCCGTTATTATTTTTATGTTTTACCTACGAGACTTTACCGAAAAAACCTAAACAATAATAAATAAAAATAAATCAATTTATCATTTTATTTCGATTATTTTTATTTTTTTACCTACGTGACTTTACCAAAAAAACCTTAACGATAATACATGAAAATAAATCAACGTATTATTTTATTTCTATTAATTTTTTTTTACTGACGTGACTTTACCGAAAAACCCTAAATAATAATAAATTAAAATAAATAAATTTATTATTTTATTTCTATTATTATTTTTATTTTTCACCTCCGTGATTTTACCTAAAAACCTAAATGATAATAAAGGAAAATAAATCAATTTATTATTTTATTTCGATTATTTTTATTTTTTTACCTACGTGACTTTACCAAAAAAACCTAAATGATAGTAAAGGAAAATAAATCAATTTATTATTTTATTAAAAAATTTTGACCGACGTGACTTTACCGAAAAAACCTAAACAATAATAAAGGAAATGTAATCGATCTATCATTTTATTTCTATTTTTTTTACCTACATGGTGACTTCACCGAAATAACCTAAGACAATGAATCCTTGCAGTCACGAAAGCTTCAAATCTAGAAGAAAAAAAATGAAAACTACTCAATTAAATCACGACGTTTCAGAAGCAACGCAAGTTTCCGTCATCAAACATTTTTTCTTTCCGTGGTTGTCCCACCTGATGACGAAAAACTTGTGTTGCTTCCAAAACGTCGCGATTCAATTTATTTAATTTAGTTGTTTTCATTTTTATTTTATTTTCACCTACGAGCAGAACACCTCCTCCGCGTGGCCTTCGAACAGACGCGGTGCCTGATGAAGATTGTTAGCAAAGGGCCCTGAATTTAAAACGAAAAATAAACACGTAAATATTAAAACAGGTAAAATGTGTAACTTGCATAGTAAAGTAATTGTATTTTTTCATTTGCTAGATGATACGACAAATAGCTGTCCTTAAACACCCGGTCGTTCGTAAAAGACTAAGGCGGTATAGTACTGTAGTGATAGAGCAAGTGCAGAATCACTGAACCGGAATTGAGAGCTATGAAAGCGTTTAGCGTGTGGCCTATGAAAGTGCGGGGCCTGTAGCTACTACTACATTTGTAGCTACTACATATTTAGTAGCTACTACAGTAGTAGCTACATATGTAGTAGTAGCTACATGTGTAGTAGCTACAACTACATATTTAGCTACTAAACATGTAGTAGCTACATATGTAGTAGCCAACCATCTGACTCGCCCACTCACTCACCAACCATCTCACCCACCCACTCACTCACCAACCATCTCATTCACTCACTCACCAACCATCTCACTCACCCACTCACTCACCAACCATTTCACTCGCCCACTCACTCACCAACCAACTCACTCACCCGCTCACTCACCAACCATCTCACTCACCCACCCACTCACTCACCAACCATCTCACTCACCCACTCACTCACCAACCATCTCACTCACCCGCTCACCAACCATCTCACTCACCCACCCACTCACTCACCAACCATCTCACTCACCCACTCACTCACCAACCAACTCACTCACCCGCTCACTCACCAACCATCTCACTCACCCACCCACTCACTCACCAACCATCTCACTCACCCACTCACTCACCAACCATCTCACTCACTCACTCACCAACCATCTCACTCGCCCACTCACTCACCAACCATCTCACTCACCCGCTCACCAACCATCTCACTCACCCACCCACTCACTCACCAACCATCTCACTCACCCACTCACTCACCAACCATCTCACTCACCCGCTCACCAACCATCTCACTCACCCACCCACTCACTCACCAACCATCTCACTCACCCACTCACTCACCAACCATCTCACTCACCCGCTCACCAACCATCTCACTCACCCACCCACTCACTCACCAACCATCTCACTCACCCACTCACTCACCAACCATCTCACTCACCCGCTCACCAACCATCTCACTCACCCACCCACTCACTCACCAACCATCTCACTCACCCACTCACTCACCAACCATCTCACTCACCCGCTCACCAACCATCTCACTCACTCACCTGCTCACTCACCCACTCACTCACCATCTCACGCACCCACTCACAATCTCACCCACTCGCTCACCCACTATTTCAACTAACATTACACTCACCCACCCACTCACCATCTCACCCATTCACTCACCATGTCACCCCCCTACTTACCATCTCACCCACCCTCTCACCCACTGTTTCACCTACAATCTCACTCACCCACCCGCTCTCTCAGCATCTCACCCATCCACTCACTCACCATCCATCCTACTCACCCACCCACCCACTCACCATCTCACACACCCACTCACCATCTCACCCACTGTTTCATCTACAATCTCACCCATCCACCAACTCACCATCATCTCATCAACCCACCCATTCACTCACCATCTCATCAACCCACTCACTCACCAACCATCCTACTCTCCCACCCACCCACCCACTCACTATCTCATCAACCTACTCACCCACTCACCATCTCACCCACTGTTTCACCTACAATCTCACCCATCCACCAACTCACCATCATCTCATCAACCCACCCACTCACTCACCATCTCATCAACCCACTCATTCACCAACCATCTCACTCACTCACCCACTCACTCACCATCTCACTCACCTACTCACCATCTCATCAACCTACTCACCCACTCACCATCTCACCCACTGTTTCACCTACAATCTCATTCACCCACCCGCTCTGTCAACATCTCACCCACTCACTCACCAACCATTCTACTCACCCACCCACCCACTCACCATCTCATCAACCTACTCACCCACTTACCATCTCACTCACTGTTTCACCTACAATCTCACTCACCCACCCACTCACCATCTCATCAACCCACTCACCCACTCACTAATTCACTCACCCCAACGTCCTACACTTCAGGCACGTTTTGTTTCAGCATTTAAATGTTTAAGCCAATATTCGGAACATTGCGTCCTGTAATGGGGGGCAAGAGGGCCGTTTAAAGATTGTAAATGTTGTGCATTTTTCTCTCCAACACACCGGGGTGCTGAACTTGCAACGAATTGCCCTGGGCTTGTTTACGCGAGACAATTCTTACTAATTGACGATTTAACCCACAAACAAACAACACTATATTATCAGGGGTGTTTTCCGTTTCGTTCACGTCTCAACATTTAAACAACAACAACAACAAGAACAAATGGGACGTGCGATCAATTCGCCGTACCTTGAACTGTGATCCACTGCAATATTTCCCGTGGAACAAACCCCCCTCGTGGTGCCGTGCCGGCCTTAGTAGGAGCTGATGGCTAACAGCACTTGCCCCGACAATCTGTGAAGGCTCTTTCCTAGCAGCGTGCTTCAGCCGCACTCACTCACCCACCCACTCATCTACTCACCCACTCACCCATCACCCACTCACTCACCCACCTACTCACCCACCCACTCACTCACCCATCACCTACTCACTCACTCAACACCTAGTTTACACAACAAAGGCTCATTCCTAGCAGCGTGCTTCAGCCGCACTTACTCACTCACCCACCCACTCATCTACTCACCCACTCACCCATCACCCACTCACTCACCCACCTACTCACCCACCCACTCACTCACTCAACACCTAGTCTACACAACAAAGGCTCATTCCTAGCAGCGTGCTTCAGCCGCACTCACTCACCCACCCACTCATCTACTCACCCACTCACCCATCACCCACTCACTCACCCACCTACTCACCCACCCACTCATCTACTCACCCACTCACTCACTCATCTACTCACCCACACACTCACTCACCCATCACCCACTCACTCACTCAACACCTAGTCTACACAACAAAGGCTCATTCCTAGCAGCTTGCTTCAGCCGCACCGAGCCTCACAATAATAATATCCAGGTGCCTACCTTGGCTCCTCCCACCCTCAACCAGTATATACACAAGGACTGTTTTATTGGAATTTCTCTGCACTTGACGGAAGCTTGTGTTGCCTCCGAAACGTCGTGATTTTTATTTCATTTCTATTTCTACTTTTATTAATTTTAATTTTATTATTATTTTACCTACGTGACTTTACCGAAAACAAACCTAAGAGTATTCATATTTATGTGTTTGTGTTTTTATTGTTCTTTTTAGGGCCCCTTTATAACATATGCTATAGGTTCATATTGTTAGGTTTTTTCGGTAAAGTCACGTAGGTAAAGAAAAATAAAAATTAATAAAACCAGTATATATACAAGGACTGTTTTATTGGCATTTCTCATTTACTTGATACAGCAATCGTGCTGTGACGGTTCCACCTGAAGACGGAAGCTTGTGTTGCCTCCGAAACGTCGTGATTTTTAGTTTATTTTTATTTTACTTTCATTAATTTTAATTTTTTTACCTACGTGACTTTACCGACAAAACCTAAGAGAATGAATAATTGCAGTCACGAAAGCTTCAAATCTAGAATTGATAGGCCTCTACGGAGAGGAATTGCACCTATCTGTTAGAGTTTTTAACAGACAACGAGACAAGAAGTCACAGCTTCTCGAGAGATGCAGAGATAACAAGGTCATACCCATCGCTTTCAATATATACAAGGACTGTTTTATTGGAATTTCTCTTTACTTGATACAGCTATCGTGCTGTGACGGTTCCACCTGAAGACGGAAGCTTGTGTTGCCTCCGAAACGTCGTGATTTTTATTTTATTTTAATTTTACTTTTATTAATTTTTATTTTTTTACCAACGTGACTTTACCGAAAAGACCTAACAATATGAAAGCTTCAAATCTAGAATCTGTTAAGGCTATACGGGGCGTCTTTGTCTTTGTATGCGTGCGTGGTGTGGATTTGTCCCTGAGTTGGAGTTCATGACGGTGGTGTACAAGAGCATGTTGCATGCACGGCATGCATGTCACCAAGATATTCACACTCACACACTCTAGATTTGAAGCTTTCGTGACCGCAAGGATTCATATTCGTGGGTTTTTTCGGTAAAGTCGCGTAGGTAAAAAAAAATTTAAAATTAATAAAAGTAAAATAAAAACGTCGTGATTTTTATTTTATTTTTATTTTACTTTTATTCATTTTAATTTTACATTTTTTTTACCTACGTGACTTTACCGAAAAAACACCCAAAAATACTCACACTCTCGCCCATTCATGAATGCACTCGCTCGCTCACCGACACACTCATTCACGCACACACACACACCAACACGCACCTAATCACTCAGTCAAACACTCACCGAGTCACTCACACACTCATTCACATTCTCACGCACTCACACACCTAATCACCCACTCACTCTCTCACCCATTCGTTGACACATTCACCCACCCACCTAGCCACTCACACACCAATTCAGCCACTCATTCACTTGCTCACACCATTAGTCATTCACACACTCACTCAGTCACTCATTAAATCACTAACCCACCCACCGATTCACCCACACATTCACTCACCTACCCACCCACCGATTCACCCACACACACACATTCAGTCACTCACCCACCCACTCACCCACCCATTCACTCAATCACCCACCGACCCACTCAATAGCCCAGCAATTCACCCACCCAACCACACATTCATTCACTCACTCACCCACCCACCCACAAACCAACCCATCTTCTCACCCACCCACCCACCCCCATATTCACTGATTCACTCACCCACCCATTCACCAACCCACCAACTCACCCTCCCACACATTCAGTAATTCATTCACCCACTCACCAACCCACCAACTCACCCACCCACACATTCATTGATTCACTCACTCACCCACCCACTCACCAACTCACCCACTCACACATTCACTAATTCCCTCACCCACCCACTCACCAACCCAACAACTCACCCACTCACACATTTACTAATTCACTCGCCCACCCACTTACCAACCCACCAACTCACCCACCCACAAATTCATTGATTCACTCACTCACCCACCCACTCACCAACTCACCCACTCACACATTCACTAATTCCCTCACCCACCCACTCACCAACCCACCAACTCACCTACTCACACATTTACTAATTCACTCGCCCACCCACTTACCAACCCACCAACTCACCCACCCACAAATTCATTGATTCACTCACTCACCCACCCACTCACAAACCCACCAACTCACCCACTCACACATTTACTAATTCACTCACCCACCCACTCACCAACCCACCAACTCACCCACCCACACATTCATTGATTCACTCACTCACCCACCCACTCACCAACTCACCCACTCACACATTCACTAATTCTCTCACCCAACCACTCACCAAACCACCAACTCACCCACTCACACATTTACTAATTCACTCGCCCACCCACTTACCAACCCACCAACTAACCCACCCACACATTCATTGATGCACTCACTTACCCACCCACTTACAAACCCACCAACTCACCCACTCACACATTCACTAATTCACTCACCCACCCACTCACCAACCAACCAACTCACCCACCAATACATTCACTGATTCACTCACCCACCCACTCACCAACCCACAAACTCACCCACCAATACATTCACTGATTCACCCACCCAACCACTCACCAACCCACCAACTCACCCACCCACACATTCAGTAATTCACTCACTCACTCACCAACCCACCAACTCACCCACTCACACATTCAATGATACACTCACCCACCCACCCACTCAACAACCCACCAACTCGCCCACTCACACATTCACTGATTCACTCACCCACCCACCCACCAACTCACCCACTCACCAACCCACCAACTCACCCACTCACACATTCACTGATTCACCACCCCACTTACCAACCCGCCAACTCACCCACCCACACACTCACTGATTCACCCACCCACCCACTCACCAACCCACCAACTCACCCACCCACACACTCAACACCAACGTCGCCTCTCCGCATCAACGTGATTTGACACTAAGAGCGTGAATGAGTCCGCGGTTTTCGTCAACATCACTCACTCTCTCTCCTTCTCTCTCCCTCTCTCTCTCGCTGTCTCCATCACTAGAGGTGCGACCTCCGTGCAAAATGCCCCAATTTCGCCTTCCTGTCAGACGCTCCGCTCGCCCTATCGGAGCGTGACATCTGGATTTTGTTTCCTACGCAAGGGGTAGAACAAATACAAGATTCCAATTCACCCCCCTCGTACCCCCACGCTACCCCCCTCATCCCCGCACGTGTATCCTTAGCAGGCAGTTGGCAGACGAGTTCTGTGTAAAGCGAGCGCCTATTAAACTAAACAAAAACTAAACTGTTTTTTGTTTGCATTCCGACCGCAGGTATTGTGGTCAATGCAAACATGACTCCTTGTAAAAAAAGGTGTCAGTTTTGTTGCCAGATAGAAGGGTAAAAAACCAATTATCATATTTTGCTACTGGCAAAGGAGGTTCCAATGGTGTAGATGCTTGCCCCGAGCTCTCATACTCTGATGGTGCATTGTCTTAGAGTTGTGCGCCTTTTGGCGTCATCTGGTCCAACACCATGTGAGACTAGGCTCTAAGGAAAGCTGTCTCGGGTGTGGACCAATCAATTTCAAGGACAGTGCATACATTATCAGAGTTGTGTTTTTTGTTTGCATTCTGACCGCAGGTATTGTGGTCAATGCAAACATGACTCCTTGTCAAAAAGGTGTCAGTTTTGTTGCAAGATAAAAGGGTACAAATCTAATTATTATTATATAAATTTCGATTTAAAGCTTTCGTGACTGCAGGGATTCATCTTATTGGTTCTTTCGGTAAAGTCACGTAGAAGGGAAATAATACAATAATAAATAAAAAACTTAATAAAATAATTCTCACGACGTTTCGGCCACGAAGCAAGCAGCCGTCCTCAGGTGAAGACCAGGTCTGTCGGGGAGACAGCGTCTGACGCTGTCTATATGGTGTACAGTCTAGAAAGTATCCGCATGGCAAATTTGCAGCTTGGGGAAGTACGCTAAACATTTTGGACAGACACACATAATCAATCACATCTTTGCCTTTTATATAAATGGGGAGACCTGTTCTCCACCTGAGGATGGCTGCTTGCGTTGTGGCCGAATCGTCGTGAGAATTATTCTATTATCTTTCAATATTTTGTATTATTTTATTATTTTATTATTATATATTTTTTTATTGTAGCCACTGTGCTGCCATGTCAAGGCAGTAATTATAATATAAATTGGGGGGGGGCACACCCCCCAATTTCAAATATGCTCAAAATGCCCCCCCCCTAATACGTTGCTATAATATCGATTTCTGTTCATATGATTGTGATTATGGTTGGCTTTCATTCATCCCTAATCTCTGCCATTACATACAATGAAAGAAGAAATGGTAAAAAATAAACACATTGTCCTGCGGAGGGAGCTGGTAGGAACGTTGGGTTGCTCGGTCAATGGCCTGCAGGGTCAACGGCGGCGTGGTGTATTCCGCAAATATGCCCGACTGTGAGGGCGGGCACAAGCCGGCGTGAGTAGGTTAAACGTTGCGTTTAATAAGGGCACCACGGGGTGACCAGCCCCTCCCCACCCAGCCCCAGCCCTTCCACCCTCCCCACCCAGCCCCACCCCTCCCACCCCCCACCCGGCCCCATCCTCCCCACCCAGCCATCCTCACCCTCCCCACCCAGCCCCTCCCCACCCTCCCCACCCAGCCCCACCCTCCCCACTCAGCCCCTCCCCACCCAGCCCCTCCCCACCCAGCCCCTCCCTCCCCACCCAGCCCCTCCCCGCACGACGGACGGACACAATAATCCCCGGTGGGCTGGTGTAACCAGGAGGTTCCTACCAGTCAAAACAGAGCAATGTAATACAATACCACTATTAGACGTTATTGTTCAAAATAAATCAAAAGTCCATCCCATGTTTTAGTGAATTTTTGAAATATTTTACGCAAGAAATGGCAGGAAATTCGTTTTTAATTTAGATTTTTTTTTCGGGGGGGGGCCCTGGAAGATTTCCCCCCCCCCATGTTGACTCCATGGCTACGGCCTTGTGCCGTGTAGCTTTTTTTTCAGAAGCTATCAGCCTATCGCAGACGATCAGCTCAGCGAAGTGGATTGTCATTATCACGTGGAAATGTATAGCAGCAGACAAATACTCGAAAGCAAGGCCGTAGTCATGGAGTCAACATTGGGGGGGGGGGGGGAGGCAAATCTTCCAGGGTGTCTGGGGGTCCCAACCCAGAAAAAAATATCGAAATTATAAAACTCATTTGCTACCTAAAATATCAAAAAAATTCACTAACATATTGGCTGGACTTTTCATTTATGTTTTACAATAATGTCTAATAGTGTTATTGCATTACATTGCTCTGTTTTAACTTTTATACCTTTTTTTGTGTCATTGTGTGCAATGGCAGAGATTAGGGATTACTAAAGTACAACCATAACCACAATCACATGAACAGACGTCTACGCGTTGATTTATATGAAGACAAGTCCAGATATTGTGGCCAAGGTTTAGCAAATTGTTGTTTTTATTTACACAGCATAGCAATTATTTTTTATAGCAAAATATTTGGGGGGGTGACATTTTGAGCATATTTGAATATATCGGGGGGGGGGGATATGCCCCCCCCGAATATATTATATAAAAGGCAAAGTTGTGAATATGTGTGTCTGTTCAAAATGTTTAGCGTACTTCCCGACATGCAACAAACTGCAAATTTGCCATGCGGGTACTTTCCAGACTGTACACCATGCACAAATTATAAAAATACACTTTTGTTTGTTTTTTATGGGGGGGGGTGAGCTCAATAATGCATTTATTTTTTGCACGGCCAGTGAGCTGTGACGTCACATCTGTCACGTGACCCGCGCACGTGGAAACGTAACGCAGTGTAGTGTAGCGGGTAGCGCAACGCCGCGCTCGGAACCCGGCGACCCGAGTTCGATTCCCGCTCACGGCCACCACCGGTGACGATTATTTGACCCGGTCCTGGGTCCTCCCCTAGGTCGACTCAGCCTCAAACGAGTAACTTTTGTGGTGTGTGGACATCGCCACTGGGGAGACAAAGGCGGCCGGGTGTGGTGAATCCAAGTCCCGGGCGAAGCCGGGCAGTACAGCTGGTATATTATAATTACGGCATTGCTCTAAACGCGCGCGATTTTGTTTCTAAATGTGGAGGGGGGAAAAGCCGAAGACGGAACCGAGAGAAAAATCCACGAGACCACGGGGAGAGAGGCACGCCAACTCCACACACCAAACACACTCAAATAAACTGGACTTTTTATTTCGCAAGCTCAGTCAACTCTGAGCTAATACTGGTAGGAAGCTCCTGGTTCCACCAGCCCACAGGGGATTATTGTGTCCGTCTGTCGTGCAGGGAGAGGCTGGGTGGGGAGGGAGGGGCTTGGTGGGGAGGGAGGGTGGGGAGGGGCTGTGTGGGGTGGGTGGGGCTGGGTGGGGAGGGTGGGTTGGGGCTGGGTGGGGAGGGTGGGGAGGGGCTGGGTGGGGATGGTGGGGCTGGGTGGGGAGGGGCTGGGTGGGGCTGGGTGGGGAGGGTGGGGAGGGGCTGGGTGGGGATGGTGGGGCTGGGTGGGGAGGGTGGGGAGGGGCTGGGTGGGGAAGGTGGGGAGGGGCTGGGTTGGGGAGGGGCTGGGTGGGGAGGGTGGGGCTGGGTGGGGAGGGGCTGGTCACCCCGTGGTGCCCTTATAAAACTCAACGTTTCACCTACTCACGCCGGCTTGTGCCCGCCCTCACAGTCGGGCATATTTGCGGAATACACCACGCCGCCGTTGACCCTGCAGGCCATTGACCGAGCAACCCAACGTGTTCCTACCAGCTCCCTCCGCAGGACAATGTGTTTTAGCTCTCTTTCAGAAGCGACCCAAATGACACACTCAACGGCGTAGCTTTTCGTCGTGTGGAAATCTATAGCAGCCAAATACGTTTAAACGCATCTTTCACAACTGTGGAGGGTGGAGGGGGGAAGGGAGCGTGACACTGAAACTCTAAATATACAACAGGCGTCCAGTTCGGCACATTCAAGAGCTGCCCCCATTGATTATAGACAGAGGGGTGGGTAGCCCTTAGACGTGAAACATTACTCATCGGGATCGAACCGACGAGCTCCTGCACACCAGGCGAGGTAGTTAACATCTCCTAGCCATCGTGATGATGATGATGAGAGAGAGAAACACGCAGACTCCAAATATACAGCAGCAGGCTTCGTCAGAGTAGGGATCGAACCCACGACCTCCTGTAGACCAGGCGAGGTAGTTAACATCTCCTAGCCACTGTGATGATGATGATGATGAGAGAGAGACACGCAAACTCCAAATACGCAACAGGCGTCAGAGTAGGGATCGATCCCACGACCTCCTCCATACCATGCGAGGTAGTGAACATCTCCTAGCACCGCTTGAATGCCCTCCCTCCGTTACTCCCACTACCACCCACCTCCCCCATCCCCCATCTACCCTCCACTCAATATCGCCTCGTCTCTGAAGCTGCAAAGGCAATTATGGAAGCTCTCGCAGTCAAAGCATTACGGCTGGCAGCGGCGTGCAATATGTAATTCCATAATTGCAATTACAGGGTTAATAACTTTAGGAATGGACAATGCATGACATTAAATTTCCCAGTAATGAGACGTCACCAGACGACTTTTAAGTGTTGTGAGCCGCGCCTTTACCCTCTAATAATATCAACGCATGTCTCCAGACAGCGATAATAACACTGGTCAAGACACTTTTTCTGGCATAAGGTATTCCAACGGTTTCTAAGGGTATTTTGGGGTGCTGATTCCAAATCTGGCATCAGTTATTGTCTATCAAATATTGCATTTTCAATAAAAACTGCAGAAGAAAAATATTAAATGAATGTGAATATCTACATAAAATGATATTATGAACACACTATCCTAAAAATACAGCACCATATTTTAGCACTAAAGCAAGTCACTGACTCGCAACAACTTGCAATCATAAGTGACAGAGTTCATTTCGGGTAAAATCAATGAAAATGGGGGTATGCCGATAGCATAAAAAATTAACCCGTAAAAACAAAGTTCTTCACTATAAATCCTTTATATGCGTGGCGGCTAGAGTCCTCTCGTCCTCTGGCTTGAGATGGCTGCCACCTATGGGTCAGATGATTGCCTGCCACCATTAAGCAATTGGTAATTAATTTTTTTTAAAAAATTTCCCTAAACACTGTCAAATTTTGGAAAAATTTTTTTACTAAAATTAATTGTCACGCGGGGAAGCGAGGGCGCTACCAACTGCGCTACTCCGCCACGGCCTGTGGAGGGGTTACGCTCTGGGCTCTTACACTGTGACGTTCAGCCAAAGACATGAATGAGTTCAATTTGAATATATGTAAAATAAAAAAAATTTGCCTAAAAAGTGTAAAATTTTGGGAATTTTTTTTTTCACGAACATGAATTGTCACGCACAACGAGTCTGTGTGCAAAATGTCAGCTCGATTGGATCACGGGAAGTGGGTTAAAAAACGACCGAAAGATTTGCACGGTCCTAAGCAAGCAAGCAAGCACGCAAGCAAGCAAGCACGCAAGCAAGCAAGCACGCAAGCAAGCAAGCACGCAAGCAAGCACGCAAGCAAGCAAGCGAACTTAATATAAAGGATTTAAAAATGAGATGTGATAGAGCAAATCTGAGGTCAGATTTGGAATCAGCACTCTGAAATTAGTCTAAAACAGCTGCAAAAGTCCAGGCCAGAAAAACAAGTTTTTTTGTTGACCAGTGTTATCCATAATAGAGAATTTTCGTTTTTTTCAGTTCAGATCGCGTAAACATGAACGCGTCGTGAAAACACCGCCATCGCGCTACGAACACACGCGTGGCCAATTAGCGAAAGGTTTTAATAATTGTCACGTGATCAAAACGTGTCCCCTGATGCGTTACGGGCACAGCAGTCAACCGTAAAAAATTCTATTTAAAGCTTCTTTCGTGACTGCAGGGATTCATCTTCTTGGTTCTTTCGGTAAAGTCACGTAGAAGGGAAGTAATAAAATAATAAAAAATAAAACATCATAAAATAATAAAAATAAAACATAATAAAAAAATAAAAATGAAACAATAACATTTCGATTTAAAGCTTTCGTGACTGCAGGGATTCATCTTCTTGGTTCTTTCGGTAAAGTCACGTAGAAGGGAAGTAATAAAATAATAAAAATAAAACATTAACATTTCGATTTAAAGCTTTCGTGACTGCAGGGATTCATCTTCTTGGTTCTTTCGGTAAAGTCACGTAGAAGGGAAGTAATAAAATAATAAAAATAAAACATTAACATTTCGATTTAAAGCTTTCGTGACTGCAGGGATTCATCTTCTTGGTTCTTTCGGTAAAGTCACGTAGAAGGGAAGTAATAAAATAATAAAAAATAAAACATCATAAAATAATAAAAATAAAACACCATAAAAAAATAAAAATAAAACATAATACAATTATAAAAATAAAACATATTAAAATTATAAAAATAAAACATAATAAAATAATAAAAATAAAACAATAAAATTTCCATTTGAAGCTTTCGTGACTGCAGGGATTCATCTTCTTGGTTCTTTCGGTAAAGTCACGTAGAAGGGAAATAATAAAATAATAAAATAAAACATAATAAAATAATTCTCACGACGTTTCGGCCACAACGCAAGCAGCCGTCCTCAGGTGAAGAACAGGTCTGTCGGGGAGACAGCGTCTGAATGAAATTAATGAAACTTCAGACGCTGTCTCCCCGACAGACCTGGTCTTCACCTGAGGACGGCTGCTTGCGTTGTGGCCGAAACGTCGTGAGAATTATTTTATTATGTTTTTTATTTATTATTTTATTACTTCCCTTCTACGTGACTTTACCGAAAGAACCAAAGAGAATGGATCCCTGCCGCCACGAAAGCTTCAAATCAACAGAACAATAATATTATTCTCTCTGGTTATTTCTGGAAAGTCACGTAGGTAGAAATAAAATACAACTATTTTATTTATCATTATTTTATTTTATTTCTACCCACGTGACTTTACCGAAAGAACCAATGAGATTGGATTCCCTGCAGTCACGAAAGCTTCAAAACAAAACGAAACAAAGACCCTTCGACTTGACAGTTTTCACCGCACCGATTCTGTAATTGTCCCTCCCTGGGTCCCCCACGTTCATTTACGCTCGCTAAAGGTCGCAATTATCTGTTTTTAGCGAGGTGGCGGTGGTGGTGGGGAGGGGGATGGTGGTGGGCAGGTTGGGTGGGTGTATTGGGGGGGATTGTTGTCCAGGAAGGGGTGATTATCGGCTGGTTTGGTCGATTAGTCACGGCGCGTTTGGCACGCGCGGTTTGGAATCATCGCGAGGTCCCGTAACCTTCAATGGCACGGTCCGGTGAAGATCTCAGATTGTTTTTACTTCCAGATTTGAAGCTTTCGTGACTGCGAGGATTCATATTCGTGGGTTTTTTCGGTAAAGTCACGTAGGTAAAAAAAATAAATTTAAATTAATAAAAGTAAAATAAAATTAAATAAAAATCACGACGTTTCGGAGGCAACACAAGCTTCCGTCTTCAGGTGGTACCGTCACAGCACGACTGCTGTATCAAGTGAGAGAAATTCCAAGAAAACAGTCCTTGTATATATACTGGTTGAGGGTGGGAGGAGCCAAGGTAGGCCCTGGATATTGGCTCCTCCCACCCTCAACCAGTATATATACTGGTTGAGGGTGGGAGGAGCCAAGGTAGGCCCTGGATATTATTTTATTTTTTATTTTTTATAATATCCAGGGCCTACCTTGGCTCCTCCCACCCTCAACCAGTATATATACAAGGACTGTTTTATTGGCATTTCTCTCACTTCATACAGCTATCGTGCTGTGACGGTTCCACCTGAAGACGGAAGCTTGTGTTGCCTCCGAAACGTCGTGATTTTTATTTTATTTTTTATTTTACTTTTATTAATTTAAATTTTTTACCTACGTGACTTCACCGACAAAACCCAAGAATATGTTTTTCTTCCGTATATCTCTCTGTCTGTGTTATATAAAGGGGTTACTCTTTGGTTCTTTCGGCGAAGTCACGTAGAGAGAAAATAAATTGAATAATATAGAGTACGACGTTTCGATTGCAACACAAGCAATCGTCATCAGGTAGAACTACATTTGAGAGAGAGAGACAAAACACAGACACGGAGACACACAGACAGACACACAAGCAGAGAGAGACTCACACAGAGACACACAGACAGACACACAGAGAGAGACTCACACAGACACACACAGAGGCACACGCAAAGACACACACACAGACACATACGTAGAGAGAGATAACACAGAGACACACAGAGAGAAACACACAACATAGACACACAGAGAGAGACACAGAGACGCACAGAGTGAGACACACAACAGAGACACACAGACAGACGCACAAGCAGAGACAACACAGAGACACACACAGAGAGAGACACACAAGATAGACACACAGACAGACACACAAGCAGAGAGAGACAACAAGAAGACACACAGAGAGAAACACACAGAGACACACAGACAGACACACAAGCAGAGAGAGACAGCACAGAGACACACAGAGAGACACACAACATAGACACACAGACAGACACACAGACAGACACACAAGCAGAGATATACAACACAGAGATACACACATAGACACACACAGACAGACACACAAGCAGAGATAGACAACACAGAGACACACAGAGAGAGACACACAACATCGACACACAAAGAGTAATTCCTGCAGTCACGAAAGCTTCAAATCAAGTTTCATATTAAAGGTTTTTTGTTGTTGTGTTTTTTACTTGTTGAAATACTTATTTCCCTCAATAAAATGCAAATCAATTTATAACATTTTTGCCATTCGTTTTTCTGGATTTTGTTGTTGTTATTCTGTCTCTCGCTGTTCAAATAAACCTACCATTAAAATTATAAACTGATCATTTCTTTGTCAGTGGGCAAACGTACAAAATCAGCAGGGGATCAAATACTTTCTTCCCTCACTGTATATACTGGTTAAGAAGGGGTTGGGGGGGGGGGAGCCGGTATGGATCTCGTGTCTCTTAAAGACAGCGTCTGAATGAGACGCTGTCTTTCCGACAGACCTGTTCTCATCCTTGCATCTGAATGAGACTCTGTCTTTCCGACAGACCTGTTCTTCACCTGAGGACGGCTGCTTGCGTTGTGGCCGAAACGTCGTGAGAAATATTTATTATATTTTATTCTTTATTATTTTATTATTTACATTCTACGTGACTTTACCGAAATAACCAAGAAGATGAATCCCTGCAGTCACGAAAGCTTTAAATTGAAAAGCATATGGATCTTGATGATTGTTTTGTTTACCCTTCCATCTGGCAACAAAACTGACACCTTTTTTTACAAGGAGTCATGTTTACATAGACCACAATACAACCAGCATCATCAGGCAGGCAAGCCAGAGGTTTTTTTTTAATGAGGGGAGGGGATGGTCAGGGTGGGGGAGGGGCTTAATACCGGGGGGTGGGGGAGGGGCTAACTGAGTAGGCGGGGCCAGTGAGACCCAATGGGTGGTGGAGAGGGAGGGGTCTAAGGAGGGAGGCGGAGATCTCGCGAGAACGAGCGTTGAGGGGGGGAGGGGTCTAAGGAGGGAGGCGGAGATCTCGCGAGAACGTGCGTTGGAGGGGTAGGGGTCTATGGAGAGAGAGGCGGAGATCTCGCGAGAGCGAGCATTTGGGGGGGAGGGGTCGGATCTGTCTGTGTGGGTGGGCGAGGTAAAAATGTGGGCGGAGCTAAATGAGGAGGCGTGGCCAGTAACACCCAATGGGTGGGGAGGGGGTGGGGCTTAGCAAGCGAGCGGAGATCTCGCGAGAGCCGGTGGGGGGAGGGGTGGGATCTGCGTGGGGGGGTGATTCTGATTCCGAATAGGGGGCGGGGTGAGATAAAAATTTGGGCGGGGCTAAATGAGGAGGCGTGGCCAGTGACACCCAATGGGTGTGGAGGGGGTGGGGCTTAGCAAGCGAGCGGAAATATCGCGAAAGCAGGTTCGCGGGAGGGGTGAGATCTGCGTGGGGGGTGGAGATCTCGCGAGAACGAGCGTTGGAGGGGGGAGGGTTCTAAGGGGGGAGGCGGAGATCTCGCGAGAGCGGGTGGGGGGAGGGGTGAAATCTGCGTGGGGGGTGGAGATCTCGCGAAAACGAGCGTTGGAGGGGGGAGGGGTTTAAGGAGGGAGGCGGAGATCTCGCGAGAGCGGGTGGGGGGAGGGGTGAGATATGCGTGGGGGGTGGAGATCTCGCGAGAACGAGCGTTGGATGGGGGAGGGGTCTAAGTGGGGAGGCGGAGATCTCGCGAGAGCAGGTGGGGGGTGGGGGGAGAGTGGTGGATCGTAGCCCCCCCCGCGTCTCACATGACCCCCGTGTTTGGTCCCGTGACCGCGGGTCCTATACCCGGCAAGCACATGGACATGCTGGGGCAGAGTCTCGCAGGCAGGTGAGTCGTCTGGGTGTCTTTACACCACTACCTTTACCCTTTACTTTCACGCACCATCTTCATCCTCATCTCTCCCCCTATCATCATCATCATTGTCTTTGCTCCCACCTCTCGCTTCTTCTTCTTCTGCTGGCAATAGCAGCGGCAGTAGTAGCAGGCCTATTGTAATCGTACTGATCGTGAATGTAACGCGATGTGGACCCGGGGCCTGCTACCACCACCATCATCACCACCCCGGGGCTCATGCGCTGTGGCCTATAGGGCCTCGGGGTGGATCGATCCTGAACCGTCGGATTTTGAATTTTTAAAAAAGCGTGGGGGTGGGGGTGTAGTTGTTGTTGTTGCTGCTTCTTGACGTGTCTGCATTTCATTTTGCGGATCTTTTAAAACAAATTAGTGGGTTATTATTGCTTGCTTACGATCGCCGTCCGGTGTGGCCTAGAAGGTTGGCTGCTCGCGATGTTGTTAGAGATGGATTGTGAGTGTCAATGCGGCTACTTGCCTTAACAACACAACAGCACAACAACAACAATAAACAAACAACAACGAGTGCAAGATAGAGCAGCCTTACAGATCCACTGTACACCTTAGCCTAAGCTGTTCACGATGTTGTACTTAGGCTGAGTAACCTCGCCAACAGAGGTGGAGTGTGAGTGTTAATACGGCTACTCACCTTGACAACAACACAACAACACAACAACAACAAACAACAACACAACAACAACATAAGTGAGAGACACGAGAAATCTTTCACAACCACAGAGTTAAGTGCTGAGCTTAAGTGCCTCGGGTGAAATGTGTCAATACGGCTCTTCATCTTTAAACAACAACAACCAACACAACAACAACAACATAACAACAACCTTACAGAACCCCGTAGTTACACCTCGACTGTAGGCTCCACGTGTTACTGTGTGGCGATTATAGTTTGTGAGAGAGTATGTCGTGATTAGTGATGATGATGGTGGTGGTGCTTGTGTTTTTAGCCTGGCCTCAAGGTGCACGTAGCCTGGCACAAGCCACTTAGTAGCGAATTATTGTTGTTAGTCGCCTTGGCGAGGAGATGTTGTACACGCTGTTGTGTTTTACAAGTTGTTAGGGGGGATGTTACTTAGTTGGGATTTAAAGAAGTGAGGCAAAAGTAGCAGTGGATTTGACCGAGGTTGTTGAAGTTTTTATTAAAATTACGCAACCAACGTGGTTTTGATTGCTTTGTTATACTTGGACTTCACGTTTAACGGCGTGTTATTAACGCACGAAGGCAATTATTACATGAATGCGATGTGAAATGTCTATTTGTGTGTGTTTTTAATGTTCGCTTGGTTTTTGTAATCGCTTTAAACAGCGTTTGGTTGATTTGCGTTTTAAAATTCAATTACTGGACGTTAATTTACTGTTTTCTTTTGGCAGCGACGTTTATACTCCTGGAAACTTGCTACGAGTGTTTGGTGTGGACACCCTGAATTGTTGCGCAACGTTGCGTGTGTTTATAATGTTAACATTAAACAAATAAACGGCGTCTGAGATATTGATATTTAATGCGCTTAAGACAAGCTGACTTCGACTTTAGCGCCACTTGAGCTGTTATCACTTTAACCAACCAACACTACAATTATGATGATTATTGCGTTAAAGAAAATAAAATATACACAACGTAGGCATCCCGAGTGTTTAAATGTAAAAATGTTGACTTTGAAACAAAATAAAAAATAATAGCCGTCGGGTCTACGAAGCCCGGTGTCAAAACCGTGACGGAATTCGACTCGATAACAAAGCTTTTTTTAAGTTCTTATTTACTTTTGCATTCAATCGCTCAACGTATCGCGCGAAAGTTTAACGTGTTCTGGGCGCAATTTGTATTTAGCTCGTCGCAAAGGTCGATTTGGTGTTCATGAGGCGAGGCGGACATCGCGAAGCCTGCACTAGGCCTCGCAAAGCCTGCTGCACTAGGCCTCGTGAAGCCTGCCGCGCTAGGCCTCGCAAAGCCTTCTCTGCACTAGCCCTAGCGAAGCCTGCACTAGGCCTCGCGAAGCCTGCACTAGGCCTAGCGAGGCCTGCCGCATTAGGCCTCGCGAAGCCGGCCGCATTAGGCCTAGCAAAGCCTGCCCCACTAGGCCTAGCGAGGCCTGCCGCACTAGGCCTCGCGAAGCCTACTGCACTAGGCCTCCCGCCGTGCTTTTTGTGCACAAATAAGGCGATTAAATGTCTCTCGTCTCGGTGCACGGCGAGTGTAGTGGCGCGTCTCTTTTCTTTTGTTCGTTTTAAAACAAAACGTGCTGCGTTTGAGTAAAGTAAAGTTGAAGCGAAGTTTAAAAAGTTTCGCCGTGAGGCGATTGGATATGCGGCTGCTTTGGGCTCGGTGGTGGTGGTGGTGGGGGGGGGGGTGCGCGGTGTGGTTTTGAGTTCGGATAAAATGTTACGCAAATCGTTATCTTTTATCAAATTTTCCTTCTCCCCGTCTGAATAACAACGTGAACCTAACTACGTTACGTGCATACCCCGTCGGACCCGTACGGTATATACTCCGTATTCTTCTTGTACAGGGAAATTTAGTTTTCGGGTCCGTTCGCCGGACATCTGTTTCAATACGGGGAACGCATTAATTGATAATAATTTATAATTAAAACACCAAACTGCAACCTATTATCATATTTTGCTACTGGCAAAGGAGGTCCCCATGATGCAGATGCTCTACCCCGAGCTCTCATTACTCTGATAGTGGAATTGATTTTTTGCTGTAAGCCTTTTGGTGTCCTCTGGTATAACACCGTTTTGAGAAGAGGCTCAAAAGAAAGCTGTCTCTGGTGTGGACCAATCAATTTCAGAGACAACGCATCGATTACACTGGTCAACAACAAAAACACATGTATCTTCTTGGTTCTTTCGGTAAAGTCACGTAGAAGGGAAGTAATAAAATAATAAAAATGAAACATAAAATAATTCTCACGACGTTTCGGCCACAACTCTGTCTACTTGACGGACCTGTTCTCCACCTGAGGACGGCTGCTTGCGTTGTGGCCGAAACGTCGTGAGAATTATTTTATTATGTTTTATTTTTATTATTTTATTACTTCCCTTCTACGTGATGACTTTACCGAAAGAACCAAGAAGTTGTTGAGGACGGCTGCTTGCGTTGAGGACGAAACGTCGTGAGAATTATTTTATTATGTTTTATTTTTATTATTTTATTACTTCCCTTCTACGTGACTTTACCGAAAGAACCAAGAAGATGAATCTCTGCAGTCACGAAAGCTTTAAATCGAAAAAAAAAACACATGTAGTGTAGCGGGTAGTGTAGTGTATAGTGTCGTATAGTATCGTGGAGTGTGTATTGTAGTATATAGTGTAGTATAGGGTAGTGTATAGTGTTAATTGGTTTTTTACCCTTTTATCTGGCAACAAAACTGACACCTTTTTTTACAAGGAGTCATGTTTGCATTGACCACAATACTTGCAGTCATAATGTAAACTAAACACAACTCTGATAAATCACAGGTCAACAACAACAAAAACAATTCTGGCCTGGACTTTTGCAGCTGTTTTAGACTAATTTCAGGGTGCCGATTCCAAATCTGATCTCAGATTTGCTCTGTTACATCTCATTTTTATGCTATCGGCATACCCCATTTTCATTGATTTTACCCGAAATTAACTCTGCCACTTATGATTGCAAGTTGTTGCGAGTCAGTGACTGCTTTAGTGTTAAAATATGGTGCTGTATTTTCAGGATAGTGTGTTTATAATATCATTTTATGTAGATATCCACATTCATTTAATATTTTTCTTCTGCAGTTTTTATTGAAAATGCAATATTTTATAGACAAAAACTGATGCCAGATTTGGAATCAGCACCCAAAATTACCTTAAAACCGTTGGAATACCTTATTCCAGAAAAAGTGTGTTGACCAATGTTATCAGTGTTTTTTTGTTTGCATTCTGACCACAAGCATTTTGGTTAATGCAGACACGATTCCTCGTAAAAAGGTTTCAGTTTTGGTGTTTTAACATCTCAACACAGCTGTTTTGTTGCCAGAAAAAAGGGGGAAAAACCTATTATCATATTTTGGGGACTGGCAAAGGAGGTTCCATGAAACACATTAATTGTCTATTTGTGTGTTTCTCCCTTGTGATGGGACTTTGTAGGATGAACGTTGAAATTTATAACGACACGGGGTTACCAATGAGGTCTGAATTGGTCTATAATAAGTTAGCGCAATTGATGCGGGTTTGACCGATATGTAGTGGTGAGTGTACTAGTGGTGAGTGTAGTGGTGGTGAGTGTACTTGTGGTGAGTGTGGTGAGTGTAGTAGTGGTGAGTGTGGTGAGTGTAGTGGTGAGTGTAGTGGTGGTGAGTGTTGTAGTAGTGGTGAGTGTAGTGGTGGTGAGTGTTGTAGTGGTGGTGAGTGTACTAGTGGTGAGTGTAGTGGTGAGTGTACTGGTGGTGAGTGTACTGGTGGTGAGTGTACTGGTGGTGAGTGTAGTGGTGAGTGTAGTGGTGAGTGTGGTGGTGAGTGTAGTGGTGAGTGTACTAGTGGTGAGTGTAGTGGTGGTGAGTGTTGTACTGGTGGTGAGTGTAGTGGTGGTGAGTGTTGTACTGGTGGTGAGTGTAGTGGTGGTGAGTGTAGTGGTGGTGAGTGTTGTACTAGTGGTGAGTGTAGTGGTGAGTGTACTAGTGGTGAGTGTACAAGTGGTGAGTGTACAAGTGGTGAGTGTACAAGTGGTGAGTGTACTAGTGGTGATTGTCTATTTGTTTGTGTTTCTCTCCCTTGTGATGGGACTTTATAGGATGGACGTTGAGATTCATAAGGGGGCACGGGGTGACCACTAAGGTCTGAATTGATTTGTAATAAGGTAGGGCACTGATAAGGAGTTGACAGGTATGATTCTATTCTTTGGTTCTTTCGGTTAAGTCACGTCTAAAGATAAAATAATAAATTAAATAATAGCATATTACGACGTTTCGATTGCAACACAAGCAATCATCACCAGGCATAAAAGAAATAGCAACAAAAATGTAACTAGAAAACTATAGACAGACACACAAGCAGACAGGCATCACAAGGACACACAGAGAGAGATGTCTGTCTGCTTGTATGTCTGTCTATAGTTTTCTAGTTAGATTTTTGTTGCTATTTCTTTTATGCCTGATGATGATTGCTTGTGTTGCAATCGAAACGTCGTAGTATGCTATTATTTAATTTATTATTTTATCTTTAGACGTGACTTTACCGAAAGAACCAAAGAATAATTCCTGCAGTCACGAAAGCTCCAAAATTAAGGTATGATTATAGACCAGGGGTGGGGAACCTTTTATCTGCCAAGGGCCATTTGGATATTTACAACATCATTCGCGGGCCGTACAAAATTATCAACTTGGAAATTAGCCCGTTATTTTTGGTCAAACATTTAATCAACTCGCCCCTAATGCGCTGGCTGGAACTGCTTCTCTCTGGCGAGGCGTGTGATGATGTTAGCTGGTGTTGATGATGATGTTAGCTGCTACAGTGAACCCTCGTTTATCGCGGTTAATGGGGACCGGAACTCCTCGCGATAGGTGAAAATCCGCCAAGTAGGATTATTGGCCCCCCCTAGGAATTTCCATATATGTGTGTGTGTGGGTACCAGAATGTTTAAAATATGTATATTTATACTTTATATATATTTTTTTACTTAAATCTATTTAATTATGAAACCTTAATATTATACATTCACTCTCTCTCTCTCTCATACGGTGCGTATCATGGTGTTCTACGCTCACCAATGACAGTAGTATCTTGAGACTTGACTCCAGTAACGACGATGACGATGACAATGACGACGATGACAGACCTGTGTAGTTCGATGAATGTGATGATGAATGTGATGATGAATGTGATGATGAATGTGATGATGAATGTGATGATGAATGTGATGATGAATGTGATGATGAATGTGATGATGAATAATGATGATGAATGATGATGATGATGGTGTTACTGCACAGGTATAATGAGGCCTTTAAATCAGTTCGAAAAATCCGCGATGCACTGAGGCC
>NC_136339.1:3053525-3061025 GCF_964198595.1 Lampetra fluviatilis
AGTTTGTAACCATCATCACGGTTGAGATTATGTCTGTGTTTGTATATACAGACATAATTTATTTGGACCAATCTTATTTGACAGACAACTATTACAGGTTTACCATGTTTTCTCCTTTTCACACTATTGTTAGGTAGGCCAGGTTGAGTCACAAACCGTACCTCTCCATAACAAAGGCTCACCCTCTTAAGCCTCACCTTACCATATGAATAAAAAGTGTGCCGTACTTGGCCCCTTCCCCCCCTCTCCAACCATTATATAAACGGAGTGGTAGCTCTGCAATCTCTCATTTACTTGATACAGCTGTCGTGGCTGTGACGGTTCCACCTGAAGACGGAAGCTTGTGTTGCCTCCGAAACGTCGTGATTTTTATTTTATTTTACTTTTATTCATTTTAATGTTTTACCTACACGGTGACTTTACCGAAAAAACCTAAGAATATGAAAACTTTATTTGTCTATTTGTTAGTGTTCCTCCCTTGTGAGGGGTGATCAATAAGGTCTGAATTGGAATGTAATCAAGTAGGCACTGATACGGGGTTGACGCCTATGTATGTGTATCCATATGTGGATAAAAAAATGTAAGCTAAAACTAAACTATGTTTTTACCTTCTTGGTTCTTTCGGTAAAGTCACGTAGAAGTGTCTGAATGAGCACCACCACGCTTGGAGCGTCTATTTAAGCTGGGATGGAGGGTGGAAGAGCGCCTTGACAAAATAATTTGCATATCAAGAGGAATTTAGCATATTCATTGGAAATGCAGATATGCGATTAGTACTACTTGTGAAATGCGTAATTAGACGCTCAAGCCTGGGGTGTTTCATTCAGACGCTGTCTTCTCGACATACCTGTTCTCCACCTGAGGACGGCTGCTTGCGTTGTGGCCGAAACGTCGTGAGAATAATTTTATTATTTTAATTATTTTATTATTTCCATTCTACGTGACTTTACCGAAAGAACCAAGAAGATGAATCCCTGCAGTCACGAAAGAAGCTTTAAATCGAGGCTTCATCCTCTCTCCGAGGTTGACTCCGGTTTCATTTTTGTTTACGCGACAAACTTTACTTATTGGCTGTGTCGGGTGGTGGCGGGTTTAACGACACGTATTCGTATTTAAGCGCAAACTAACCCAAATAGACCTCCATTAAAGACAGAGATGCTGCCAACATTCCACCGGTAAATACGAACAGGTCCACAGTTCGCTTGCTTCAACAAATACTGCCGGAAAATATTGATCTGGACAGCAAATAGACTCAAACAAAGTATATTTTATTCATGTGTTGAGACAGAGAATGGGGTTCTGCTCATATCGACGCTTTGACCTCATCATTGCTGTTGTTCCTATGTAGGTTAAACTTCTTCTGCCTTGTACGTAGCCGAGCGTGCCAATCGTAGGCGCGGTGGAAGGGACACAAAACTAAACGCAAACAATATTTGCACGGGTGTGTGTTTAATGCAGACTTGTTTCCTTGCAATAAGTGTGTAGTAGCTGTTTGAATATCTTAACTCAACTGTTGTTTTACAGCCTATAATTTTAGTGTACATCATTTTGATAGTACTGGTCCAAAAAGGTCGTTACGTCAATTCGTTACTAGTACAGACACGAATCTTGTCTTGTCGCCTGATGAACTGGTTGTAATTATTGGCGGAACGTCGTATTCAGATGGTAAAAGTTATGGCTTTGCTCTCCAACACAACCAGCGTTGATAATTGTTTTTTTACCCTTCTGTCTGGCAACAAAACTGACACCTTTTTTACAAGGAGTCATGTTTGCATAGACCACAAAACCTGCAGTCATAATGCAAACAAAAAAACATAACTCTGATAATGTACGCACTGTCCTTGAAGTTGATTGGTCCACACCCGAGACAGCTTTTCTTAGAGCCTAGTCTCACATGGTGTTGGACCAGATGACGCCAAAAGGCGCACAACTCAAAGACAATGCACCATCAGAGTATGAGAGCTCGGGGTTGAAGCATTTACTCCATTGGAACCTCATTTGCCAGTAGCAAAATATGATAATTGTTTTTTTACCCTTCTATCTGGCAACAAAACTGACACCTTTTTTACAAGGAGTCATGTTTGCATAGACCACAATACCTGCAGTCATAATGCAAACAAAAAACACAACTCTGATAATGTATGCACTGGTCTATGCAAACATGACTCCTTGTAAAAAAGGTGTCAGTTTTGTTGCCAGATTGAAGGGTAAAAAACAATTATCATACTTTTTTTACTGGCAAATGAGGTTCCAATTGTGTAAACAATCAGTGTTCCTGTACTAGTATATTATACTACACTATACACTATACACTACACTATACACTACACTATACACTACACTATACACTACACTATACACTACACTATACACTACACACTACACTATACACTACACTATACACTAGTGCTGTACTATACACTACACTATACACTACACTATACACTACACTATACACTACACTATACACTACACTATACACTCTACACTATACACTCTACACTATACACTACACTATACACTACACTATACACTACACTATACACTACACTATACACTACACTATACACTACACTACACACTAGTGCTGTACTAGTAACAAATTAACACTTTTTGTTTACGCGACAAACCTTACTAACTGGCTGTGTCGGGTGATGGCGGGCTTGACGACACATATTTACGTGATCTAACCCAAACAAAAAAACATGCATTACGGTTGATAACAACGGTACGTTGTTGATTTTAGGAGCCCTGTTCGATGGCATTTGTGGTCACCCGATGGATTCTGTTTGTGGCCGTTGCAACAGCGTGAATTGGGCAATGATCTGTGACGCGAGTGATGGGTTGCATTTCATCACAGTCAAAATTAGACTCCTCCTCGCTCAGTAGACTTTGCAAACCCATACACCCACATAGATCATGAAGGGCATGCATATATTGTGAGTGCATCAGTGGTGAAATGTTAACTACCTCGCCTGGTATACAGGGGGTCGTGAGTTCGATCCCGACACTGACGCCTGCTGCTGTATATTTGGAGCTTGGAGCGTCTCTCTTTCTCTCGTGGTTACGTGGATTCTTATCCGACGACTCCGGTTGTTCCCTCCACATTTAGAATCGACATCACGCGTTGAAGTATTGTTCTGCCGCTATGAATTCCCGCCCGATGATAACCCATTCAGACGCTGTCTTTCCGACAGACCTGTTCTTCGCCTGAGGACGGCTGCTTGCGTTGTGGCCGAAACGTCGTGAGAATTTTATTTTATTGTTGTTTATTTTTATTATTTTATTATTTCCCTTCTACGTGACTTTACCGAAAGAACCAAGAATATGACTCATTAAACCGTTTGTAACTTTTCGTGTAATTGTTGAAATGTTGCCATCGTGAAAATATACCGCTTTGAAATTGGTTCCATTGTATTGAAACACCACCCTGTATTTGGATTTAAAGATTCTTTCGTGACTGCAGGGATTCATCTTCTTGGTTCTTTCGGTAAAGTCACGTAGAAGGGAAATAATAAAATAATACACTTTTTTCGCTGTGGATTTCACACCTGATGATGATTGCTTGTGTTGCAGTCGAAACGTCGTGATAATTATTTTATTATGTTTTATTTTTATTATTTTATTATTTCCCTTCTACGTGACTTTACCGAAAGAACCAAGAAGATGAATCCCTGCAGTCACGAAAGAAGCTTTAAATCGAAATACATGGTGGTGTTTCAATACAATGGAACCAATTTCAAAGCGGTATATTTTCACGATGGCAACATTTCAACAATTACACAAAGTTACAAACGGTTTAATGAGTCATATTCTTGGTTCTTTCGGTAAAGTCACGTAGAAGGGAAATAATACAATAATAAAATAATAAACTTTTCTCGCTGTGGATTTCACACCTGATGACGATCGCTTGTGTTGCAGTCGAAACGTCGTGAGAATTTTTATTGTGTAATATTTTTATTATTTCCCTTCTACGTGACTTTACCGAAAGAACCAAAAATGTGAATCCCTGCAGTCACCAAAGCTTTAAATCAAAATAGATGATAAGCCACTTCGTTGAGCTATCATTTGCGACACTCGGTTTGCTTCTGATTAAAGAGCTAGATAACTCAGTTGGGGCCTTATCTGTTAAAATAACTGAATAGTGAGATCTTTAAAATCGTATTCCACAGACTCTGAATCACAGCGTCAAACATGACGCGAGATGAGATGGCCCCCACTTCATTGCAGTCGTCACAAGCACAGGTTTCTACAATTCCACGCTACCCCGCTGATGGGAGAAGATAGCTCCCGCCACCAATGCAGTTCTGACGGGTTAAATTAAATTCTGTTCGACGTCTTGGAAATATAAAGAAGCCGGGTTTCCCCCCGTTGCTTGGATATCAATCCATTAATCTTCCGAGGCGCCTGCTGCAAATGAACCAGACCAGCTCGCCAATCTCGTTTAAAGGGGCATTAATCATCACCGCGCGAATTCCGGTCATCCGCAGCAGCAGCAGCAGCGGCTGCTTTTGGGCCGGCCGTCGAACAAAGAAGGTTGTCACCGCATCGCAGAGGTCGCAACCGGGTACCCGATACCCGTACCCTACCCGATACCCGGTCGGGTACGGGTAGGGTACCCGTTTGCGACCCTGGTGCGGCCGGGTATGGGTACGGGTAGGCCGTGAGTCACTGGTGAGTCGCCGTGATTGTCACTCATTTCCAAACGTCTTGTCTCTTCTCACAATTCAAGTTCTTAGAATCAACCCACCCGCGCCTGCAACATGGCTTCATCCCAGAGGTCGCAACCAGATACCCGTACCCTACCCGATACCCGGCCGGGTACGGGTAGCCGGGTATCGGGTAGGGTACGGGTACGGGTAAGGAACCAAGAATATGAACTCATTTTAGCGTTTAGTTTTGTGTCCTTCCACCGCGCCTACGATTGGCACGGCTCGGCTACGTACAAGGCAGAAGAAGTTTAACCTACATAGGAACAACAGTAATGATGAGGTCAAAGCGTCGATATGAGCAGAACCCCATTCTCTGTCTCAACACATGAATAAAATATACTTTGATTGAGTCTATTTGCTTTCCAGATCAATATTATCCAGCAGTATTTGTTGAAGCAAGCGAACTCTGGACCTGTTCGGATTTGCCGGTGGAATGTTGGCAGCATCTCTGTCTTTAATGGAGGTCTATTTGGGTTAGATCGCGTGTAAATATCAATGTGTGTCGTTAAACCCGCCACCACCCGACACAGCCAATAAGTAAGGTTTGTCGCGTAAACAAAAATGCCAATTTGTTACTAGTACAGCACTAGTGTATAGTGTAGTGTATAGTGTAGTGTATAGTATAGTGTAGTGTATAGTGTAGTGTATAGTGTAGTGTATAGTGTAGTGTGTAGTGTAGTGTATAGTGTAGTGTATTGTGTAGTGTACTAGTACAGCACTAGTGTGTAGTGTAGTGTATAGTGTAGTGTATAGTGTAGTGTATAGTGTAGTATACTAGTACAGCACTAGTGTATAGTGTAGTGTATAGTGTAGTGTATAGTATAGTGTAGTGTATAGTGTAGTGTATAGTGTAGTGTATAGTGTAGTGTGTAGTGTATAGTGTAGTGTATAGTGTAGTGTACTAGTACAGCACTAGTGTGTAGTGTAGTGTATAGTGTAGTGTATAGTGTAGTGTACTAGTACAGCACTAGTGTGTAGTGTAGTGTATAGTGTAGTGTATAGTGTAGTGTATAGTGTAGTATACTAGTACAGCACTAGTGTGTAGTGTAGTGTATAGTATAGTGTAGTGTGTAGTGTAGTGTATAGTGTAGTGTACTAGTACAGCACTAGTGTGTAGTGTAGTGTATAGTATAGTGTAGTGTATAGTGTAGTGTATAGTGTAGTGTACTAGTACAGCACTAGTGTGTAGTGTAGTGTATAGTGTAGTGTAGTGTGTAGTATAGTGTAGTGTATAGTGTAGTGTATAGTGTAGTGTAGTGTGTAGTGTAGTGTATAGTGTAGTGTACTAGTACAGCACTAGTGTATAGTGTAGTGTATAGTGTAGTGTATAGTGTAGTGTACTAGTACAGCACTAGTGTATAGTATAGTGTAGTGTGTAGTGTATAGTGTGTAGTGTAGTGTATAGTGTAGTGTATAGTATAGTGTAGTGTGTAGTGTAGTGTATAGTGTAGTGTACTAGTACAGCACTAGTGTATAGTGTAGTGTATAGTGTAGTGTGTAGTGTAGTGTATAGTGTAGTGTACTAGTACAGCACTAGTGTATAGTGTAGTGTATAGTGTAGTGTATAGTGTAGTGTGTAGTGTAGTGTATAGTGTAGTGTACTAGTACAGCACTAGTGTATAGTGTAGTGTAGTGTGTAGTGTATAGTGTAGTGTACTATCTTCTTGGTTCTTTCGGTAAAGTCACGTAGAATGGAAATAATAAAATAATAAAATAAAACATAAAATAATTATGTTTTATTTACATTTTATTATTTTATTATTTCCCTTCTACGTGGTGACTTTACCGAAAGAACCAAGAAGATGAATCCCTGCAGTCACGAAAGCTTTAAATCGAAATGTAGTGTACTAGTACAGCACTAGTGTGTAGTGTAGTGTATAGTATAGTGTATAGTGTAGTGTATAGTGTAGTGTACTAGTACAGCACTAGTGTGTAGTGTAGTGTATAGTGTAGTGTATAGTGTAGTGTATAGTATAGTGTACTAGTACAGCACTAGTGTGTAGTGTATAGTGTAGTGTACTAGTACAGCACTAGTGTGTAGTGTATAGTGTAGTGTATAGTGTAGTGTACTAGTACAGCACTAGTGTGTAGTGTATAGTATAGTGTACTAGTACAGCACTAGTGTGTAGTGTAGTGTATAGTGTAGTGTACTAGTATAGCACTAGTGTGTAGTGTAGTGTATAGTGTAGTGTACTAGTACAGCACTAGTGTGTAGTGTAGTGTATAGTGTAGTGTACTAGTACAGCACTAGTGTGTAGTGTAGTGTATAGTATAGTGTAGTGTGTAGTATAGTGTACTAGTACAGCACTAGTGTGTAGTGTAGTGTATAGTGTAGTGTACTAGTACAGCACTAGTGTATAGTGTAGTGTATAGTATAGTGTACTAGTACAGCACTAGTGTGTAGTGTAGTGTATAGTGTAGTGTACTAGTACAGCACTAGTGTGTAGTGTAGTGTATAGTATAGTGTAGTGTATAGTATAGTGTACTAGTACAGCACTAGTGTGTAGTGTAGTGTATAGTGTAGTGTATAGTGTAGTGTATAGTATAGTGTAGTGTATAGTGTAGTGTACTAGTACAGCACTAGTGTGTAGTGTAGTGTATAGTATAGTGTACTAGTACAGCACTAGTGTGTAGTGTAGTGTATAGTGTAGTGTATAGCCATTCGGTGAGGTTTCTCACGTAAGCAAAACGTGCCGATTTAGTAAAGCAACGAGTTCAGGACACAGAGGGTCTGTCTGTGTTGGAGTGTAAACCGACAACAGCGCTTCATAATTTTTCTCCAAGCACA
>NC_136339.1:3066025-3068525 GCF_964198595.1 Lampetra fluviatilis
TAGGACCGCGCAAATCTTTCGGTCGTTTTTTAACCCACTTCCCGTGATCCAATGGAGCTGACATTTTCCACACAGACTCGTTGTGCGTGACAATTAATTTTCGTGAAATTTTTTTTCCAAACTTTTACACTTTTTAGGAAGAAAAAAAATTTCATATTTAATTTAAAATACTAATGTGATAAAAATGAAACCTTTACTCAAGAAAAACAGAAATGAATAATAAAAAAAAACCGATGCCACGCATATAAAGGATTTATAGTGAAAAACTTTGTTTTCACGGGTTAATTTTTTTTTAGTTTATCTTTGTTGGCTTGACACCTCCGCGCGTTATCCCCACGCGATTAACTGCACACCTCCCCCACCACCACCACCACCACTCCTGTCCGCCCTTCCTCTCCGCTCAACACATCCTCTGCTTCCCTCTTTTTTTTAAATCCTTTATATTAAGTTCGCTTGCTTGCGTGCTTGCATGCTTGCTTGCTTGCTTAGGACCGCGCAAATCTTTCGGTCGTTTTTTAACCCACTTCCCGTGATCCAATGGAGCTGACATTTTCCACACAGACTCGTTGTGCGTGACAATTAATTTTCGTGAAATAAAATTTCCAAAATTTTACACTTTTTAGGAAAAAATAAATTATATTTAATTACCAATTGCTTAATGGTGGCAGGCAATCATCTGACCCATAGGTGGCAGCCATCTCAAGCCAGAGGACGAGAGGACTCTGGCCGCCACGCATATAAAGGATTTATAGTGAAAAACTTTGTTTTTACGGGTTAATTTTTTTTATTTTAAATAAGAGAAAATCTGCTCGGAAAAAACCTCTAAAGTTAACCACGGTTATTAGTGTTGCTACAATAGGTGGATTATACTGGTGGGGCTGGGTGGGGAGGGGCTGGTCACCCCGTGGTGCCCTTATAAAACTCAACGTTTCACCTACTCACGCCGGCTTGTGCCCGCCCTCACAGTCGGGCATATCTGCGGAATACACCACGCCGCCGTTGACCCTGCAGGCCATTGACCGAGCAACCCAACGTTCCTACCAGCTCCCTCCGCAGGACAATGTGTTATTGGCTTACAATCGTGGTGACTCTCTCTCTCTAACGTGGTCACCCCGTCCAAAGGGACACGCTCTTGCGTCAAACTCTCTGTCCGCTGTTCGCTCAACGTCTGCTCTCCTAAGAAGCTACGAAGCTCGATTTTTTTGTTCACACACGTTCGGTGTGATTCCCTCTGATACAATAGTTTCCGTCGATGAACGGCGACATCGGTCGACGGATTTTCTTCGCGGTCGACGTTCCACGGTACGGTTTCGACCGACGTGCAGATGTTCCGACTGACGGTACGTTTACGTTGTAGGCACGCGGTGGCGACAATTTCGACCAATCCGATCACTTGTAAGCGGGGGGGCTCTCTAAGCTGCGTGCTGCAGCCAATCAGCGACGGCCATTCATGAGCGCACTTAGACCTCGGCACTAATGCTTTGTTTACAATCAGCGTTTTCTGTTTTGGCCGGTGGCAGACAGCTCTTTCTCTATTCTTAGGTTTTTTCGGTAAAGTCAGGCAGATAAAAAATTAATAAAAGTAAAATAAAATCACGACGTTTCGGAGGCAACACAAGCTTCCGTCTTCAGGCGGAACCGTCACAGCCCACGACAGCTGTCGTGATTTTATTTTACTTTTATAAATTTTTTATCTACGTGACTTTACCGAAAAACCTAAGAATATGAATCCTTGCAGTCACGAAAGCTTCAAATCTAGCTCTTTCTCTCTCGTGCGGACTCGGTGGTTTATTTTTATCTCGCAATTTTCTCAACTTGTATGTTGAATTAACAGCGATTGCAATGGGCCCTTGAAGTCAATTAGCAAAAAGGAAAAAAGAGGTGTGGGAAAGTGATTAGCCGTATGAACTGTGAGTTTTTGTTTCGAGAGTTAACTGCTATATACTGGATAATTGGTTCAATCTTAATTTTAGAACTTTCGTGACTGATATCTGTCTGCTAATATGTCTGTCTATAGTTTTCTGGTTAGATTTTATGTCGCTATTTCATTATACCTGATGATGATTGCTTGTGTTGCAATCGAAACGTCGTATTCTATTATTTAATTTAATTTATTATTTTATCTTTAGACGTGACTTAACCGAAAGAAACAAATAATGGATAATTGTTTTTTTACCCTTCTATCTGGCAAGGAAACTGACACCTTTTTTTTTACAAGGAGTCATGTTTGCATAGACTACAATACCTGCAGTCATAATGCAAACAAAAAACACAACCCTGATAATGTATGTGCACTGTCCTTGAAGTTGATTGGTCCACACCCGAGACAGCTTTCCTTAGAGCCTAGTCTCACATGGTGTTGGACCAGATGACGCCAAAAGGCGCACAACTCAAGGACAATGCACCATCAGAGTATGAGAGCTCGGGGTAAGCATTTACACCATTGGAACCTCATTTGCCAGTAGCAAAATTATGATAATTGTTTTTTTTTATCCTTTTA
>NC_136339.1:3073525-3080182 GCF_964198595.1 Lampetra fluviatilis
ACGGGGGGAACCTTTGTCTTTGTGTACACAACGTGCTAGCGGTTAGCGCGCCACACTACAGATCAACACACACAGACGTGGATGAGAGGACATGCAGATTTTCCTCTCCCCCCTCTCTGTCTCTCATCTCTCCCCTCTCTCATCTCTCATCTCTCTCTGTCTCTCATCTCTCATCTTTCTCTCATCTCCCCTCTCTCATCTCTCTCATCTCACTCTCCTCTCTCCATCTCTCTCATCTCTCCCTGTCCTCTCTATCTCACCCCTCTCTCTCACCTCTCATCTCTCTCTCATCTCTCATCTCTCTCTCATCTCTCTCTCCTCTCCCCTCTCTCCCTGTCCCTCTCTCCGTCTCTCTTCTCTCGTTTCTCTCTCTCCATCTCTCATCTCTCCCTGTCCTCTCTATCTCCCCACTCTCTCGTCATCTCTCTCATCTCCCCTCTCTCCCTGTCCCTCTCTCCATCTCCCCTCTCTCCCTGTCCCTGTCCCTCTCCCCGTCCCCCCCCCAGGCGGTCATCCAGGGTGCGTTTAGCACGGGTGAGAGTGCTGAGGAGGAGTCGGGCGGGGAGACGCGCTTCGCTTACTTCCCCGCCTCGGCGGTCGGCGGCGATGGCACGGCCATCGTGGCGGCACAGGCCGGGGAGACCACGCTCAGCCAGGCCGTGGCAAGCGCCGGCGGTGAGTGGCTGGAGACGGGTGGGTCGGTGGTGATGGGTCGGTGGTGATGGGTGGGTGGTGATGGGTCGGTGGCGATGGCACGGCCATCGTGGCGGCACAGGCCGGGGAGACCACGCTCAGCCAGGCCGTGGCAAGCGCCGGCGGTGAGTGGCTGGAGACGGGTGGGTCGGTGGTGATGGGTCGGTGGTGATGGGTGGGTGGTGATGGGTCGGTGGCGATGGCACGGCCATCGTGGCGGCACAGGCCGGGGAGACCACGCTCAGCCAGGCCGTGGCAAGCGCCGGCGGTGAGTGGCTGGAGATGGTTGGGTGGGTGGCGATGGGTCGGTGGTGGTGGATGGGTGGTGATGGGTCGGTGGTGATGGGTCGGTGGCGATGGGTCGGCGGTGGTGGGTGGAGTGTTTGCTACTCACACTTGCCCCAACAGTCTGTTGATGCTATACACTGTATACAGGGATCTTTGTCTTTGTGAGCGATTGGTGTTTGCTAACGGAACTTTCCCCTACTGTCTGTTGTTGCTATACGGGGGATCTTTATCTTTGTGAGCTATCTGTGCCCGCTAACGGCACTCTTGCCTCAATAGTCTACTGAGGCTCCCCGCCCACCACTCCCCACCCACCACTCCCCACCCACCACTCCCCACCCATCGTCCATGCCGGGTGGTGGTGGTGGTGGTGGTGTTGGCGGTGTAGGTTTAATGACGACATTCATGTTCTCGCAATCTCTAATCCCACCCCCCCCGAAAAAAACCCAACGTTACTGTAGATAATATCTGTCGCGAAGGCCTACCTACCGGCTGTCGCGAAGGCCTACCTGCCGACTGCGTGTTAGGTAGGCCTTCTATCAGCGGCCTGTGCCGATCCCCCGTTTCCACGCGCTGCTCTCAATCCCACGCACTCGTTCACATTTTGCGTCTCCCGTTGAAACATTTTTCGGAGCGCCGCGTCTCTCCGCGCCTCATCTAGCGCCCGTCTTGCTCCGATGTTTCGCGTCCCTCGTCCCGATCCGCGCCTGTTGCATCAACGCGCCGCGCGCGAGATACGAGATCGGCGTTGAAACGTCGTCATTTTGAGAGCGCCGATCAAAACCGTGGCGGCTGCCGTTTCATTATTACGGGAGTTGCATCAAAGGGAAAATGTGTAACAGCCGACTCGTTTGAAAAGGCTTCTTGCTTGCATCTTTGTTTTTTGTTTGACACACGGGCCGCATGTAAATTTGCTGGGAGCAGTAAAGATTGCAGGTGGAATTGGGACAAGTGGATTTTCTGAAGGAGGGCCTTGGGCCTCAAGTGGGCTGGCTGGGGGGTGAGTTTCTCCACCGGACGAGGGCATATGGAGAGCTTGCAGCTTCCTGCGAGAAATTGTTGCGTCGTCGTCGTCGTCATCATAATCGTTGTCATCATCGTGAATGTCATCGTGATTATCATCATTGTCGTCATTGTCGTCATCGTCATTATCATCATCGTCGTCATCGTCGTCATCATCATTATCATCGTCATCATCGTCGTCATCATCGTCACTGTCATCATCATCGTCGCCGTAATAATCATTATCATCATCGTCATGATCATCATCATCATCACCATAATCGTCATCATAATCATGGTTCTTGTCGTCATTATCATCATCATCGCCGTCATTGTTATCAGGATCATCATCATCAAAATCATCATCAAAGTCACCGTCGTCGTCTTCGTCAGACTCCACGATAGGGGATGGCGGGGGGCGGTTGGCGGGCGGCGGTTAGGGGGGGCAGTTGGTGGGGGGGCGGTTGGTGGGGGGGCGGTTGGCGGGCGGCGGTTAGGGGGGGCAGTTGGTGGGGGGGGCGGTTGGTGGGGGGGGCGGTTGGCGGGAGGCGGTTGGTGGGGGGGCGGTTGGTGGGGGGCGGTTGGTGGGGGGCGGTTGGCGGGGGGCGGTTGGTGGGCGGCGGTTGGTGGGGGGCGGTTGGTGGGCGGCGGTTAGTGGGGGGCGGTTGGTGAGTGGCGGTTGGTGGGGGGCGGTTGGTGGGCGGCGGTTAGTGGGGGGCGGTTGGTGAGTGGCGGTTGGTGAGTGGCGGTTGGTGGGGGGGGCGGTTGGTGGGGGGGCGGTTGGTGGGGGGGGCGGTTGGTGGGTGGCGGTTGGTGAGTGGCGGTTAGTGGACCTCTTGCGTAGGCGTTCCCCCAGCGACTCGTCACGCGATTCCGGCGTTGTGAGTTGCGTGTCCACGGTGCGTGGACCAGCGGTTTGCCGGTGCTGTGGTGGTGGTGGTGACCACGGGGGGGGGGGGGGGGGGGGGGTGTGGATAAAACCGCATGTACACGCACACACCGTACACACACACACCGCACGTACACACATACACACCGCACGTACACACACACACACCGCACGTGCACACACACCGCACGTGCACACACATGCACGTACACACACACACACCGTACACACACACACCGCACGTACACACATACACACCGCACGTACACACACACACACCGCACGTGCACACACACCGCACGTGCACACACATGCACGTACACACACATGCACGTACACACACACCGTACACACACACACACCGCACGTGCACACACACCGCACGTGCACACACATGCACGTACACACACACACACACCGTACACACACACACCGCACGCACTCACACCGCTCGTACTCATTTTAGGCTGAGTCTCTCTGAGGGGAGGCCCATGACCGCTTTCAGATAATCGCCTTTGTCGGATGCTAATGGTCCACACATGATGCACGGTGCGACTGAAGCACAACAACAACAATAACAACAATAACAACAACAATAACAACAACAATAACAACAACAATAACGACAACAGCATCCTTGGTCGTGGTGTGAAATTCTCTTCGTTGTATTTCAAGGCGACTTGCAAACCCAGCAGAGGCCTGAAACAATGAAACGCACTTTCCCGTTCAGACAAAGGCAGAGATCGCCCGTGTAGCCTCCACAGACCGCTGGGGCAAGTGCCGTTAGCGGGTAGCAGCACCTAGGAAGGTGGGAACGGTATACGAGGGGGGTTGGGTGGCCAGCTCCACACACAGAGACACACACGCACATAGACACACACGCACAGACACACAGAGATACACACATGCACAGAGACACACACCTGCATGCACGCACACAGACACGCACACACAGACACACACATGCACACACAGAGACACACACACACATGCACACACAGAGACACACAAACACACGCAGACACACAGACAGACACACAGAGACACACACGCACGCACACACAGAGACACGCACACACACAGACGCACACACAAACACGCACACACAGACACGCACACACAGACACGCACAGACACACACGCACAGACACACACGCACACACACAGACACGCACACACACAGACACACACACACAGACACACACACACAGACACACACAAACAAACACGCATGCACACACAGACACGCACACACAGACACGTACACGCACACAGACACGCACACACGGACACGTACACACACACACACGTACACACAGAGACACAAAGATAAAGCTCCCCCATATAGCCTCAACTCTCTGTAAGGGCACGTGCTGTTAGCGAGCACCTATGAAAGCCAGAACGCAATACCACGCCCGGCCGCCTTTGTCTCCCCAGTGACGATGTTTACACACCACACCAGGTACTCATTTGAGGCCGAGTCTACCTAGGGGGGAGGTCCATGACCGGTCCAGATATTCGTCACCGGTGTTGGCCGTGAGCGGGAATCGAACTCGGGTCGCCGGGTTCGTAGCGCAGCGTAGCGCTAACCGCTGCACCACCGCTCCCCAGACGCACGCACACGCACGCACATGCACGCACGCACACAACGTTGGCTTGCATGCGCCCCAGTGATCTGTGGGGAAACATTTGTTTTCTTTTTTTTTACTCTTGTCTGTGTGTGTGTAGCCAGGGGCATATGCATTGCCAATCCAGATAGTCGCTGACAGGAAAAAAACTGAGCGCAAGAACAGCAACAACAAAAAAAGTTAAAGTTGCCATGAGCTCTGGAGAAAGGTTAGAAGAGAGTGGCGTTTCGCTCGGAATACGTTGCGCGGATTTATATATAACGGCATAACAATGCGATGCCGTCGTGGCCTTTATATATATTTTTTATCTGGCGAAAGCACACGCGCTTTCGCGAGCAGGGCACGTGCGTGCGTGCGTGCGCGATTTGCGGAGCGGCGGTGCAGCGGTTAGCGCTACGAACCCCCCTGGCAGCGACCAGAGTTCGATGCCTACCTCGCGGTCAACGCCGGTGACGATTATTCGAAGCGCTCCTGACGCCCCCTCCACCCTCGGCTCGACTCTGCCTCAAATGAGTGCCTGTCAGAGGTCGCAGACGGGTTTTGATTCCTTACCCGTACCCGTACCCGGCCGCACCAGGGTCGCAAATGGGTACCCGTACCCGGCCGGGTACGGGTACCCGTTCCCTACCCGTACCCTACCCTACCCGCAATGAGTGACTCACGGCTGCTCACCAGTACCCGGCCGGGTATCGGGTAGGGTACGGGTATCGGGTACCTGATTGCGACCTCTGGGATGAAACCATGTTGCAGGCGCGGGTGGGTTGATTCTAGGAACTTGAATTGTGAGAAGAGACAAGACGTTGGGAAATGAGTGACAAACGGTGACTCACCAGTGACTCACGGCCTACCCGTACCCGGCCGCACCAGGGTCGCAAACGGGTACCCGTACCCGGCCGGGTATGGGTAGCCGGGTATCGGGTAGGGTACGGGTATCGGGTACCCGGTTGCGACCTCTGGTGCCTGTTGCTTGCAACCTGCAGTCTGATAATTGGTTTTTTACCCTTTTATCTGGCAACAAAACTGACGCCTTTTTTTACCCCGAGCTCTCATACTCTGATGGTGCATTGTCTTTGAGTTGTGCGCCTTTTGGCGTCATCTGGTCCAACACCATGTGAGACTAGGCTCTAAGAAAAGCTGTCTCGGGTGTGGACCAATCAACTTCAAGGACAGTGCATATCATCAGAGTTGTTTCTTTTTGTTTGCATTTTGACTGCTTGTGTTGTGATTATTGCAAATATGATGCCTTGTATAAAGGTGTCAGTTTTTGTACCAGTTGAAACGGTAAAAACTTATTACTATATTTTGCCACTGGTAAAGGATGTCTCATAGTGTAAATGCTTACCCTGAGATCTCATACTCTGATGGTGCGCTGTCTTGTAAAAAAAAAGGTGTCAGTTTTGTTGCCAGATAAAAGGGTAAAAAAACAATTATCATATTTTCTACTGGCAAATGAGGTTCCAATGGTGTAAATTCCTACCCCGAGCTATTCATACTCTGATGGTGCATTGTCTTTGAGTTGTGCGCCACGACCTCATGTACACCAGGCGAGGATGTTAACATCTCCCAGCCACCGTGATGATGATGAGAGAGAGAGACACGCAAACTCCAAATATACAGCAGCAGGCGTCAGGGTCGGGATGGAACCCACGACCTCCTGTAGACCAGGCGAGGGAGTTAACATCTCCTAGCCACCGTGATGATGATGAGAGAGAGACGCAAGCTCCAAATATACAGCAGCAGGCGTCAGGGTCGGGATGGAACCCACGACCTCCTGTACACCAGGCGAGGTAGTTAACATCTCCTAGCCACTGCAGCGCTCACTTGAGCCACAAACCCAACAAAACCGAGTTCGATTCCCACACGAAAAGAGGGGATAGACAAAGCTCGCCCGTATAGCCTGAACACACAGTTGGGGCAAGTGCTGTTCGGCCGGCACGGCACACGAGAGGGGGTGGGTGGCCAACACCACGCCCGGCCGCCTTTGTCTCCCCGGTGGTGATGTTTTACACACCGCACCAGGTACTTGTTTGAAGCTGAGTCGACCTAGGAGAGGCCCAGGACCGGTTCAGAGACAATCGTCAGAGCGGTGTTGGCTGTGAACGCGAATCGGTCCTCTCACCCCCCCGCCCTCCCCCATGCCTGCTCAGGGTTCGAGCGAGC
>NC_136339.1:3080382-3191710 GCF_964198595.1 Lampetra fluviatilis
GTATATTGTAGTGTAGTATTCTGGAGTGTGTAGTGTAGTGCCATGTATAGTAGCCGGATCGGCCCCCGGGGTAACCGCCGGACTACGTTGGAAGCAGCCGGAAAAGTCGCGTCTGCGACCGGATGAACCGATGACGCAGCTGTAGAGGGAATGTGTGTGTCGCCTTGTCAAATACGCTTATTTGGGTGAAAACAAGTATAACCCGTAAAAACTAAGTTTTTCACTATAAATCCTTTATATGCGTGGCGGCTAGAGTCCTCTCGTCCTCTGGCTTGAGATGGCTGCCACCTATGGGTCAGATGATTGTCTGCCAGCATTAAGCAATTGGTAAGTAAATATAATATTTTTGTCCTAAAAAGTGTAAAATTTTGGAGAAAAAAATTTCACGAACATTCATTGTCACGCACAACGAGTCTGTGTGCAAAATGTCAGCTCGATTGGATCACGGGAAGTGGGTTAAAAAAGGACCGAAAGATTTGCACGGTCGCAAGCAAGCAAGCAAGTGAACTTAATATAAAGGATTTAAAAAGGGGGGTCGGTAGGGGTGGTGGTGGCGGGGGTGGTGGGTAACTTTTCGATGCTATCGGAAGGAATTAAGCCACTTTTAACGCGCATTTTCCCCCCGCGCGCACTCGCTTAACGAGCAAATCTCCTTAACGACCGGTTTCGTGGAACCACAATTACCGTCCTTAAGTTGTAGTAGTAGGAGGGAGTCGGCCATTCTGTGTGTGTTGTTTTTTCTGTTCTTTTATTATTTCCAGAGCTGAATGGGTTTTGCTTTCCTCTCCCTCTCCCCCCCCCCCAGTAGATTAATAGATTAATTGTTGAACCAAATTAAACACGACGCTTTTCGCTTTTTTAATGCAATCAACGGAGTCACCGGCAAAACCGGTGCCCCCCCCCCCCCGCCTCCCTCCCCCCCCCCCCCCCCACGATCTCCAGAACACGCCAAGTTGAAGCCCAAACTGCGGCTTTTTGCGGCCGATCAGTTCCGATACCAGCAAACGTCGTTCGCTGGAGCAGCGTGCTCAGCCCTGGAGTTCAGCGCCTTCCGATCTCTGAGCCACTTTGGCCAGCCACGTCATCAATATTCAGAATTGTGGGGAGGGTGGAGGTAGTAGATTTGAAGCTTTCGTGACTGCAAGGATTCATATTCCTAGGTTTTTTTCTGCGTGATTAAGCATGCAAAAAAGATTTAACTACACTTATTTGACCAATCTTATTTGACAGACAACTATTACAGGTTTACCATGTTTAGTTGTTTTCACACTATTGTTAGGTAGGCCAGGTTGAGTCACAAACCGTACCTCTCCATAACAAAGGCTCACCCTCTTAAGCCTCACCTTACCATATGAATAAAAAGTGTGCCGTACTTGGCCCTTCCCCCCCTCTCCAACCATTATATATACGGAGTGGTAGCTCTTGCAATCTCTCATTTACTTGATACAGCTGTCGTGGCTGTGACGGTTCCACCTGAAGACGGAAGCTTGTGTTGCCTCCGAAACGTCGTGATTTTTATTTTATTTTACTTTAATTAATTTTAATGTTTTACCTACGTAACTTTTACCGAAAAAAAAACCTAAGAATAGGGTGGAGGTAGTGGGGAGTGAGGGAGGGAAGGGGAGGGTTTGTGGATTCGAACTCAGGAATATCAGCGGGGGCGGTTGCTACCTCCGTGTCTCTGACCTCTTCTGCGGAGTTTGGTGGTGCATGTTGTTTACGTAGTTTATTGTGAAAATTCGGTCACAGTTCCTATGATCATTGCTGTTTCATTACTTTCACGGTTTTATTTTTGGTGATTTCCGAAAAGTTATTTGGTTTGGCCATGTTTGTTTGTTTGTAGTACGGAGTTTAGACTGATGGCCTTAATCTAAGTTGTCTTGTGGTTGTTGTTGTTGTTTGACTTGCATCCACTGGGATTTTTGCACACAGCGTTGGTGTGTAACGGTGATTTTTCCGCAACATTTTGCCGTCTTTTCTTGGATGTTCTGTTTTGCACTCGGTCACATATTCACTTGAAGATGTTTCCTTGTTCATGTTTTTTGTTTGTTGCGGTTGCACCCGATTCAAGAGCCGAACGGCTCACAGGCCCATACCTAATACATGAACTTGAACTTCTTGGTCAAAGTTTCGACGGGGTGTTACTGTCTGATTCATTTAAGCCGCTATTAACTTTTAACGCGAAGCGACGGGGCGAGCCCCGGAACACGGGAATAAAATAAAATAACAAAAATTAATCGCCAACTTTTCCTGCTCATCGCTCTGCGTTAGGGGTGGCGTACCGGAGAAAGGGGGGCGGGGGGGGGCGGTGAGATTACGGGTGACAGGGGGTAGTTGCGAGGGGGGTGGATAAGGTTTGACGGTTAAATTAGTGAACGAGCGAGCGACTGGACCGGACTGCTGTTGGCTACCACGTGGGGCGTGTCAGAATACGCGCGGATGTCAATAATTCAACGTGGATTGCAGGATTCGGGCGGACGGTTCGGCCGCTGTGTTGGAGACACAGAGGGGGAGGGTGGGGGAGGTGGAGGATATATGCCTGCCTTGCCTGCCTGCCGTTGCGACGAGTTGGAGTTTTCTTTTTAAGTGCGGTGGTTTTTTGGCCGTCCGCAAAAGAGATGCACTCAAAATTCCCCAAATATGCAGCAGCAGGCGTCAGGGTCGGGATCGAACCCGCGACCTCCTGTACACCAGGCGAGGTAGTTAACATCTCCTAGCCACCATGATGATGATGATGAGAGAGAGACACGCAAACTCCAAATATACAGCAGCAGGCGTCAGGGTCGGGATCGAACCCACGACCTCCTGTATACCAGGTGAGGTAGTTAACATCTCCTAGCCACCATGATGATGATGAGAGAGAGAGACACGCAAACTTCAAATATACAGCAGCCATAATCAGGGTTGGGATTGAACCCACGACCTCCTGTATACCAGGTGAGGTAGTCAACATCTCCTAGCCACCTTGGGGGTGTCAGGGTTGGGATCGAACCCGCGACCTCCTGTATACCAGGCGAGGTAGTTAACATCTCCTAGCCACCGTGATGATGATGAGAGAGAGAGACACGCAAACTCAACATATACAGCAGCAGACGTCAGGGTTGGGATTGAACCCACGGCCTCCTGTACACCAGGCGAGGTAGTTAACATCTCCTAGCCACCGTGATGATGATGAGAGAGAGAGACACGCAAACTCAACATATACAGCAGCAGACGTCAGGGTTGGGATTGAACCCACGGCCTCCTGTACACCAGGCGAGGTAGTTAACATCTCCTAGCCACCGTGATGATGATGAGAGAGAGAGACACGCAAACTCAACATATACAGCAGCAGACGTCAGGGTTGGGATTGAACCCACGGCCTCCTGTACACCAGGCGAGGTAGTTAACATCTCCTAGCCACCGTGATGATGATGAGAGAGAGAGACACGCAAACTCAACATATACAGCAGCAGACGTCAGGGTTGGGATCGAACCCGCGACCTCCTGTACACCAGGCGAGGTAGTCAACATCTCCTAGCTGCCGTGTTGGATCTTCAGGAGCTGCGTGGACGCTTTGCGATGTCTCTTGAGGCAGACTCCCCTCTACCCCCACCACCCTGGGTCCCCCGTTGACACGATTTGCCTTCGTGATGGGTTTTTTGGCAGTTTATTTTGGTAAGAAATTTCCACCTCGAGTCATTTTCATATGATTTATATATATCTATCTGCACACGTGTTTATTTTCGAGGTTAGCGTCTTGCAGCCCAGACGAGACGATCGGCAGGCACGGCGTCAAAGCAGCCCGGCGCACGCACGCACACGCGTACGGGAAGGTTTAAAAAAAAAATAACAAACAAAAAGCCGTTCAGTTTTATAGAGCGCTTATTTTGTTTTAACCAGCGCTCAAGGGACCGGGATGTGAGATCGAGAGAGAGCGAGCGAGCTACCTTCAGCTAAAAAAAAATTCTTGTGGCTGTTTTCCCACTTGATGACGATTGCTGTTGTTGCAGTCGAAACGTCGCGATGTATTTTGTATTTTCTACCCACGTGACTTTACCGAAAGAACCAAAGAGAATGGATTCCTGCAGTCACGAAAGCTTGAAATCAACAGAACAATAATATAATACTCTGGTTATTTCGGCAAAGTCACGTAGGTAGAAATAAAATACAACTATTTTAATTATCATTAATGTATTTCTACCCACGTGACTTTACCGAAAGAACCAAAGAGAATGGATTCCTGCAGTCACGAAAGCTTGAAATCAACAGAACAATAATATAATACTCTGGTTATTTCGGCAAAGTCACGTCGGTAGAAATAAAATACAACTATTTTAATTATCATTAATGTATTTCTACCCACGTCACTTTACCGAAAGAATCAAAGAGAATGGATTCCTGCAGTCACGAAAGCTTGAAATCAACAGAACAATAATATAATACTCTGGTTATTTCGGCAAAGTCACGTAGGTAGAAATAAAATACAACTATTTTAATTATCATTAATGTATTTCTACCCACGTCACTTTACCGAAAGAACCAAAGAGAATGGATTCCTGCAGTCACGAAAGCTTGAAATCAACAGAACAATAATATAATACTCTGGTTATTTCGGCAAAGTCACGTAGGTAGAAATGAAATACAACTGTTTTATTTATCATTATTTTTTTTCTACCCACGTCACTTTACCGAAAGAACCAAAGAGAATGGATTCCTGAAGTCACGAAAGCTTCAAATCTAGATTGTCTTTAACCCTCTCGGTTGTGTGCTACCCCGTTCACCTCCGAATCTCTCGGGGGAGCACTCAAAACGGCTCGTAGTTGGTTTTACTTGCGCGTAGGAGAAAATAAAATGTATTCCGCGTCTGCCGTTGTTTTAATTGTTTTTCGGCCGTTTGCACAAAGGCGTCGTTCCGCAGAGAAACACCGTAGCCACTCGACCACCGCCACCACTCTACGATAGCCGGCGCTGAAAACCGCGGCCGCAATCACGCGCCCTCCCCCGCCCCGCCGCACGGCCTTGTGGGAGCCTCGGGAGCCGATGACGAAGTTAGTTTGATAATTGTTTTTTTTTATTCTTTATATTAAGTTCGCTTGCTTGATTAGGACCGTGCAAATCTTTCGGTCGTTTTTTAACCCACTTCCCGTGATCCAATCGAGCTGACATTTTGCACACAGACTCGTTGTGCGTGACAATTAATTTTCGTGAAAATTTTTTTTCCATAACTTTACACTTTTTTGGAAAAAAAAAATTATATGTAATTACCAATTGCTTAATGGTGGCAGGCAATCATCTGACCCATAGGTGGCAGCCATCTCAAGCCAGAGGACGAGAGGACTCTAGCCGCCACGCATATAAAGGATTTATAGTGAAAAACTTAGTTTTTACGGGTTAATTTTTTTACCCTTTAATCTGGCAACAAAACTGACACCTTTTTTACGAGGAGTCATGTTTGCATAGACCACAATACCTGCAGTCGTAATGCAAACAAAAACCAATTATCATATTTTTTCTGGCAAATAAGGTACCAATGGTGTAAATGCCTGCTGCTGTATATTTGGAGTTTGCGTGTCTCTCTCATCATCATGATCATGGTGGCTAGGAGATGTTAACTACCTCGCCTGGTATACAGGAGGTCGTGGGTTCGATCCCGACCCTGACGACGCCTGCTGCTGTATATCTGGAGTTTGAGTGTCTCTCTCTCATCATCATCACGGTGGCTAGGAGATGTTAACTACCTCGCCTGGTGTGCAGGAGGTCGTGGGTTCAATCCCGACCCTGACGCCTGCTGCTGTACATCTGTAGTTTGCGTGTCTCTCTATCTACCCGTGGTCGCGTGGATTTTTCTCCAGGTCCACCGTTTTGTTCACCTCCACGTCCAGAAATCGACATCGCGCGTTCCGAGTATTAGGCTGATTATAGCCTTCCGCGCTCGGAGGCCTAAAGTGCTGTTTAATTAATTGCGGAGGCAGAAATTAATTTGTTTTAATTATTAACCTCATTTAACACGAGTTCCCTCCCCTCCCCGTTATTATTTCAGATCCGCTCTGATTTATAATTTCCCACGCCTACGCTGGAAACTCTGAATGACTGGAGGCGGGGAGAGGAGGTGGGGAGAGTAGGCGGGGGAGGCGCTGGAAATTATTAATCGGCAGTAATCGCTCTCTGCATTGGAGCCATTAAACATTCATTTTGTCTCGTAAATTGCCGCGTCGCTTCCGTGCGACGCCTTCGACGCGCCCGTTTCTTCCGCGTCTTCCCGGCGGGCGGTTTCGTGCCTCTGGGCTCCGTCCGCCTGTTTCGTAACACGCCGGGGGAGGGAGGGGCGGGGGGGGTCACGGTGAGCCTCGCGCGAAGACGCGTCGGGCGTGAGCCGAACTCGTTTTCCATCGTACTCTCAGTTTTTTCGGTAAAGTCACCGTGTAGGTAAAAAAATGAAATTAATAAAAAATAAAATGATAAAAATCACGACGTTTCGGAGGCAACACGAGTCTCCGTCATCAGGTGGGGGACCGTCACAGCCAGATTAGCTGCATCAAGTGAGGCAGGGATTCCAAGATGCAAGTTCCTCAGCAGATGTGAGTGTGAAAGCGATGGGGGGTATGACCTTGTTATCGCGGCGTTTCGGAGGCAACACAAGCTTCCGTCTTCAGGTGGAACCGTCACAGCACGATAGCTGTATCAAGTAAAGAGACATTTTAAGAAAACAGTGCTTGTATATTTTGAAAGCGATGGGTGTGACCTTGTTATCTCGGCATCTCTTGAGGAAGGCCGGCGTCTCGAGAAGCTGCTGTGACTTCTTGTCTCGTTGTCTGTTAAAAACTCTAACAGATAGGTGCAATTCCTCCCCGTAGAGGGCATTCATTCTATATTTGAAGCTTTCGTGACTGCAAGGATTCATACTCTTAGGTTTTTTCGGTAAAGTCACCGTGTAGGTAAAAAAATGAAATTAATAAAAAAATAAAATGATAAAAATCACGACGTTTCGGAGGCAACACAAGTCTCCGTCATCAGGTGGGGGACCGTCACAGCCAGATTTGCTGCATCAAGTGAGGCAGGGATTCCAAGATGCAAGTTCTTAAATACAACTTATAGGTTCTTTCGGTGAAGTCACGTAGAAGGGAAGTAATAAAATAATAAAAATAAAACATAATAAAATAATTCTCACGACGTTTCGGCCACAACGCAAGCAGCCGTCCTCAACGCAAGCAGCCGTCCTCAGGTGAGGACGGCTGCTTGCGTTGTGGCCGAAACGTCGTGACTTTGACTTTACCGAAAGAACCAAGAAGATGAATCCCTGCAGTCACGAAAGCTTTAAATCGAAAGTTTTTGGATAGAATTTATGCAGGTGCTTATAAGTGTGTGTCAAGATCGGCCTCTGTGGAGGAGGCTCGTGAAGGACGCTGCTGCTACTGGGCAGTTGGAGGCAGTCGCCCTCCAACAACAACGGAGGGCGGAGGAGCGACGCTCACAACAACGAGCGGAGCGCCGGGTGGTTAAAGCACAGCAAGTTGGTACAGTAGGGGGCACAGGTGGTGCATCAGCCAGTCATCTCGGTCATCTCAGTCGACCCGTGGCACCTGCTGGGTCTGCCCCGTGACCTCCTGCCAGCGGGCGTTCGACACTTCACGTGGCCTCAAGGTGCACTTGGCCTGGCACAAACGTCGTGGTGACCTCACCGCCACTTAGTGGCGAATGGCGGTTGTTGTTGTGTGAAGAGTGGTTGTGTAGCGGTTAGTGCCACGCTGCGCTACGAACCTGGCGCCCTGGGTTCGATTCCTGCTCACGGCCAACACCGGTTACGATTATCTGAACCGGTCCAGGGCCTCTCCTAGGTCGACTCAACCTCAAATGAATGCCTGGTGCGCTGTGTAGTAAACATCGCCACTGGGGAGACAAAGGCGGTCGGGCGTGGTGCTGGCCACCCACCCCCTCGTGTGCCGTGCCGGCCTTCATAGGTGCTGCTACTCGCTGACAGCACTTGCCCCTACAGTCTGTTGAGGCTACGCGGGTGGTGTGGGGGGGGATCTTTGTCTTTGAAGAGCTTGGAAAACAAATTTGGAAGAAAAAAATATTGGGGCTTTACCGAAAAAATCCTAAGAATATGAATCCTTGCAGTCACGAAAGCTTCAAATCTAGAATAGGGCGTCAGTACCTTAACACACAATTCAGCATGTTGACTTACTCGGCAAGGCCAGTGCCCCACGTGTGTCAAATCAACGAGGGTTCGCCGCGGTTTCGGTTGCTTGGCGAAGCCGTCGCTGTTGATCAACAGCGTCGCCCAGAAGAGCCCGGGCGCAAAGCTTGAGCCGCAGAAACCATCGGCCGGTTATCCGAACGCCTGGGAGTTCAGCCTCTTCACGGTTGCGTTGGTGCGTGCTTTCGCCACACACCCCGCCGCCTGCTGTCTTGATGTTAGCCTGCGTCAACACGAGCGTGGGACGGGTGCGGAGGCGGAGGGGAGTGTTTTGAAAATGTTTCGACGCGATTCGGCGATGAATGTCACGTGGATGCTAAATGCGTGGGGACGACGGTTTTCAGAGTTCAAGTTTCATGTATTAGGTGTATAGCCCTGTGAGCCATTCGGCTCTTGAATCGGGTGCAACCGCAACAAACAAAAAACTAAAACGTGAACAAAAAAACATCTTGAAGTGAATATGTGACTGAGTGCAAACACAAAATCCAAGAAAAGACGGCAAAATATTGCAGAACAAAAACACCGTTACACACCAACGCTGTGTGCAATAAAACCCAGTGGGATGCAAGTCAAACAACCAACAACATCCACAAGACAACTTTGATTAAGGCCATCAGTCTAACTCTGTACTACAACAAACACACAGTACACACAGAGTACACACACAGTACACACACAGTACACACACAGTACACACACAGTACACAGAGTACACACACAGTACACACACAGTACACAGAGTACACACATAGTACACAGATTACACACACAGTACACACATAGTCCACAGAGTACACACACAGTACACAGAGTACACACATAGTACACAGATTACACACACAGTACACACATAGTACACAGAGTACACACACAGTACACAGAGTACACACATAGTACACAGATTACACACACAGTACACACATAGTCCACAGAGTACACACACAGTACACAGAGTACACACATAGTACACAGATTACACACACAGTACACACACAGTACACAGAGTACACACACAGTACACAGAGTACACACACAGTACACACACAGTACACAGAGTACACACACAGTACACACACAGTACACAGAGTACACACACAGTACACAGAGTACACACACAGTACACACACAGTACACACACAGTACACAGAGTACACACAGAGTACACACACGGTACACAGAGTACACACACAGTACACAGAGTACACACACAGTACACACACAGTACACACACAGTACACACAGTACACACAGAGTACACACACGGTACACAGAGTACACACACAGTACACAGAGTACACACAGAGTACACACATAGTACACACAGTACACAGAGTACACACAGAGTACACACAGAGTACACACAGTACACAGAGTACACACACAGTACACACACAGTACACAGAGTACACACACAGTACACAGAGTACACACACAGTACACACAGAGTACACACATAGTACACACATAGTACACACACAGTACACAGAGTACACACACAGTACACAGAGTACACACACAGTACACAGAGTACACACACAGTACACACACAGTACACACACAGTACACAGAGTACACACACAGTACACAGAGTACACACACAGTACACACACAGTACACACACAGTACACACACAGTACACACATAGTACACACACAGTACACAGAGTACACACACAGTACACACACAGTACACACACAGTACACACACAGTACACACATAGTACACACACAGTACACAGAGTACACACACAGTACACACACAGTACACAGAGTACACACACAGTACACACACAGTACACACACGGTACACAGAGTACACACACAGTACACACACAGTACACACACAGTACACACACGGTACACAGAGTACACACACAATATTGTTCCACGTCCGACGTATTAACGGTGGTAAAAAAAAACCTAAATGTAATATTTCGCGTTTTTTGTCGTCGTCGTCGTTGTTGTCAAACAGTGGAGCGACGCCGACGGGACAAGATCAACAACTGGATCGTGCAGCTCTCTAAGATCCTGCCCGACAGCGTCACGGAGAACAGCAAGACGGGCCAGGTGTGTATACTCAAGCGTGTGCACGCGTGGGTGGTGGCGGTGCGTGTGGTGGTGTGTGCGGTGGTGGTGGTGTGTGTGCGGTGGTTGCGGTGGTGGTGTGTGTGCGGTGGTTGCGGTGGTGGTGTGTGTGCGGTGGTGGCGGTGGTGTTGTGTGCGGTGGTGGTGGTGGTGTGTGTGCGGTGGCGGTAGTGGTGGCGGTGGTGGTAGTGGTGGTGGTAGTGGTGGCGGCGGTGGTGGTGGCGGTGGTGGCGCTTCTGCGGCCGTCCGCAACGCTCTGCTTCCCTTCTCGATAGTCTGAAGAGAGAGACACGCAAACTCCAAATATACAGCAGCAGGCGTCGTCAGGGTCGGGATCGAACCCACGACCTCCTGCACACCAGGCGAGGTAGTTAACATCTCCTAGCCACCGTGATGATGATGATGAGAGAGAGACACGCAAACTCCAAATATACAGCAGCAGGCGTCGTCAGGGTCGGGTTCGAACCCACGACCTCCTGTGTACCAGGCGAGGTAGTTAACATCTCCTAGCCACCGTGATGATGATGAGAGAGAGAGAGAGAGACACGCAAACTCCAAATATACAGCAGCAGGCATCGTCAGGGTCGGGTTCGAACCCACGACCTCCTGTATACCAGGCGAGGTAGTCAACATCTCTTAGCCACCGCTGTGCCCGTGCCAGCCTTCACAGCTGCTACTCGCTAACAGCACTTGCCCCTACAGCCTGTTAGGGGCTATACTGTTGCGGGGATCTTTACCTTAGCACGTGCACATTGAGGAAGTTTAGGCCTATTATGGAGCCTTAGCTGACATCACGTAATGTCCCTTGGCTTGTCGGCAAACCCATTAACGCATAACACCATCGGTTAAAGGGACAAGCAGCAACAGACCTCCATTCCACTGTCTCCACCTATGAATAAAAGATGCCCCTTTGTCAACATCTGTCCTGGCAGGGTTTGTTTCATCAAGGGGCGATTATTTGCCGATAAGATCCCAGAATGCCTTTTTTTAGCAGGCCCGGCCCAGCTAAACGAAGACGGGGCCTTTCTAGCAGGTCTTCTGTGAACAAGAGCTTAGTAGATTTCGATTTAAAGCTTTCGTGACTGCAGGGATTCATCTTCTTGGTTCTTTCGGTAAAGTCACGTAGAAGGGAAGTAATAAAATAATAAAAATAAAACATAATAAAAAAATAAAAATAAAACATTGTAAAATAATAAAAATAAAACATAATAAAAAATAATAGAATAATAAAAATACAACATAATTCAATAATAAGACATAATAGAATAATAAAAATAAAAAAATAATAAAAATTAAACATAAAATAAAAAAAATAAAACATAATAAAATAATAAAAATAAAACAATACAATTTTGATTGAAAGCTTTCGTGACTGCAGGGATTCATCTTCTTGGTTCTTTCGGTAAAGTCACGTAGAAGGGAAGTAATAAAATAATAAAAATAAAACATAAAATAATTCTCACGACGTTTCGGCCACAACGCAAGCAGCCGTCCTCAGGTGAAGAACAGGTCACCTGAGGACGGCTGCTTGCGTTGTGGCCGAAACGTCGTGAGAATTATTTTGTTATGTTTTATTTTTATTATTTTATTATTTCCATTCTACGTGACTTTACCGAAAGAACCAAGAGCAAGGGCTTCGTAGCTCATCTGATTCCGCCCGTGGTCTGACGTGAACAATATGACTCTATGAGTCATCTCCTTTACCAGTGGCAAAATATAGTAGTAGGTTTTTACCCTTTAAACTGGTACAAAAACTGACACCTTTATACGAGGCATCATATTTGCAATAACCACAACACAGGCAGTCAAACTGCAAACAAAAAGAAACAACTCTAATGATGATATGCACTGTCCTTGAAGTTGATTGGCCCACACCCGAGACAGCTTTCCTTAGAGCCTAGTCTCCATTGGTGTTGGACCAGATGACACCAAAAGGCGCACAACTCAAAGACAGCGCACTATCAGAGTATTGAGAGCTCTGGGGGTAAGCATTTACACTATGAGACATCTCCTTTACCAGTGGCAAAATATAGTAATAGCTTTTTACCCTTTGAACTGGTACTAAACTTGTGTGATTCTACGGGTAGTGCAAATCTCCGCCGGGATTGCAAGGTGGTGGTTGTTCAGCGTCCTTACACGCGTCTGCACGCAAGTACGTCTGCGCATTGTGCCGGGAGCGTCGAAACAGCGTCCTCCTATCTGATGGTGGCGCGTTCCGTACTGATTGATGATCGCATTCCCTGCGCACCGTTATCAATATTCGTATTATTGCTGCCCAGGTCTCGGAGGGAGGGACGGAGGGGAGGCTGGGTGGGATGGTGGGTTGGGAGGGTCTGGGTGTGTGTGGGGGGAGTGGTGGTGCAGCGGTTAGCGCTACGCTGCGCTACGAACCCGGCGACCCGGGTTCAATTCCCGCTCGCGGCCAACACCGGTGACGATTATTTGAACCGGTTCTGGGCCTCCCCTAGGTCGACTCAGCCTCAAATGAGTACCAGGTGCGGTGTGTAAAGATCGCCACTAGGGAGACAAAGGCGGCCGGGCGTGGTGCTGGCCACCCACCCCCTCGTGTGCCGTGCCGGCCTTCGTAGGTGCTCGCTAACAGCACTTGCCCCAGCAGTCTGTTAAGGCTACTCGGGGGATCTTTGTCTTTGTTTTTTGAGTGGGAGGGAGGGAGGCCTCAAAGTGACAACCGATAACACGATAAGTCGCGCGTGTCTTTGTTACGTATCCCCCACAACGCACGTGTGTGTGCGCGCGTGCGCGCACGCGTGTGCGTGCATGTGCTTGCGTGTGTGCGTGTACGTGCGTGTGTGCGTGTACGTGCGTGTGTGCGTGTGTGCGTGCGTGTGTGTGTGCGTGCGTGCGTGCGTGTGTGTGTGCGTGCGTGCGTGTGTGTGTGCGTGCGTGTGTGTGTGCGCGCACGCGTGTGCGTGCATGTGCTTGCGTGTGTGCGTGTACGTGCGTGTGTGCGTGTGTGCGTGCGTGTGTGTGTGCGTGCGTGCGTGTGGGCGTGTGTGCGTGCGCGTGCGTGCCTGTGCGTGTGTGTGTGCGTGCATGCGCACACAGAGAGAGACAGAGAGAGACACAGAGAGAGACACAGAGAGAGACACAGAGAGAGACACAGAGAGAGACACAGAGAGAGACACAGAGAGAGACACAGAGACACAGAGAGACAGAGAGACACAGAGAGAGACACAGAGAGACACACAGAGAGAGACACAGAGAGAGACACAGCGAGAGACACAGCGAGAGACACAGAGAGAGACACAGAGAGAGACACAGAGAGAGACACAGAGAGAGACACAGAGAGAGAGACAGTGAGAGTCAGAGAGAGACAGAGAGAGACACAGAGAGACACACAGAGAGAGACACAGAGAGAGACAGTGAGAGTCAGAGAGAGACACAGAGAGAGACACAGAGAGACAGGGAGACACACAGAGAGAGACACAGAGAGACAGTGAGAGTCAGAGACACAGAGAGAGACACAGAGAGAGACACAGAGAGAGACACACAGAGAGAGAGACAGAGAGAGTCAGAGAGAGACACAGAGAGACACACAGAGAGAGACACAGAGAGACACAGAGAGACAGAGAGAGTCCGAGAGAGACGAAACTAAAGCGAGGAGCCGTTGCTGTCGGCAACGTCGAGAGGGACAAGTTGGAGCGCAGTTAACGACGGTGGTGGAGGGGGGGGGGCTCTTGGTTACCTTCTCGGTATCAAACTTTGCAGTAATGAAGCGGAACGCAACTAGCTGATGATGCTGATGATGCTGATGCTGATGATGATGATGGTGGTGATGGTGGTGATGATGATGGTGGTGATGATTATGATGGTGGTAATGGTGGTGGTGATGATAGTGATGGTGGTGGTGATGATGCTGATGATGATGGTGGTGATGGTGATGGTGATGATGATGGTGGTGATGATTATGATGGTGGTAATGGTGGTGGTGATGATAGTGATGGTGGTGGTGATGATGCTGATGATGATGGTGGTGATGGTGATGATGGTGGTGGTGATGATGGTGATGGTGATGATGATGATGGTGATGATGATGATGGTGGTAATGACGATTGTGGTGATGGTGGTGATGGTGGTGATGATGGTGATAATGATGGTGATGATGATGGTGGTGGTGATGGTGGTAATGATAGTGATGGTGGTGATGATGGTGATGATAGTGATGATGATGATGATAATGATGGTGATGATGGTGGTGGTGGTGATGATGGTGATGGTGATGATGCTGGTGGTGATGATGATGATGGTGGTAATGATAGTGGTGATGATGATGATAATGATGATGGTTGTGATGTAAAACGTGGGTAGCCGGCGTGTTTGCTCGACCGGTATGCCGGCTGGAGTTGAACCGCAACCCTCGCCGGCCGCAATGGCAATCGCCGGATCGAGCAAACGTCGCAAACGTCGCAAGCGTTGAGTCTATGGTGCAGTGTTGAGTCTATGGTGCAGTGTTGAGTCTATGGTGCAGTGTTGATTCTATGGTGCAGTGTTGAGTCTATGGTGCAGTGTTGATTGATTTTCAAAGCGACATGGAAGACGCCGCCCCGCTTAGGAGGCTGAACGACGGACGCGGCTATCATCTTCTTGGTTCTTTCGGTAAAGTCACGTAGAAGGGAAGTAATAAAATGATAAAAATAAAACACAATAAAATAATAAAAATAAAAAGTAATAAAATGTTAAAAATAAAAATATTAAAATTCTAAAAATAAAACATAATAAAATCATAAAAATAAAACATACTAAAATTATAAAAATAAAACAATAAAATTTCGATTTAAAGCTTCTTTCGTGACTGCAGGGATTCATCTTCTTGGTTCTTTCGGTAAAGTCACGTAGAAGGGAAGTAATAAAATAATAATAATAAAACATAATAAAATAATTCTCACGACGTTTCGGCCACAACGCAAGCAGCCGTCTTCGGCCATCGCTCACGTATCGGCACCGCCGATCGCTTCCCGTTATTTATATTATTTATTTCATCATTCGCACGCTTATCTGCAGGAAGGAGGCTCCATTCCACGCGCGTCCTGTCACCTTTAGCCCGACGCTGCTAGCTTCTCTACGGCGACGGTGGTGGTGGTGGGGGGGGGTAGGGGAGGGCGAGGGGGAGGGAGCGTGGTGGTGTGGTGGTGGTGGTGGTGATGGTGGGTGGGGGTGGGGGAGGATGGTGGGTGGGTGGGTGGTGGTGATGGTGATGGTGGTGTGGTGGTGGTGGTGGTGATGGTGGGTGGGGGTGGGGGAGGATGGTGGGTGGGTGGTGGTGATGGTGATGGTGGGTGGGGGTGGGGGAGGATGGTGGGTGGGTGGTGGTGGTGGTGATGGTGGTGTGGTGGTGGTGGTGATGGTGGGTGGGGGTGGGGGAGGATGGTGGGTGGGTGGTGGTGGTGGTGATGGTGGTGGCGGTGGCGGTGATGGTGGTGGCGGTGGTGGTGATGGTGGGGGGGGGGGGTGGGAGAGGATGGTGGGTGAGTGGGGGTTGTGGTGGTGGTGATGGTGGGGCGGTGATGGTGGTGATGATGGTGATGTTGGTGATGGTGTGGGGGTCCCTATTACCGGGATGAGGCGGTGGAGTTCAGGTTCTCCCCGTACCGGCTCCGTGTGTGTGCGAACGTTGAGGAGCAGAGCAAGGTGGTGGTGGTGGTGGTAGTGGTGATGGTGATGGTGGTGATGGTGGTGATGGTGGTGGTGATGGTGGTGATGGTGGTGGTGGTGGTGGTGATGGTGGTGGTGGTGGGTGGCGGTGGTGTTCAGGTTCCCCCCCGTGCCGGCTCCCGTGTGTGTGCGAACGTTGAGGAGCAGAGCAAGGTGGTGGTGGTGGTGGTGGTGGTGATGGTGGTGGTGGTGGTGGTGATGGTGGTGGTGGTGATGGTGGTGATGGTGGTGGCGGTGGTGTTCAGGTTCTCCCCCGTGCCGGCTCCCGTGTGTGTGCGAACGTTGAGGAGCAGAGCAAGGTGGTGGTGGTGGTGGTGGTGATGGTGGTGGTGGTGGTGGTGATGGTGGTGGTGGTGATGGTGGTGATGGTGGTGGCGGTGGTGTTCAGGTTCTCCCCCGTGCCGGCTCCCGTGTGTGTGCGAACGTTGAGGAGCAGAGCAAGGTGGTGGTGGTGGTGGTGGTGATGGTGGTGGTGGTGGTGGTGATGGTGGTGGTGGTGATGGTGGTGATGGTGGTGGCGGTGGTGTTCAGGTTCTCCCCCGTGCCGGCTCCCGTGTGTGTGCGAACGTTGAGGAGCAGAGCAAGGTGGTGGTGGTGGTGGTGGTGATGGTGGTGGTGGTGGTGGTGGTGATGGTGGTGATGGTGGTGGCGGTGGTGTTCAGGTTCTCCCCCGTGCCGGCTCCCGTGTGTGTGCGAACGTTGAGGAGCAGAGCAAGGGCGGCATCCTGTCCAAGGCCTGCGACTACATCCAGGAGCTGCGGCAGACGCAGCAGCAGCTGGTGGACAACATCAAGGAGACGGAACGCCTCCACATGGACAACGAGCTCCTCCGCCAACAGGTGACACACGCGGCGCACGCAACACACGCAACACATGCAACAACGTAACGCAACAACGTAACGCAACAACGCAACAACGTAACGCAACAACGCAACAACGCAACAACGCAACAACGTAACGCAACAACGTAACGCAACAACGTAATGCAACAACGTAACAACGTAACAACGTAACAACGCAACAACGTAACGCAACAACGCAACAACGCAACAACGCAACAACGTAACGCAACAACGTAACGCAACAACGTAATGCAACAACGTAACAACGTAACAACGTAACAACGCAACAACGTAACGCAACAACGCAACAACGCAACAACGCAACAACGTAACGCAACAACGTAACGCAACAACGTAATGCAACAACGTAACAACGTAACACAACAACGTAACGCAACAACGTAACGCAACAACGCAACAACGTAATGCAACAACGTAACAACGTAACAACGTAACAACGCAACAACGTAACGCAACAACGCAACAACGCAACAACGCAACAACGTAACAACGCAACAACGTAACAACGTAACAACGCAACAACGCAACAACGCAACAACGCAACAACGCAACAACGTAACAACGTAACAACGTAACAACGCAACAACGCAACAACGCAACAACGTAACAACGTAACAACGCAACAACGCAACAACGCAACAACGCAACAACGTAACAACGTAACGCAACAACGTAACAACGTAACAACGTAACTCAACAATGCAACGCACGCAACAACGTAACGCAACAACGCAACAACGTAACGCAACAACGTAACGCAACAACGTAATGCAACAACGTAACAACGTAACACAACAACGTAACGCAACAACGTAACGCAACAACGCAACGCAACAACGTAATGCAACAACGTAACAACGTAACGCAACAACGTAATGCAACAACGTAACAACGTAACGCAACAACGTAACGCAACAACGTAACAACGTAACAACGTAACGCAGCAACGTAATGCAACAACGTAACAACGTAACACAACAACGTAACGCAACAACGTAACGCAACAACGCAACGCAACAACGTAATGCAACAACGTAACAACGTAACGCAACAACGTAATGCAACAACGTAACAACGCAACAACGTAATGCAACAACGTAACAACGTAATGCAACAACGTAATGCAACAACGCAACGCAACAACGTAATGCAACAACGTAACAACGTAACGCAACAACGTAACGCAGCAACGTAACGACGTAACAACGTAACAACGTAACAACGTAACTCAACAATGCAACGCACGCAACAACGTAACGCAACAACGTAATGCAGCAACGTAACGACGTAACAACGTAACAACGTAACGCAACAACGTAACGCAGCAACGTAACGACGTAACAACGTAACAACGTAACGCAACAACGTAACAACGTAATGCAACAACGTAACGCAACAACGTAACAACGTAACGCAACAACGTAACAACGTAACGCAACAACGTAACGCAACAACGCAACAACGTAACGCAACAACGTAATGCAACAACGTAACAACGTAACGCAACAACGTAATGGAACAACGTAACAACGTAACGCAACAACGTAACGCAACAACGTAATGGAACAACGTAACAACGTAACGCAGCAACGTAACGACGTAACAACGTAACGCAACAACGTAACAACGTAACGCAACAACGTAACAACGTAACAACGTAACGCAACAACGTAACAACGTAACGCAACAACGTAACAACGTAACAACGTAATGCAACAACGTAACAACGTAACGCAGCAACGTAACGACGTAACAACGTAACAACGTAACTCAACAATGCAACGCACGCAACAACGTAACGTAACAACGTAATGCAACAACGTAACAACGTAATGCAACAACGTAACGCAACAACGTAACAACGTAACGCAACAACGTAATGCAACAACGTAACAACGTAACGCAACAACGTAACGCAGCAATGTAACGCAGCAACGCAACGCAACAACGTAACGCAACAACGTAACAACGTAACGCAACAACGTAATGCAACAACGTAACAACGTAACGCAGCAACGTAACGCAGCAATGTAACGCAGCAACGCAACAACGTAACTCAACAATGCAACGCACGCAACAACGCAACGCAACAACGTAACGCAACAACGTAACGCAACAACGTAACGCAACGCAACAACGTAACGCAGTAACGCAACAACGTGACGCAGCAACGTGACGCAGCAACGTGACGCAGCAACGTGACGCAGCAACGTGACGCAGCAACGTGACGCAGCAACGTGACGCAGCAACGTGACGCAGCAACGTGACGCAGCAACGTGACGCAGCAACGTGACGCAGCAACGTGACGCAGCAACGTGACGCAGCAACGTGACGCAGCAACGTGACGCAGCAACGTGACGCAGCAACGTGACGCAGCAACGTAACGCAGCAACGTAACGCAGCAACGTAACGCAACAACGTAACGCAACAACGTAACGCAACAACATAACGCAACAACGTAACGCAACAACGTGACCCAACAACGTAACGCAACAACGTGACTCAACAACGTGACTCAACAACGTAACGCAACAACGTAACGCAACAACGTAACGCAACAACGTAACGCAACACCGCAACAACGTAACGCAACAACGTAACGCAACAACGTGACGCAACACCGCAACAACGTAACAACGTAACGCAACAACGTAACGCAACAACGTGACGCAACACCGCAACAACGTAACAACGTAACGCAACAACGTAACGCAACAACGTGACGTGTGTTGAGTCTATGGTTGCAATGTTGACTCAACTGCCCATCGTTGTTGCTGCTGCGTCGTTGTTGCTGCTGCGTCGTTGTTGCTGCTGCGTCGTTGTTGTTGCTGCGTCGTTGTTGTTGCTGCGTCGTTGTTGCTGCTGCGTCGTTGTTGCTGCTTCGTCGTTGTTGCTGCTGCGTCGTTGTTGTTGCTGCGTCGTTGTTGTTGCTGCGTCGTTGTTGTTGCTGCGTCGTTGTTGTTGCTGCGTCGTTGTTGCTGCTGCGTCGTTGTTGCTGCTGCGTCGTTGTTGTTGCTGCGTCGTTGTTGTTGCTGCGTCGTTGTTGCTGCTGCGTCGTTGTTGCTGCTTCGTCGTTGTTGCTGCTGCGTCGTTGTTGTTGCTGCGTCGTTGTTGTTGCTGCGTCGTTGTTGTTGCTGCGTCGTTGTTGTTGCTGCGTCGTTGTTGCTGCTGCGTCGTTGTTGCTGCTTCGTCGTTGTTGCTGCTGCGTCGTTGTTGTTGCTGCGTCGTTGTTGTTGCTGCGTCGTTGTTGTTGCTGCGTCGTTGTTGCTGCTGCGTCGTTGTTGTTGCTGCGTCGTTGTTGCTGCTGCGTCGTTGTTGTTGCTGCGTCGTTGTTGTTGCTGCGTCGTTGTTGCTGCTGCGTTGTTGTTGCTGCTGCGTCGTTGTTGCTGCTGCGTCGTTGTTGCTGCTGCGTTGTTGTTGCTGCTGCGTCGTTGTTGCTGCTGCGTCGTTGTTGCTGCTGCGTCGTTGTTGCTGCTGCGTCGTTGTTGCTGCTGCGTCGTTGTTGCTGCTGCGTCGTTGTTGTTGCTGCGTCGTTGTTGTTGCTGCGTCGTTGTTGTTGCTGCGTCGTTGTTGTTGCTGCGTCGTTGTTGCTGCTGCGTCGTTGTTGTTGCTGCGTCGTTGTTGCTGCTGCGTCGTTGTTGCTGCTGCGTCGTTGTTGCTGCTGCGTCGTTGTTGCTGCTGCGTCGTTGTTGTTGCTGCGTCGTTGTTGTTGCTGCGTCGTTGTTGTTGCTGCGTCGTTGTTGCTGCTGCGTCGTTGTTGTTGCTGCGTCGTTGTTGCTGCTGCGTCGTTGTTGCTGCTGCGTCGTTGTTGTTGCTGCGTAGTTGTTGTTGCTGCGTTGTTGTTGCTGCTGCGTCGTTGTTGCTGCTGCGTTGTTGTTGCTGCTGCGTCGTTGTTGCTGCTGCGTCGTTGTTGCTGCTGCGTCGTTGTTGCTGCTGCGTCGTTGTTGCTGCTGCGTCGTTGTTGCTGCTGCGTCGTTGTTGCTGCTGCGTCGTTGTTGCTGCTGCGTCGTTGTTGCTGCTGCGTCGTTGTTGCTGCTGCGTCGTTGTTGCTGCTGCGTCGTTGTTGCTGCTGCGTCGTTGTTGCTGCTGCGTCGTTGTTGTTGCTGCGTCGTTGTTGCTGCTGCGTCGTTGTTGCTGCTGCGTCGTTGTTGTTGCTGCTGCGTTGTTGTTGTTGCTGCGTCGTTGTTGTTGCTGCGTCGTTGTTGCTGCTGCGTCGTTGTTGTTGCTGCTGCGTTGTTGTTGTTGCTGCTGCGTTGTTGTTGTTGCTGCTGCGTTGTTGTTGTTGCTGCTGCGTCGTTGTTGCTGCTGCGTTGTTGTTGTTGCTGCTGCGTCGTTGTTGCTGCTGCGTCGTTGTTGTTGCTGCTGCGTTGTTGTTGTTGCTGCTGCGTTGTTGTTGTTGCTGCTGCGTTGTTGTTGTTGCTGCTGCGTCGTTGTTGCTGCTGCGTTGTTGTTGTTGCTGCTGCGTCGTTGTTGCTGCTGCGTCGTTGTTGTTGCTGCTGCGTTGTTGTTGTTGCTGCTGCGTTGTTGTTGTTGCTGCTGCGTTGTTGTTGTTGCTGCTGCGTCGTTGTTGCTGCTGCTTCGTTGTTGACCCGTTTGCTGGTTGCCGCCCTGTCGCCCCACAGGTGGAAGAGCTCCGGAACAAGAACTCGATGCTCCGTGCGCACTTACAGCAGAACGGCATCACCGTGATGGTGTCCAGTCCAGGGCAGTAGCGGACACTACACACTCACACACGTACACACGCGTACACACACACACGCACGCACACGCACGCACACACACGCATGCACACACACAGGCACGCGTACGCACGCAAGCACGCACGCGCACGTACACACCGCACCGCACACGCACAGCTCGTACGCATACGTACGGACACACGCTCGTACGCGCACACACACACGCTCGTACGCGCACACACACACACGCTCGTACGCACACACACACACACACACGCTCGTACGCACACACACACACGCTCGTACGCGCACACACACACACGCTCGTACGCACACACACACACACACACGCTCGTACGCACACACACACACACACACGCTCGTACGCACACACACACACGCTCGTACGCGCACACACACACACGCTCGTACGCACACACACACACACACACACGCTCGTACGCACACACACACACGCTCGTACGCGCACACACACGCGCTCGTACGCGCACACACACACACGCTCGTACGCACACACACACACGCTCGTACGCGCACACACACACACGCTCGTACGCGCACACGCGCTCGTACGCGCACACACACACGCTCGTACGCGCACACACACACACGCTCGTACGCACACACACACACGCTCGTACGCGCACACACACACGCTCGTACGCGCACACACACACGCTCGTACGCACACACACACACGCTCGTACGCGCACACACACACGCTCGTACGCGCACACACACACGCTCGTACGCGCACACACACACGCTCGTACGCGCACACACACACGCTCGTACGCACACACACACACGCTCGTACGCACACACACACACGCTCGTACGCACACACACACACGCTCGTACGCGCACACACACACGCTCGTACGCGCACACACACACGCTCGTACGCGCACACACACACGCTCGTACGCACACACACACGCGCTCGTACGCGCACACACACACGCTCGTACGCGCACACACACACGCTCGTACGCACACACACACGCGCTCGTACGCGCACACACACACGCTCGTACGCACACACACACGCGCTCGTACGCGCACACACACACGCTCGTACGCACACACACACACACGCGCTCGTACGCGCACACACACACGCTCGTACGCGCGCACACACACGCTCGTACGCGCGCACACACACACACGCGCTCGTACGCGCGCACACACGCTCGTACGCGCGCACACACACGCTCGTACGCGCACACACACACACACGCTCGTACGCGCACACACACACACACGCTCGTACGCGCGCACACACACGCTCGTACGCGCGCACACACACACACGCGCTCGTACGCGCGCACACACGCTCGTACGCGCGCACACACACGCTCGTACGCGCACACACACACACACGCTCGTACGCGCGCACACACACGCTCGTACGCGCGCACACACACGCTCGTACGCGCACACACACACACACGCTCGTACGCGCACACACACACACACACGCTCGTACGCACACACACACACACACACGCTCGTACGCACACACACACACACACGCGCTCGTACGCACACACACACACACACACGCTCGTACGCACACACACACACACACACGCTCGTACGCACACACACACACACACACGCTCGTACGCACACACACACACACACGCTCGTACGCACACACACACACACACGCGCTCGTACGCACACACACACACACACACGCTCGTACGCACACACACACACGCTCGTACGCACACACACACACGCGCTCGTACGCGCACACACACACACACGCTCGTACGCGCACACACACACGCTCGTACGCACACACACACACACACGCTCGTACGCGCACACACACACGCTCGTACGCACACACACACACACACGCTCGTACGCGCGCACACACACGCTCGTACGCGCACACACACACGCTCGTACGCACACACACACACACACGCTCGTACGCACACACACACACACACACGCTCGTACGCACACACACACGCGCTCGTACGCACACACACACACACGCTCGTACGCGCACACACACACACGCTCGTACGCACACACACACACACACGCTCGTACGCACACACACACGCGCTCGTACGCACACACACACACACGCTCGTACGCGCACACACACACACGCTCGTACGCGCACACACACACACACGCTCGTACGCGCGCACACACACGCTCGTACGCACACACACACACACGCTCGTACGCGCACACACACACACGCGCTCGTACGCGCACACACACACACACGCTCGTACGCGCACACACACACGCGCTCGTACGCGCGCACACACACACGCTCGTACGCACACACACACACACACACGCTCGTACGCACACACACACGCGCTCGTACGCGCACACACACACACACACGCTCGTACGCACACACACACACACACACGCTCGTACGCACACACACACACACACACGCTCGTACGCACACACACACACACACACGCTCGTACGCACACACACACACACACGCGCTCGTACGCACACACACACACACACACGCTCGTACGCACACACACACACGCTCGTACGCGCACACACACACACACGCGCTCGTACGCACACACACACACGCTCGTACGCGCACACACACACGCGCTCGTACGCGCACACACACGCTCGTACGCACACACACACACACGCTCGTACGCGCACACACACGCGCTCGTACGCGCACACACACACACGCTCGTACGCGCGCACACACACGCACACGCTCGTACGCGCACACACACACACACGCTCGTACGCACACACACACACGCACACGCTCGTACGCGCACACACACACACACGCTCGTACGCACACACACACGCGCTCGTACGCGCACACACACACGCTCGTACGCACACACACACACACACGCTCGTACGCACACACACACGCGCTCGTACGCGCACACACACACACACGCTCGTACGCACACACACACGCGCTCGTACGCACACACACACACGCACACGCTCGTACGCGCACACACACACGCTCGTACGCGCACACACACACGCTCGTACGCACACACACACGCTCGTACGCGCACACACACACGCTCGTACGCACACACACACACGCTCGTACGCGCACACACACGCGCTCGTACGCGCACACACACACGCTCGTACGCACACACACACACACACACGCTCGTACGCGCACACACACACGCTCGTACGCGCACACACACACGCTCGTACGCACACACACACACACACACGCTCGTACGCACACACACACACGCTCGTACGCACACACACACACACACACGCTCGTACGCACACACACACACACACGCTCGTACGCACACACACACACACACACGCTCGTACGCACACACACACACGCTCGTACGCACACACACACACACACACGCTCGTACGCACACACACACACACACGCTCGTACGCGCACACACACGCTCGTACGCACACACACACACACACACGCTCGTACGCGCACACACACACGCTCGTACGCACACACACACACACACACGCTCGTACGCGCACACACACACGCTCGTACGCGCACACACACACGCTCGTACGCACACACACACACGCTCGTACGCGCACACACGCACACGCACGCTCGTACGCGCACACACACGCGCTCGTACGCGCACACACACGCTCGTACGCACACACACACACACACGCTCGTACGCGCACACACACACACACACGCTCGTACGCACACACACACACACACACGCTCGTACGCACACACACACACACACACGCTCGTACGCGCACACACGCACACGCACGCTCGTACGCGCACACACACGCGCTCGTACGCGCACACACGCGCTCGTACGCGCACACACACGCTCGTACGCACACACACACACACACACGCTCGTACGCACACACACACACACACACGCTCGTACACACACACACACACACACACACGCTCGTACGCACACACACACACACACGCTCGTACGCACACACACACACACACACGCTCGTACGCACACACACACACACACACGCTCGTACGCGCACACACACACACACGCGCTCGTACGCACACACACACACACACGCTCGTACGCGCACACACACACACACACGCTCGTACGCACACACACACACACACACGCTCGTACGCACACACACACACACACACGCTCGTACGCACACACACACACACACGCGCTCGTACGCACACACACACACACGCTCGTACGCACACACACACGCTCGTACGCACACACACACACACACGCTCGTACGCACACACACACACACACACGCTCGTACGCACACACACACACACACGCGCTCGTACGCACACACACACACACACGCGCTCGTACGCGCACACACACACACACGCGCTCGTACGCACACACACACACACACACGCTCGTACGCACACACACACACACACGCGCTCGTACGCACACACACACACACACGCGCTCGTACGCGCACACACACACACGCTCGTACGCACACACACACGCTCGTACGCACACACACACACACACGCGCTCGTACGCGCACACACACACACACGCGCTCGTACGCACACACACACACACACGCTCGTACGCGCACACACACACACGCTCGTACGCGCACACACACGCTCGTACGCGCACACACACACGCTCGTACGCGCACACACACACACGCTCGTACGCACACACACACACGCTCGTACGCGCACACACACACGCTCGTACGCGCACACACACACACGCTCGTACGCGCACACACACGCTCGTACGCGCACACACACACGCTCGTACGCGCACACACACACGCTCGTACGCGCACACACACGCGCTCGTACGCACACACACACACGCACGCTCGTACGCGCACACACACACGCTCGTACGCGCACACACACACGCTCGTACGCGCACACACACACGCTCGTACGCGCGCACACACACGCTCGTACGCGCGCACACACACACGCTCGTACGCGCACACACACGCTCGTACGCGCACACACACACGCTCGTACGCGCACACACACGCGCTCGTACGCACACACACACACGCTCGTACGCGCACACACACACGCTCGTACGCGCACACACACGCTCGTACGCGCACACACACACGCTCGTACGCGCACACACACGCGCTCGTACGCACACACACACACGCTCGTACGCGCACACACACACGCTCGTACGCGCGCACACACACGCTCGTACGCACACACACACACGCACGCTCGTACGCGCACACACACACGCTCGTACGCGCGCACACACACGCTCGTACGCGCACACACACACGCACGCTCGTACGCGCACACACACACGCTCGTACGCGCACACACACACGCTCGTACGCGCACACACACACGCTCGTACGCGCGCACACACACACGCTCGTACGCGCGCACACACACGCTCGTACGCGCACACACACACACGCTCGTACGCGCGCACACACACACGCTCGTACGCGCACACACACACGCTCGTACGCGCACACACACACGCTCGTACGCGCGCACACACACGCTCGTACGCGCACACACACGCTCGTACGCACACACACACACGCTCGTACGCGCACACACACACGCTCGTACGCGCGCACACACACACGCTCGTACGCGCACACACACACGCTCGTACGCGCACACACACACGCTCGTACGCGCGCACACACACACGCTCGTACGCGCACACACACACGCTCGTACGCGCGCACACACACGCTCGTACGCGCGCACACACACACGCTCGTACGCGCACACACACACGCTCGTACGCGCACACACACACGCTCGTACGCGCGCACACACACACGCTCGTACGCGCACACACACACGCTCGTACGCGCGCACACACACGCTCGTACGCGCGCACACACACGCTCGTACGCACACACACACACACACACGCTCGTACGCACACACACACACGCTCGTACGCACACACACACACGCTCGTACGCACACACACACACGCTCGTACGCACACACACACACGCTCGTACGCGCACACACACACGCTCGTACGCACACACACACACGCTCGTACGCGCACACACACACGCTCGTACGCGCGCACACACACGCTCGTACGCGCACACACACACGCTCGTACGCGCACACACACACGCTCGTACGCGCGCACACACACACGCTCGTACGCGCACACACACACGCTCGTACGCGCGCACACACACGCTCGTACGCACACACACACACGCTCGTACGCGCACACACACACGCTCGTACGCGCACACACACACGCTCGTACGCGCGCACACACACACGCTCGTACGCGCACACACACACGCTCGTACGCGCGCACACACACGCTCGTACGCGCGCACACACACACGCTCGTACGCGCACACACACGCGCTCGTACGCGCACACACACACGCTCGTACGCGCACACACACGCTCGTACGCACACACACACACGCTCGTACGCGCGCACACACACGCTCGTACGCGCGCACACACACGCTCGTACGCGCACACACACGCGCTCGTACGCGCACACACACGCGCTCGTACGCGCGCACACACACGCTCGTACGCGCGCACACACACACGCTCGTACGCGCACACACACGCGCTCGTACGCGCACACACACGCGCTCGTACGCACACACACACACACTCGTACGCGCACACACACACTCGTACGCGCACACACACGCGCTCGTACGCACACACACACACACTCGTACGCGCACACACACACGCTCGTACGTGCACACACACACACGCTCGTACGCGCACACACACGCTCGTACGCACACACACGCACGCTCGTACGCACACACACACGCACGCACGCTCTTCTCATCTTTGGGGAGAGGTCGAGAGGGTGGTGGTGGGAGGGAGGGAGGGAGGGGAGGGGCCCCGCCTGCCCCCCCCCCCCCCCTCCTAACGAGTGGCAGGTCGAGTTTGCAGCAGGGGGCATTGCTGATGTTTTACAGTTAAACGTTTAAAGAAGAAAAACATTGATACAAGCAAAGTTAGATTGGTTGTAATCTAACGTTAATGATTGGGTTCCCTCCCCTGCCCGCCCACCACGCCCCCCCCCCCCTCCGCGCTTGTAGCTCCCGGGACTACATTGCTTCGTGAAGCCTGCGGGAGCATTGTACGTACGTGTGTACATGTGTACGTGTACATACGTATGTGTGTACGTACGTGTGTACGTGTACGTACGTGTGTGTACGTGGACATACGTACGTGTGCATACGTACGTGTGTACGTGTGTGTACGTGTACATACGTGTGTGTACGTGTACATACGTATGTGTGTACATGTGTACGTGTACATACGTACGTGTACATGTGTACGTGTACATACGTATGTGTGTACATGTGTACGTGTACATACGTACGTGTACATACGTACGTGTGTACATGTGTACGTGTACATACGTACGTGTACATACGTACGTGTACATACGTATGCGTGTACGTACGTGTGTACGTGTACGTACGTGTGTACGTGTACGTACGTGTGTGTACGTGGACATACGTACGTGTGCATACGTGTACATACGTACGTGTGTGCGTACGTGTGTACTTACGTGTGCGTACGTGTGTGTACGTGTGTACGTGTACGCAGACACACACACACACACACGTGTATATATAGCGAAACGTAAACGGCCACAATGACAATATTTATCATCAGAATCACGGCCGTTGAGCCGCTTTTAACATCGATGGATTTTTGTTTCCCGCGGTTTTCTTCGCCATTTCTGTTTCTTCCTCCTTTCTCGCACGAAGACAAAGTCGGCGCTTCTCCAAGAGACGTTTCACAGAACACAGGAGGTCCCACCCACCCCCCCACTGTCACCACCCCCCCCCCCCACCATTCACCGCAAATTGTCAACAACAACAACAACAACAACAGTGACAAAGCAACCTCGCCAATTAATTTTGATACGTTTCAACGGACGTGCTTTCGCATCTTCCCCCCTCGCTCTCGAGCCCCCCCCCCCCATCCCTCCTCGCCCCCCCCCCCCCCCCCACCCACCTCACTCGCATCATTCAATCCCCAGTCGCGACTGCACCGTCTAATTCGAATGCCACTCTTGATTCTGTCAAAACGATGAGCAAAGCGCTCTCGTTAGCAATGGGAGTAGAGCGAGCCGGCTAGGCACGGGTAGATTTCCCTAGCACGTCAAAGGGGTGGGTGGGTGGGTGGGTAAGTGAGTGGGTGGGTAGGTAAGTGGGTGGGTGGGTAAGTGAGTGGGTGGGTGGGTAAGTGGGTGGGTGGGTGGGTAAGTGAGTGGGTGGGTGGGTAAGTGGCTGGGTGGGTGGGTAAGTGAGTGGGTGGGTGGGTAAGTGGGTGGGTGGGTGGGTAAGTGGGTGGGTGAGTGGGTGGGTGGGTGGGTGAGTGAGTGGGTGGGTGGGTGAGCGAGTGGGTGGGTGGGTGGGTGAGCGAGCGGGTGGGTGGGTGGGTGGGTGAGCGAGTGGGTGGGTGGGTGGGTGAGCGAGTGGGTGGGTGGGTGGGTGAGCGAGTGGGTGGGTGGGTGAGCGAGTGGGTGGGTGGGTGAGCGAGTGTGTATGTGGGTGGGTGAGCGAGTGTGTAGGTGGGTGGGTGAGCGAGTGGGTGGGTGGGTGAGCGAGTGTGTATATGGGTGGGTGGGTGAGCGAGTGGGTGGGTGAGCGAGTGTGTATATGGGTGGGTGAGCGAGTGGGTGGGTGGGTGAGCGAGTGTGTATGTGGGTGGGTGAGCGAGTGTGTAGGTGGGTGGGTGAGCGAGTGGGTGGGTGGGTGAGCGAGTGTGTATATGGGTGGGTGAGCGAGTGTGTATATGGGTGGGTGAGCGAGTGGGTGGGTGGGTGAGCGAGTGTGTATATGGGTGGGTGAGCGAGTGTGTATATGGGTGGGTGAGCGAGTGGGTGGGTGGGTGAGCGAGTGGGTGGGTGGGTGAGCGAGTGTGTATATGGGTGGGTGAGCGAGTGGGTGGGTGGGTGAGCGAGTGGGTGGGTGGGTGAGCGAGTGTGTATATGGGTGGGTGAGCGAGTGGGTGGGTGGGTGAGCGAGTGGGTGGGTGGGTGAGCGTGTGTGTATATGGGTGGGTGAGCGAGTGGGTGGGTGGGTGAGCGAGTGGGTGGGTGGGTGAGCGAGTGTGTATATGGGTGGGTGAGCGAGTGTGTAGGTGGGTGGGTGAGTATATCGGTGTTACCCCATCCAAAGGTGTGGATGAGTGAGTGAGTGAGTGACTGGGTGAGTGAGTGAGTGTGTAGGTGGAGTGGGTGGGTGGGTAAGTGAGTGGGTGAGTGAGTGGGTGGGTAAGTGAGTCGGTGGGTGGGTGAGTGAGTGGGTGGGTAAGTGAGTCGGTGGGTGGGTGAGTAAGTGAGTGGGTGGGTAAGCGAGTGAGTGAGTGACTGGGTGAGTGAGTGTGTAGGTGGAGTGGGTGGGTGGGTAAGCGAGTGAGTGAGTGACTGGGTGAGTGAGTGTGTAGGTGGAGTGGGTGGGTGGGTAAGTGAGTGGGTGAGTGAGTGGGTGGGTAAGTGAGTCGGTGGGTGGGTGGGTGAGTGAGTGGGTAAGTGAGTCGGTGGGTGGGTGAGTAAGTGAGTGAGTGGGTAAGCGAGTGAGTGAGTGACTGGGTGAGTGAGTGTGTAGGTGGAGTGGGTGGGTAAGTGAGTGGGTGAGTGAGTGGGTGGGTAAGTGAGTCGGTGGGTGGGTGGGTGAGTGAGTGGGTAAGTGAGTCGGTGGGTGGGTGAGTAAGTGAGTGGGTGGGTAAGCGAGTGGGTGAGTGGGTGGGTGAGCGAGTGTGTAGGTGGGGTGGGTGAGTGGGATAATGAGTAGGTGAGCGTGTTGATTTGACACCACGCAAAAGCTGTGGGTGTGTGAGTCTTATCGGTGTGTATCTTACATCCAAAGGCGTGGATGAGTGAGTGAGAGAGTGAGTGGATTGGGCGAGTGAGTGGGATGATGAGTAGGTGAGCGTGTGTTGATTTGACACGACGCAAAAGCTTTGGGTGGATGAGCGAGCGGGTGAGTGTATCGGTGTAACACCACTCACAGGCGTGGATGATTGAGTGAGTGGGTGACTGGCTAAGTGAGTGTGCGAGTGTGTCGACTTAAAAACGCCGTACGAATGCGTGACCGAGTGTGTCCGGGCGGGTGGGTGGGTGCATTAGTGAGCGGGTGAATGGGTAGGGGGTGATCCGATCTCCGACCCTATTTTTCTCCGGGGTGGGAGGGGGGGGCTCCGTTTTTTTTCCCCTCCACGTGTTTCGAGTATTTGGCTGATGTGCATTTCCTGGTGGTGATGATGATGATGATGACGAGCCCACTTAGTTGAGTTGTCGTTTTTGTGATAGCCAGTGGTCGCTTCCGAAAGAGATCTACGTAGTCGTGAAAAAAAAAACAGCAATTGCCTTCTTGATTTAAAGCTTTCGTGACTGCAGGGATTCATCTTCTTGGTTCTTTCGGTAAAGTCACGTAGAAGGGAAATAATAAAATAATAAAAATAAAACATAATAAAATAATTTTATTTTTATTTTATTATGTTTTATTTTTATTATTTTATTACTTCCCTTCTACGTGACTTTACCGAAAGAACCAAGAAGAGCAATTGCCTTCTTGATTTGAAGCTTTCATGACTGCACGAATGGCTCTTTCGTTCTTTCGGTAAAGTCACGGGAAGAAAATAAATGAAATAATAGAATGCGACGTTTCGATTGCAACACAAGCGACCGGTCATCAGGTAGAACTACATTTGAGAGAGAGAGACAAAACACGGACACGGAGACACGCAGACAGACACACACGCAGAGAGAGAGAGACACACAGAGACACACATAGAGACACAGAGAGAGAACACAGACACACAGAGAGAGAGACACACAACATAGACACACAGACAGACACACAAGCAGAGAGAGAGAGACACACAGAGACACACAGAGAGAGACACACACAGAGACACAGAGAGACACACAACATAGACACACAGAGACACAGACAGACACACAGAGAGACAACACAGAGACACACAGAGAGAGACACACAACATAGACACACAGACAGACACACAAGCAGAGAGAGAGACACACAGAGACACACAGAGAGAGAGACACACAGAGAGAGACACACAACATAGACACACAGACAGACACACAAGCAGAGAGAGAGACACACAGAGACACACAGAGAGACACAGAGAGAGACACACAACATAGACATACAGACAGACACACAAGCAGAGAGAGAGACACACAGAGAGAGAGAGACACAGAGAGAGACACACAACATAGACACACAGACAGACACACAGAGAGAGACAACACACAGACACACAAGCAGAGAGCGACAACACAGAGAGACACAGAGAAAGACACACAACATAGGCACACAGACACACAAGCAGAGAGAGAGACACAGACACACAGAGAGAGAGACACACAGTCAGAGAGACACACAACATAGACACACAGACAGACACAAGCAGAGAGAGACAACGCAGAGACAGACTCACACATAGACACACAAGCAGAGAGAGAGAGAGACAACACAGACACACACAGAGAGAGAGACACAGAGACACACAGTCAGAGAGACGCACAACATAGACACACAGACACACAAGCAGAGAGAGAGACACAGACACACAGAGAGAGACACACAGAGAGAGAGACACAGAGACACAGAGAGACAGACTCACACATAGACACGCAGAGAGAGAGAGAGACAGACACAGAGACACACAGACAGACACACAAGCAGGAAGAGACAGACACAGAGAGAGACACACACAACATAGACACACAGATGTTAACTTCCCTAGCGCCTGGTATTGCAAGAGGTCGTGGCTTCGATCCCAACCCCTGACGACGCCTGCTGCTGTGTATTTGGAGTTTGCGTGTCTCTCTCTCCCCGTGGAGATGTTGACTACCTCGCCTGGTACACAGGAGGTCGTGGGTTCGATCACTACCCTGACGATGCCTGCTCTACATGTGCAGTTTGCGTGTCTCTCTCTCATCATCATCATCACGGTGGCTAGGAGATGTTGACTACCTCGCCTGGTACACAGGAGGTCGTGGGTTCGATCACTACCCTGACGCCTGCTGCTGTATATTTGGAGTTTGCGTGTCTCTCCCTCCCTCGTGGTCGCGTGGATCTCTCTCCCGGTTCCTCCGCTTTTTTCCCATCCACATTTAGAATGTACGTCACGCGTTTCGAGTATTAGCCCGCTACAAAATTTCCAACGTGACGATGATGACGATGATGATGACGATAATCCACTATATCGCTTCTGGAACAAGATCTACGTAGCCCAAAGCGGGGCTTTACCCGGTTAAAATAAAAAAAAATCTATATTTTAGTTTGCGTAGTTGGAGTTTGCGTCTCTTTCTCTCCGTGGTCGCGTGGAATTCTTTTTGTCCGGGGGACGCTCCGCTTTTTCCCCTTCGGCGTTCAAAATCGACGTCACGCGATTGGGGATTTTGGCCGCCGCTAAACACATGACAGGGGGAGGGAGCTGGTAGGAACACGTTGGGTTGCTCGGTCAATGGCCTGCAGGGTCAACGGCGGCGTGGTGTATTCCGCAAATATGCCCGACTGTGAGGGCGGGCACAAGCCGGCGTGAGTAGGTTGAACGTTGAGTTTTATAAGGGCACCACGGGGTGAGCAGCCCCTCCCCACCCAGCCACACCCCTCCCACCCCCCACCCAGCCCCACCCTCCCCACCCAGCCTCTCCCAACCCAGCCCCACCCCTCCCTCCCACCCCCCACCCAGCCCCATCCTCCCCACCCCTCCCACCCCCACCCTCCCCACCCAGCCCCTCCCCACCCAGCCCCACCCTCTCTTCCCCACCCTCCCCTATCCACCCAGCCCCACCCCTCCCACCCCCCACCCAGCCCCTCCCTACCCTCCCCTCCCTCCCCACCCAGCCCCTCCCTACCCTCCCCTCCCTCCCCACCCAGCCCCTCCCTACCTTCCCCTCCTTCCCCACCCAGCCCCTCACTGCACGACGGACGGACACAACAATCCCCCTGTGGGCTGGTGTAACCAGAGGTTCCTACCAGTATTACATTTTCCAACTTTGTGATGATGATGATAATGGTGATGATGATGGTGATGATGATGATGGTGATGATGATGGTGATGATGATGGTGGTGATGGTTGTGATGATGATGGTGGTGATGGTTGTGATGATGATGGTGGTGATGGTTGTGATGATGATGGTGATGATGGTAATGATGGTAATGATGATGGTGGTGGTGATGATGGTGGTGATGATGGTGATGATGATGGTGATGATGATGGTGATGATGGTGATGATGATGGTGATGATGGTGATGATGATGGTGATGATGGTGGTGGTGATGATGATGATGATGGTGATGATGGTGGGGATGATGGTGATGATGATGATGATGATGGTGGTGATGATGATGGTGGTGATGATGGTGGTGATGATGGTGGTGATGATGGTGATGATGATGGTGATGATGATGATGGTGATGATGATGATGGTGATGATGGTGGTGATGATGGTGGTGGTGATGATGATGGTGATGATGGTGGGGATGATGATGATGGTGATGATGGTGGGGATGGTGATGATGATGGTGATGATGATGGTGGTGATGATAATGGTGGTGATGATGATGATGGTGATGATGGTGATGATGATGGTGGTAATGATGATGATGATGATGGTGATGATGGTGGTGGTAATGATGATGATGATGATGGTGATGATGATGGTGGTGATGATGATGGTGATGATGGTGGTGATGATGGTGATGATGATGATGGTGGTGGTGATGATGGTGGTGATGATGGTGGGGATGATGGTGATGATGATGATGATGGTGGTGATGATGATGGTGATGATGATGATGGTGGTGATGATGATGGTGGTGATGATGGTGGTGATGATGGTGGTGATGATGATAGTGGTGATGATGATAGTGGTGATGATGGTGGTGATGATGATGGTGATGATGGTGGGCCACTTCGTGTGAGCTATCGTTCGTGATGGCCAGGTGGCTTCTGAAACAAGATCTACATCTTGGTTCTTTCGCTAAAGTCACGTAGAAGGGAAATAATAAAATAATAAAAATATAAAACAATAAAATTCTCACGACGTTTCGACTGCAACACAATCAATCATCATCAGGTTGTGAAAACCACAGAAAATTTGAAACAAGTGGCGTTTTTTTTTCTCAAATTTACTTGCTGTGATTTTCACACCTGATGACGATTGCTTGTGTTGCAATCGAAAAGGTCGTGAGAATTTTATTGTTTGATTTTTTTAGTATTTTAATATTTCCCTTCTACGTGACTTTAGCGAAAGAACCAAGAAGATGAATCCCTGCAGTCACGAAAGCTTTAAATCGAAATGTTATTGTTTTATTTTAATTATTTTATTGTTTTATTTTTTATTATTTTATTATGTTTTATTTTTATAATTTCATTATGTTTTATTTTTATTATTTTGTTATGTTTTATTTTTATTATTTTATTATTTCCATTCTACGTGACTTTACCGAAAGAACCAAGAATGTGAATCCCTGCAGTCACGAAACCGTTAAATCGAAATTTAAGATCCACGTAGCCCAGTGGGGGCCTCACCAAGCGAAACAAACAAACAAAAAAGTTTAGTTTTACTTTGTAAGTTTTAATGAGTTTGAACGGTTTCGAAATCGTTACGAACGCAGCGCTCCACTTCAAGGAAATGGAAAACACGAAATAGTTTAATGAGCTTTGTGGAAGATACATCTTTGGGATCTTCGGGTCCTTCATCATCTCCAATCCTCACCAGCCGTCAAAGTCCAACGCTCATCCTCTGTCTTCTTGGTTCTTTCGGTAAAGTCACGTAGAAAGAATTTAATAAAATAAAAAATAAAACGTAATAAAATAATAAAAATAATAAAATAATAAAAATAAAACATAATAAAATAATAAAAATAAAACATAATAAAATAATAAAAATAAAACATAATAAAATAATAAAAATAAAACAATAAAATTTCGATTTAAAGCTTCTTTCGTGACTGCAGGGATTCATCTTCTTGGTTCTTTCGGTAAAGTCACGTAGAAGGGAAGTAATAAAATAATAAAAAAATAAAACATAATAAAATAATAAAAATAAAACATTATAAAATAATTCTCACGACGTGAGAATTATTCTGTCTCCCCGACAGACCTGGTCTTCACCTGAAGACGGCTGCTTGCGTTGCGGCCGAAACGTCGTGAGAATGATTTTATTATGTTTTATTTTTATTATTTTATTAAATTCTTTCTACGCGACTTTACCGAAAGAACCAAGAAGATGAATCCCTGCAGTCACGAAAGCTTTAAATCGAAATGTTATTGTTTTATTTTTATTATTTTATTATGTTTTATTTTTATTATTTTATTATGTTTTATTTTTATTATTTTATTCCTTCCCTTCTACGTGACTTTACCGAAAGAACCAAGAAGATGAATCCCTGCAGTCACGAAAGCTTTAAATCGAAAGCTCATCCTCTGCTTTAACGACCGCCCGGCTTTGCCCGTCATCATCTCCCTGCGACCGGAGCCGGTGGTTTTGTCAAAATCCCCACGACCGAAACTTCTCCGCCCGCAACTTTGCGACACAGCACGCCAAAGCCGCGTCCGCAATTACCCCGATTGCGGTGTCGTGTGGACGGGGGGGGGGGGGTGTGCGGTCCAGCCACCTGGGGAATCGAAGTTGTTGGGAGGTGGTAATGGAGAGAGGAGCCCATGGGTAGAGAGAGAGAGTTGTTGCTGCTGATGAACGAGCTTGTAGGCCCGGGTCTGCAGCGCAGGCAGCGGCTTGCTCTCGAAAGATATCCGTGAAATATGACGGAATAGCAATGAGATCTGCTTCCACCACCGCCCCCTCCCCGCTGCATGCCCCACGCAATTCCCATGCACAGCAGCAGCAGCGGCAGCAGCAGCAAGCGGCAGGTTCGGACCGACTTTTGGCCGGTCTCCCAGTTTCATAAATCACGTCCCTGTTTAGACACTCAAATTGATAATGCGATGTTTTACCTCCCTCCCTCCCTCCCCTCCCTCTGCTTCACGGCACCGACACGGTGTCCCCGAGTGAGTGGACTAGCGGCGCGACGCGCGACGCGGATCTCGAGCCCGCTGGGACTGCCGGCCGCGAAACTCGTGCGGGGATCATCGCCGGCCAGACCTTCGTGGGGGGGTTGTGTTTGTCGCTTTTCTTCTCTTCTCTTACCCCCCCGTTCTCCCCCTGCGCGTTTCGTGCTGCCAACGCCACCAGCACCATCGGCGCCTACGTCACCATCGTCACCACCATTGCCACCACTACCTAAGCCAGCGACATTGCCACCATCGCCCCACCATCGCCGCCGCCACCACCACCATCGTCACCACCATCGCCACCACTACCTAAGCCATTGCCACCGCCACCATCGCTGCCACCGCCACCACCATCGTCACCACCATCGCCACCACTCTACCTAAGCCATTGCCACCGCCACCATCGCTGCCACCGCCACCACCGCCACCACCATCGCCACCACTACCTAAGCCACCGCCATTGCCACCGCCACCACCAACGCGACCACCGACATCGCCACCACCATCGCCACCACCGACATCGCCACCACCATCGTCGTGACATGAACGGGCGCTTGAGATCACTGCGTGTTGCTGCTGCTGCTGTTGACGGATTGCGGGTAAGCGAGTGAACGGGGTGGTTGGGTAGGTGGGTGGGTAGGTGGGTGGTTGGGTAGGTGGGTGGTTGGGTAGGTGGGTGGGTAGGTGGGTGGTTGGGTAGGTGGTTTGGTTAATAGGTAGGTTGGTAGGTAGGTTGATAGGTAGGTCGTTGGGTGGGTGGTTGGGTAGGTGGGTGGGTAGGTGGGTGGTTGGGTAGGTGGTTTGGTTAATAGGTAGGTTGGTAGGTAGGTTGATAGGTAGGTCGGTTGGGTGGGTGAGTGGGTGGGTGGGAAGGTTTGATGGGTGAGGAGGTTGTCTGTTTGCACGTTGAACTTCGTTCGCGCACCGCATGTAGCCATCCGTGCTAATCGGAATGGGCGGGGCGGGGAGGGTTAACAAACTAAACACAAAAATCAGTTCAAAAGAAGTGATTTTGTCAACCTATACGATGCCTTTCAACGTGCTTCGTTTCCCAGTGATTTGTCATATCGGCAGGAAAGAGCGTTCCAGACGGCCGAAAGCTGGAGAGCCATGAAGCTCTTTGCCCGCGGATATCCAGTCGGGGCTGGTCTGAGCGTTAACAACAACAAACGACTCGAAAACAAAACGATAGGAGGGCACATAATCGTAAAGGTAAACAAATCGCTCGGAAATGAATGTGCAATAAAAGCTACGCAAATTTTTAGTTTTCGTTTTAGCGGATGAAGCCCACTGAGCATATTTGAAGTAGTTTTTAAATCCTTTATATTAAGTTCGCTTGCTTGCTTGCTTACGACCGTGCAAATCTTTCGGTCATTTTTTAACCCACTTCCCGTGATCCAATCGAGCTGACATTTTGCACACAGACTCGTTGTGCGTGACAATGAATGTTCGTGAAAATTTTTTTCAAAATGTTACACTTTTTAGGACTAAAATATTATATGTAATTACCAATTGCTTAATGGTGGCAGGCAATCATCTGACCCATAGGTGGCAGCCATCTCAAGCCAGAGGACGAGAGGACTCTAGCCGCCACGCATATAAAGGATTTATAGTGAAAAACTTAGTTTTTACGGGTTATACTTGTTTTTTCTCTCGAAGCGACACGGTTTGCACAGACGATAGCTCAACTAAGCGGCGGACCAGCAGCAGCAGCGGCAGCATCAGCATCATCACGTGGGAATTTATGGCAGCAGAAGATAAAAATAACCTAAAATAGCTTGCGGCGTTTTAAGAAAAGTGGCCGAATGATGGGGGTGGTGGTGGCGTGGTGGTGGGTCGGTGGGTGTGTGGGTGTGTGGTTGGGTGAGGATGTGTGGGTGGGTGTGGGTGTGTGTGGGTGGGTGTGTGGGTGGGTGTGTGGGTGGTTGGGTGGGTGGTTGGGTGGGTGTATTGTGGGTGAGTGAGTGTGTGGGTGGGTGTGTGGTTGGTTGGGTGGGGATGTGTGGGTGGGTGGGTGTGTGGTTGGTTGGGTGGGGATGTGGGTGGGGTGTGTGTGGGTGGGGGTGTGTGTGAGTGTGTGGGTGTGTGTGGATGTGGGTGTGTGTGGGTGAGTGAGGATGTGTGGGTGGGGTGTGTGGGTGTGTGTGTGTGTGGGCAAGGGGCGGGGAAGGTTCTGTAGGTGGGAGATGAGCTCATATTTGCCACGACTGTTGTGACAGACAGGCCATTATCACCTCTCCGGAAGATCCTCCACACAACACCCACCACGATCACACACCACGCACACCACCACATCAACAACCGCCATTCGCCACTAAGTGGCGGTGACGTCACCACGGCGCTTGTGCCAGGCTAGGTGCACGTTGAGGCCACGTGAAGTGTCGAAAGCCCGCTAGCAGGAGGTCACGGGGCTGATCCAGCAGGTGCCACGGGTCGACTGGCTGAGATGACCGAGATGACTGGCTGATGCACCACCTGTGCCCCCTACTGTGCCAACTTGCTGTGCTTTAGCCACCCGGCGCTCCGCTCGTTGTGAGCGTCGCTCCTCCGCCCTCCGTTGTTGTGGGAGGGCGACTGCCTCCAACTGCCCAGTAGCGTCCTTCACGAGCCTCCTCCACTGAGGCCGATCTTGACACCGCTGGTACGAGTCATCGGCAAGTCCACTCAGCTCCACGTCCTCCTGTACCACGTCACTCCATCTCTTCTCTAGCCCGTGCCGCGCCTGTTTATCGATCAGCCTCCCATTGTATATGTACCAAATTTCCCCGGTACAGCTATTGAAAGCTTCACAAACTACGTGGTCGAAATGTTAATTAATGTGGGAGCCAGAGGACATCCCTGTCACACCCCAAAGTGAACAGGGAATGGCTCCGACTCCCGGCCACGTAGTTTTACCCGGGCCCGCTCACCATCATGAAGGTCCTTAATGATCGTGAGCAGAGGGTCAGGGACTCCGAAAGCACGAAGAACAACCCAGAGCCCAGGCCTACTGATGGTATCATAGGCCTTGACCAGGTCAATAAAGCAGAGATGTATGTCTTGTTGGAATTCCCTACACCTCTGCTGTAGCAGCCGGACAGAAAATATGGCATCTGTGCAGGACCGCCTTTTCCTGAAACCACATTGGGGCTCCGCAAGCCTCTCCTCAGCGTGCCTGGCAAGGCGATGTTGAATAATCTTTGGCAGGACCTTTCCCGACACACTGAGGAGTGAGATGCCCCTGTAGTTGTTACAGTCTGTGCGGTCCTCCTTCTTAAAGAGGGGGACCACCAGTGTATCCTTCCAATCCTGCAGAACCCATCCAGTGGTCCAGACTTGTTATGATGTCATGTAGGGCAATCTGTGCACAAACGCCACCCTCCCTCAGCATTTTGCTTGGGAGACCATCTCTGCCCGGTGCCTTTCCTGGTCTCAGACTCTGGATCGCCTTCAGTACTTCCTCAACCGATGGCACCTCAGCCAGCCACTCACAGGGGGTGACTTCTTCTTCCAATATTTGAGGCACCGCAGCCTCAGCAGGGTCATCCCCACTTTGTGCCATGATGTTTTTCTGGCTGAGGGATTTCCCCTCCCCCAGGACCTCACAGAAATGCTCAGCAAATCTGCAAACCTGTTCCTGGGGGTCGGAGATTGGATCACCGTTCTTTCCTCTAATGATGGTGATAGGCGTGGCACTACAAGTTACTTTTTTGATGGAATTAAAGAGTGATTTGTGATCGCGGGCCACTGAGGCAGACTCCATCTCCTCAGCAACCCGCGACCACCACCCATCCTTGCAGCGCCTCACGGCTCTCCGAACCTCCGAGCGAAGGCTGCGGTAAGCCTCATTCTCTGATGTGGGATGCTGTAGATGATGAGAGTGGGCCTGTCGCTTTTTTTCAGCCAGCTTGAACACCACCTCTGTCAGCCAGGGTCTCTGGGGAGGTCTAGACCGTGTTACCAAAGCAGCCATTGCAGCTGCATGAGCCACAGTCCTAAATCTCGCCCATTTCCCCTCAACATCAGGTGGAGTGGGGGACGATGCCAACCCCAGCTGCAAGTGATGATGAAATTCTCGCTTGCAACTTTCATAAGCTAGCTGAGACCATGCCACTAAGGGTTTGAACGGGGTCCTGGGTGTACACCCACCACCGGAGTGGAAGAATGGCAGGCGCATCTTACAGATGACAAGTCGACGGTCAGTGGGCATATCAGCTCCACGGTAGGTCCTGTTGTCAAGGACATGGGCCCGCTGTTCCGTCACTATATCGTCCATCAGATGTTCTTGTTTGGACCCGGCATGCATCCATGATGTTGTGTGGATGCACCGATGCCGGAACAGCGTGTTGGTAATTACAAGCCCATGGGCTGCACAAAAATCTAGCAGCCTCCCGTTGTTATTGAGCTGATCTGGCCCATGCCTTCCATTTGTAATGTGAGGTTATATCCGGGTCGTTGACGGATTACAACTCGTCACGATGATTGGCTCTGCCGGTCCTGGCCCATAGCCAATGTGGGAAGCCTATGGGCGTGGCCCTGACGTAATGGAAAGGTGACAGCTGTTTGTAGAGGATTGGTTCTGCTGGCTTTAGCCACAGCCAATGGGGAGATGAGTCAGGGGCGTGGCCCTGACGTCATGGTGACAGCTGTTTGTAGATGATTGGTTCTGCTGGCTTTAGCCACGGCCAATGGGGAGATGAGTCAGGGGCGTGGCCCTGACGTCATGGTGACAGCTGTTTGTAGATGATTGGTTCTGCTCGCTTTAGCCACAGCCAATGGGGAGATGAGTCAGGGGCGTGGCCCTGACGTCATGGTGACAGCTGTTTGTAGATGATTGGTTCTGCTGGCTTTAGCCACGGCCAATGGGGAGATGAGTCAGGGGCGTGGCCCTGACGTCATGGTGACAGCTGTTTGTAGATGATTGGTTCTGCTCGCTTTAGCCACAGCCAATGGGGAGATGAGTCAGGGGCGTGGCCCTGACGTCATGGTGACAGCTGTTTGTAGATGATTGGTTCTGCTGGCCTTGGCCACAGCCAATGGGTGGACGAGTCAGGGGCGTGGTCCCGGGAGCCTACGATGGAGTCTGGAAGATTCCATGGAGGCTAACCAGGATTGGTGGAAACGTACCACGTGACCCGGGTATTAAATAGGGGTGGAGACGAACGACACGTGGTCAGAACTGGAACAGACAGAGGGGGAGGCCACGCGGGAGCGGGGCTCCAGGCTGCCACGTGGTCCAGGCTGCCACGTGGTCCAGGCTGCCACGTGGTCCAGGCTGCCACGTGGTCCAGGCTGCCACGTGGTCCTGGCTGCCACGTGGTCCAGGCTGCCACGTGGTCCAGGCTGCCACGTGGTCCAGGCTGCCACGTGGTCCAGGCTGCCACGTGGTCCAGGCTGCCACGTGGTCCAGGCTGCCACGTGGTCCAGGCTGCCACGTGGTCCAGGCTGCCACGTGGTCCAGGCTGCCACGTGGCTGCGCGAGTCTCTCTATATCTATCCCTCTCACGCTGCCTGTCAGCAGCGTGAAGGAATGCTGTGATGAAAAGTGAATAAAAGACCGGATTCCAGAAGTCGCCTCAACGACCTTTATTACACATTCATTCCAGACCAGGTGCCAGCATCATGACCAACTCGCGCATTGAAGTCACCCAACAAGATGACTCTATCCCGAGGGGCCACTTTAGCGAGCATCTGTGACAGGAGGTCATAGAAGGCATCTGACTCATCGGCCTTGCCTGCATCCTTCCACTGATGTTCATATTCGGTGGGGGCATAAGTAACCACGACCACCACTCCTCGCCTGTGGTTGGGGCTTACAGCTTCCCACACCTCACCGCCACGCTCCCACGCCCCCTTCGTTCTTTTGCTCAGAAGAAGAGCCACTCCCTGTTGTTTGGCAGTCTCCTGCCCCGAGTAGAGGACTGTCCACCCCTCATGGTGGCAGGAGCCAGAGCCGGTCCACCGGACCTCCTGAATACCACAGAAATCCAGGCGGTATCGGTCCAGCTCCCGACAAGAGGAGTGGCAGCCTCTCCTCCGCGGTGAGCGTTTGAAAATTCCACGTGGCCACACGAAGTGGCTTTTTGCTATTTCTGGAGGAACCCCGAGGGTAAGGATTCAATCTCCTGGCTCCGCCAAATGGGGTTTGGCCAGGAGACGTCACAGACGCCTGTCCCCCCGGGGCCTCCGGCACAAGCTTTCATTTGATATTTTTTTTGTGGTTTAGTGTTAATTTGAAGGTGGAGGGGTTACCAGCCCCTCGCACCCGTCCAGAGCCCCATTTGGCTGCTGTGGTGGCTACAGACGCCATGGCACGGCTCACCACAGCGTTACCGTCCGGCACTAATGAGGAGATGGGGGGTAGTTTTGCCAAACACACAGCATACACACGCACCACACAAACACACTGGCTCACGCACACACAGGCACGCACACATCACACACCACACTCACACACACGGGCACACGCACCACACATCACACACAGGCACGCACCACACATCACACACAGGCACGCACCACACACAGGCACACACACACTACACACACACCACACACACAGCACGCACACACCACACACACATCACACACACCACACACACACAGGCACACACAGACACGCACACACACACCCCACACACACAGCCACACACACACAGGCACGCACACACCACACACACACTACACACACACCACACACCACACTACACACACACTACACACACACTACACACACACCACACACTACACACACACACTACACACACCACACACACACTACACACACATCACACACACACACTACACACACTACACCACACACACTACACCACACACACTACACACACATCACACACACCACACACACTACACACTACACACACACTACACACACACTACACACACACAACACCACACACACTATACACCAGAGGTGGGACAAAGTCATTGTTATGCAAGTCCAAGTCGAGTCGCAAGTCATCAAATGCATGACTCGAGTCTGACTCGAGTCCAAGTCACATGACTCGAGTCCACATCTCATAGGTGGGACAAAGTCATTGTTATGCAAGTCCAAGTCGAGTCGCAAGTCATCAAATTCATGACTCGAGTCTGACTCGAGTCCAAGTCACATGACTCGAGTCCACACCTCTGCTATACACACACCACACACACACTACACACACACACACACCACACACATCACACACACACACATCACACACACACACCACAAAGACACCACACACACATCACACACATCACACACACACACCACACACACAGCACGCCCACGCGTGCGCCGGTGCTGGACTTGTCACGACCCGCCGCGTCTCGCCCTCCCGTCTGCACGGCGGCTCTCTGAGCGGCCGAGTTAATTGAACGCAAATTAGCGGGAGCCCACATCTCGCCAGCGGTGGGTGGGTGGGGTGGGGTGTGGGTGGGTGGGTGAGTGGGTGGGTGGGTGAGTGTGGGTGGGTGGGTGGGTATGTGTGGGTGTGGGTGGGTGAGTGTGGGTGGGTGGGTGTGTGTGGGTGTGGGTGGGTGAGTGGGTGGGTGTGTGTGGGTGGGTGTGGGTGGGTGGGTGGGTGTGGGTGGGTGGGTGTGTGTGGGTGGGTGGGTGAGTGGGTAGGTGTGTGTGGGAGGGTGGGTGGGTGTGGGTGGGTGGGTGGGTGTGTGTGGGTGGATGGGTGGGTGAGTGGGTGGGTGTGGGTGGGTGTGTGTGGGAGGGTGGGTGGGTGTGTGGGTGGGTGAGTGGGTGGGTGTGGGTAGGTGTGTGTGGGAGGGTGGGTGGGTGTGGGTGGGTGGGTGTGTGTGGGTGGGTGGGTGAGTGGGTGGGTGTGGGTAGGTGTGTGTGGGAGGGTGGGTGTGTGTGGGAGGGTGGGTGGGTGTGTGGGTGGGTGAGTGGGTGGGTGTGGGTAGGTGTGTGTGGGAGGGTGGGTGGGTGTGGGTGGGTGGGTGTGTGTGGGTGGGTGGGTGAGTGGGTGGGTGTGGGTAGGTGTGTGTGGGAGGGTGGGTGGGTGGGTGTGGGTGGGTGGGTGTGTGGGTGGGTGGGTGTGTGGGTGGGTGGGTGGGTGTGGGTAGGTGTGTGTGGGAGGGTGGGTGTGTGTGGGTGGGTGGGTGAGTGGGTGGGTGTGGGTAGGTGTGTGTGGGAGGGTGGGTGGGTGGGTGGGTGTGTGTGGGTGGGTGTGTGAGTGTAGGTGGGTATGGGTGGGTGGGTGTGTGTGAGTGGGTGTGTGGGTGGGTGGGTGGGTCGGTGTGGGTGAGTGTGTGAGTGTAGGTGGGTGTGTGTGGGTGGGTGGGTGTGTGGGTGGGGGGTGACGGAGGAGGTGGTGGAGGTCGTATTAGTTACACCGCGTGCTTTTTACTCGGTCGAGCAATCTGCGAGCGGGTTCGTGACCGTTGAGGCTTGCGCCCCGCGATCTACTCCCTCGGCGCCGACGACTTGCAGCGGTCAGTCGCTTCCACGTCCACCACGAGGCTGGTGGTGGCGGTGGTGGTGGTGGTGGCGGTGGTGGTGGCGATGGTGGTGGTGGCGGTGGTGGTGGCGATGGCCGTGGTGGTGGTGGTGGCGATGGTGGTGGTGGTGGTGGCGGTGGTGGTGGCGATGGTGGTGGTGGTGGTGGTGGTGGCGATGGTGGTGGCGGTGGCTACGATGGTGGTGGTGGCGGTGGTGGTGGGGGCGATGGTGGTGGCGATGGTGGTGGTGGCGATGGTGGTGGCGATGGCGGTGGTGGTGGTGGTGGCGGTGGTGGTGGTGGTGGCCATGGCGATGGTGGTGGTGGCGATGGCGGTGGTGGTGGCGGTGGCGGTGGCGATGGTGGCGGTGGTGGTGGCGATGGTGGTGGCGATGGCGGTGGTGGCGATGGTGGTGGTGGTGGTGGTGGCCATGGCGATGGTGGTGGTGGTGGCGGCGACTTTTAAACCCACGGTCGGTCACGTGGCGTAGTATTAACCGGCGCGGGGGGGGGGGGTGGTCGACTACGATGCCACGCGGAGCGAGAGGGAAACACACAAACTCCAAATACAGCAGCAGCAGGGTCGGGAGGGAACCCACGAACTCCTGTAGACCAGGCGAGGTAGTTAACATCTCCTAGCCACCGTGATGATGAGAGAGAGAGACACGCAAACTCCAAATATACAGCAGCAGGCATCGTCAGGGTCGGGATCGAACCCACGACCTCCTGCACACCAGGCGAGGTAGTCAACATCTCACCACCCTGGCCATTACAACTCCCCGTGGGGTGGCGAGGAGAAGGACTCACACACGAAGCGCTTTGTGACTTTACGACGTGGAAAACAAAGATTCCAAACCCGCAGCATCGCTCCCCCGCGCCATCCCATTCATCCCATCCCAACCATCCCTTCCCAACCATCCCATCCATCCCATCCCAACCATCCCATTCATCCCATCCCAACCATCCCTTCCCAACCATCCCATCCATCCCATCCCAACCATCCCATTCATCCCATCCCAACCATCCCTTCCCAACCATCCCATCCATCCCATCCCAACCATCCCATTCATCCCATCCCAACCATCCCTTCCCAACCATCCCATCCATCCCATCCCAACCATCCCAACCATCCCATCCCATCCATCCCATCCAACCCATCCTATCCATCCCATCCCAACCATCCCATCCAACCCATCCTATCCATCCCATCCCAACCATCCCATCCATCCCATCTATCCCATCCATCCCAACCATCCCATCCATCCCATCCCAACCATCCCATCCAACCCATCCTATCCATCCCATCCCAACCATCCCATCCCAACCATCCCTTCCCAACCATCCCATCCATCCCATCCCAACCATCCCATTCATCCCATCCCAACCATCCCTTCCCAACCATCCCATCCATCCCATCCCAACCATCCCTTCCCAACCATCCCATCCATCCCATCCAACCCATCTTATCCATCCCATCCCATCCATCCCATCTATCCCATCCATCCCAACCATCCCTTCCATCCCAACCATCCCATCCATCCCAACCATCCCATCCATCCCATCCATCCCATCGATCCCATCCCAACCATCCCATCCAACCCATCCTATCCATCCCATCCCAACCATCCCATCCATCTCATCCCATCCATCCCATCCATCCCATCTATCCCATCCCAACCATCCCATCCCAACCATCCCATCCATCCATCCCATCCATCCCATCCCAACCATCCCATCCATCCCATCCATCCCATCCCAACCATCCCATCCATCCATCCCATCCAATCCATCCCATCCCAACCATCCAATCCATTCCATCCCAACCATCCCATCCATCCCATCCATCCCTTCCCATCCCATCCCAACCATCCCATCCCATCCCAACCTTCCCATCCCATCCATTCCATCCCAACCATCCCATCCCAACCATCCATCCCATCCCAACCATCCCCGCCCGCCTGCCCGCCCGCTCGCTCGCTCGCTTGCAACATTATTTATGCTTTTATTTTGTCCTCGGTCTAATTTGTCGCTGTGTACATAACGTTTATTGCAAACTTCAGGAAGGCCGGTATAGTTTTCCGTCGTGGGTTTATTTTTTTGTATCTCGCGTTAACCTTCTCTATCTCTATCTCTCTCTCGCCCCCCCCCCCCCCCAGCTTCCGTTACTTGTGTGAGCGCACGCTGGGTGATAGATCAATCCCTCCGTTGCAGAATCATAACAAGATCCCACTCCCCTCCCTCCCCCCTCCCGTTCCGAGTGAGCATTTATTTTGTTTGATTTTCCGCTCATTTTTGTTTGTGGCGTGGGTATGAAAACGTTTGCGTGCGCGCGTGCGACATCGCGGGCGAACGCTTCAGCTGATCATCCTTGGTTCTATGGGTAAAGTCGCGTAGTTAGAAATGAAATCTAATTTAAATCACATTATATTTCTAGCCGCGTGACTTTACCAGAAGAACCACGGAGTGTGGATTTGCTGCGGTCACGAACGAAAGCTTCAGCGAGTCTTCTTTGGTTCTTTCCTGTAAAGTCGCGTAGTTAGAAATGAAATCAAATAAAGTAAAATTTAAATAAAATCACATTTTATTTCTAGCCGCGCGACTTTAGCGGAAGAACCATGGAGTGTGGATTTCCTGCGGTCACGAACGAAAGCTTCAGCGGGTCATCTTTGGTTCTTTCGGTAAAGTCGCGTGGTTAGAAATGAAATGAAAAAATAAAATTTAAATGAAATCACATTTTATTTCTAGCCGCGCGACTTTAGCGGAAGAACCAAGGAGTGTGGATTTGCTGCGGTCACGAACGAAAGCTTCAGCGAGTCTTCTTTGGTTCTCACGGTAAAGTCGCGTGGTTAGAAATGAAATCAAATAAAATTTAAATAAAATCACATTTTATTTCTAGCCGCGCGACTTTAGCGGAAGAACCATGGAGTGTGGATTTGCTGCGGTCACGAACGAAAGCTTCAGCGGGTCTTCTTTGCCGCGGGCTGACACCTCGGCCTCGGATTTAGATTTCGGATTTAGTTTTTTGGTTTGACCTTTAGCCCCTTAAGCCCCCCCTCCAGCCCCCGCCCCCCCCCCTCACCGCGGAAAGATCTCAACGTCCACAACACCGGCCGGTGCTTTTAACACGGGTGCTACGCGGAATGGCTACGTGATGAAGTGTACTTCAACCCACGCACCACCACCAACACCACCGCCACCACCAACAAGACCACCCCCACCACCACCCCTACCACCCCCACCACTACCCCCACCACCACCCCCACGACCCCCACTACCACTCATGGTGAACTGGACTTCCATAGTCTGTCTCTGTCTGTCTCTGTCTGTGTGTCTGTGTGTCTCTGTGTGTGTGTCTGTCTGTAAGTCTGTCTCTGTCTGTATGTCTGTGTGTCTGTCTGTGTGTCTGTCTGTCTGTGTCTGTCTCTCTGTGTCTGTCTGTCCGTATGTCTCTCAGCCTCTCTCTCTGTCTGTCTCTCTGTCTGTGTGTCTCTCTGTCTGTCTCTCTGTCTGTTTCTCTGTCTGTCTCTCTGTCTGTGTGTCTCTCTGTCTGTTTGTCTGTCGGTCTCTCTGTCTGTGTGTCTCTATGTCTGTCTGTCTCTGTCTGTCTCTCTGTCTGTCTCTCTGTCTGTATGTCTGTCTGTCTCTCTGTCTGTCTCTCTATCTCTCTGTATGTATTTCAGTCTGTCTGTATGTCTCTCAGCCTCTCTCTCTGTCTGTCTGTGTGTCTCTCTGTCTGTGTGTCTCTCTGTCTGTCTGTCTCTCTGTCTCTCTGTCTGTATATATGTCTGTCTCTCTGTCTGCCTGTCTCTCTGTATGTATTTCAGTCTGTCTGTATGTCTCTCTGTCCGTCTGTCTGGCTGTGTGTCTCTCTGTATGGCCTGCCACACATCGCTCGGTACAAAACAAAAAAATCGTCCAGTTTGGCAACAATGTATTAGCGCGTGCGCGTGCCTCCTCTCGTATTGGCGGAGCACTTTTACCCTCCATCGGTGCGTTAAGTTGATCGCTGTTTCATTTTAAATCCCGAAAGTTGACGTCGCAAACTTTCTTTGAAGAAGGAGGAGGATGGGGCGGGGGGGGTCATGTTACGACGAATTAAGCTTTTCTCTTTCGTCTTGTTTTGTAATAAATTAATAAAACTCTGATATTGAAAGTAATGCATTGGCCTTAAGGATCTCTTTCTCTCTCTGCCCTGTGTGCGTTGTGCCAGTGTCTGTGCGAGAGTGTGTCTGTTTTAGTTTTTTCCCAGCCAACATTGCTGATAGGAATAGAATAATACTGGTAGGAACGAAGTGAACCAGCCTACAATAGATTATATCGTCCGTCCGTCCGATGTCCGATTAGGTGGAGCAACATCGCCCCCTACTGCAAACACTTGGCAGGACCCTTCAAAACCTTTAGACTCAGTGAGGCTTTCCTGGCTAAACAAGTGTAACATTCCCTTATAATTCCCTCAGATAGCTTTTAATTAAAACATTTACATTAAAAATTGACTCACAGCGGCCTAAAGCCTACAGCTAGGCCTAAAGCCTAGAACTAGGCCTCAAACTCTCCCTTCGTATCGTACCCCCGCGTGTGTGAAAGGGAGTTAATGTTTAACAATGTTACATTCCCTGATGTTTTTAAATAGAAACATTTACATTTAAAGCTTTTACATTAATAATTAAAACATTTGCATTAAAAATTAACTCACAGCAACCTAAAGCCTACAGCTAGGCCTAAAGCCTAGAACTAGGCCTCAAACTCTCCCTTCGTATCGTACCCCCGCGTGTGTGAAAGGGAGTTAATGTTTAACAATGTTACATTCCCTGATGTTTTTAAATAGAAACATTTACATTTAAAGCTTTTACATTAATAATTAAAACATTTGCATTAAAAATTAACTCACAGCAACCTAAAGCCTACAGCTAGGCCTAAAGCCTAGAACTAGGCCTCAAACTCTCCCTTCGTATCGTACCCCCGCGTGTGTGAAAGGGAGTTAATGTTTAACAATGTTACATTCCCTGATGTTTTTAAATAGAAACATTTACATTTAAAGCTTTTACATTAATAATTAAAACATTTGCATTAAAAATTAACTCACAGCGGCGTAAAGCCTACAGCTAGGCCTAAAGCCTAGAACTAGGCCTCAAACTCTCCCTTCGTATCGTATTTGTTCGTTCCTACCAGCCCACCCCGCAGGGACCTGTTGGCGTTTTTTTGCTTTTATTTTAAAAAAATTATTTTCTTTTTATTATTTTACTTTTATTGTTTTTCTATCTCCGTGACTTTACTGATAGAAATGTAATGTAATACAACAGAGAGAGAGTCGGATAACATCACAGTCATCACCTTACCTGGTTGATTACGTTCTTCCTGAGAATGCTAAATTTGAGAGAGAGATTAAACACAGAACCAGAGACATATAGACAGACATTTAAGCAGACAGATATCACAGAGATACATAGAGAGAGACAAAACATAGGCACACAGAGAAACCACGCCTCTGTGTCGAGGCCTTAAATAGAGAGAGGGGGCGGAGAGAGAGGGAGGGGTTAGAGAAATTAGCATGTCAATGTTATGCTATCCGACTCTCTGTTGTATTACATTACATTTCTAAGTATACTAGATTTGTGTTTCTATTTCCTTTATACCTGATGACGATTGCTTGTGTTGCAATCGAAACGTCGTATGCTAGTATTTAATTTATTATTTTATCTTCATACCGTGACTTTACCGAAAGAACCAAAGAGTAATTCCTGCATATTCTTTTTCGGTAAAGTCTCGTAGGTACAAAATTAAAATTAATAATCATGCTGTGACGGTTCCACCTGAAGACGAAAGCTTGTGTTGCCTCCGAAACGTCGTGATTTTATTTTATTTTTATTTTACTTTTATTAATTTTAATGTTTTACCTACGTGATTTTACCGAAAAACCTAAAAATATGAATCCTTGCAGTCACGAAAGCTTCAAATCTAGAAGTAATTCCTGCAGTCACGAAAGCTCCAATTTAAGTTTTTACTGAAAGAACCAAGCATATGAACTCCTGCACTCACCAAAGTCTAGAGAGTAATGACGACTGCGTCATTGTCACCACTGCGGTTGCCGCTGCGAGACTTTGATGGCATTCCCTTGTATTCTAGATTTGAAGCTTTCGTGACTGCAAGGATTCATATTCTTAGGTTGTTTCGGTAAAGTCACGTAGGTAAAAAATTTAAATTAATAAAAGTAAAATAAAAATCACGACGTTTCGGAGGCAACACAAGCTTCCGTCTTCAGGTGGAACCGTCACAGCCACGACAGCTGTATCAAGTAAATGAGAGATTGCAGGAGCTACCACTCCAACCATTATATAAACGGAGTGGTAGCTCTTGCAATATCTCATTCACTTGATACAGCTGTCGTGGCTGTGACGATTCCACCTGAAGACGGAAGCTTGTGTTGCCTCCGAAACGTCGTGATTTTTATTTTATTTTACTTTTATTAATTTTATTTTTTACCTACTACGTGACTTTACCGAAAAAACCTAAGAATATTCTCTTGTCTCTCGAGGTTACCCGCACAAGGCAAAGACAAAGATCCCCCGTATAGCCTCGACAGAATGTTGGGGCAAGTGCTGTTTCGCGAGCCGCCTTTGAAGGCCGGCGTGGGCACACGAGGGGGTGGGTGGCCAGCACCACGTCCGGCCGCCTTTGTCTCCCCAGTGGCGATGTTTACTACACACCGCACCAGGTACTCGTGTTGAGGCTGAGTCGACCTAGGGGAGGCCCACGACCGGTTCAGACAATCGTCAGCGGTGTTTGGTGGCCGTGAGCGGGAATCGAACTCGGGTCGCCGGGTTCGTGGCGCTAACCGCTGCACCACCGCTCCCCACCCGCAAACCGCACCACACACCACACACTCGGATAAGTAACCCGCCCCATTGGAGATTAAGCGGAGGGATAGAATTCCTCGCACGGCGCTGGCTGTCTATTTGAAAATTTAAATGGGGGGGAGGTGGGGGTGGTAGGGAGGAAGAGTGGAAGAGAGGAAAAATAAAAATCCCTCACGGATTTATCAGCATTCAAACCGCCTCGCGCCAAAATTTCCATTTTACCACCTCTCCTCTCTCGCTCTCTCTCTCTTTCTCGCTCGCTATTCTCCCCCCACCCCTTCCAATTCCTTTGAGCGAGCTGAGATGTGTTTGGATGCAGTCAAGGGGTTTCCCTTGCGGAATGTCGCGCGCGCGCGCGCGTGTGTGCGTGAGAGAGTGTGAGGCTGAGAGAGAGGATGAGAGGGTGTGAGGCTGAGAGAGAGGATGAGAGGGTGAGAGAGAGAGCGAGAGAAAGAGCGAGCGAGCGAGAGAGTGAGCTAGAGGGGGGGGGTTCCATAGAGCCCAGTTTTAATAAAAAAAATTACGAAATGATGAACGAAACAAAGTGCCGAATACACCGAGCATCTTCTTGTTTCCACTGATCGTAAATAAAAAATAAATAAAAAAGAGAGGGTGAGAGGGTGAGAGAGAACGTGGTCTGGGAGCGCTAGCAGTTAGCGCACGATTTCCAAAAAGGCCGAAGTGATGCTATTAGCCGTGCGATGAGGCACTTAACAGCGTGTATTTTCGATTTCAACTGATAATGACATAATTTCCCCCCATTAAACACATTCCTGCGGAGGGAGCTGGTAGGAACGTTGGGTTGCTCGGTCAATGGCCTGCAGGGTCAACGGCGGCGTGGTGTATTCCGCAAATATGGCCGACTGTGAGGGCGGGCACAAGCCGGCGTGAGTAGGTGAAACGTTGAGTTTTATAAGGGCACCACGGGGTGACCAGCCCCTCCCCACCCAGCCCCACCCCACCCAGCCCCACCCCACCCAGCCCCACTCAGCCCCACTCTCCCCACCCAGCCCCTCCCCACCGTCCCCTCCCCACCCAGCCCCTCCCCACCCTCCACACCCAGCCCCTCCCCACCCCTCTCCACCCAGCCCCATTCCTCCCATTTTTGGATGCACGACGGACGGACAGACACAATAATCCCCTGTAGGCTGGTGTAACCAGGAGGTTCCTACCAGTACCATCCGAAATACGGCCCCGCCACTCACATCGAGCAAGGCCTTACGGGCGATGAGGCTGACAGAAAGAGTCGCGACCGATGAAACATCGGCCTGTTACCACCAGAATAGGTCAGCGGTCCGTGACCAACTTGTATAAACCGCCGACGTGTTCTTGACCAACTCCAACTATCGCTGTTGCAGCTTATCGATCGGTATATGTGGGTGACTTTAATAGCCGACACACCCAATGGGGCTAATCCACAAATTAAGAAGCAGGAGGGCAACTGACTGGCGGGTCATCCAATCGATGATCCGCATCTGCTACTCGACCCTTGAACAGAGAGGCGGCTTCCGCTCCGCTCGATGGAAGCAGTAGTACAATCCAGATCTCTGCTTTGTGTCTGTAATGTGAGATTATATCCGGGTCGTTGACGGATTACAACTCGGCACGATGATTGGCTCTGCCGGTCCTGGTCCATAGCCAAAGGGGGGGAAGCCTAGGGGCGTGGCCCTGACGTAATGGAAAGGTGACAGCTGTTTGTAGAGGATTGGTTCTGCTGGCTTTAGCCACAGCCAATGGGGAGACAAGTCAGGGGCGTGGCCCTGACGTCATGGTGACAGCTGTTTGTAGATGATTGGTTCTGCTGGCTTTGGCCACAGCCAATGGGGAGACGAGTCAGGGGCGTGGTCCCGGGAGCCTACGATGGAGCCTGGAATATTCCATGGAGGCTAACGAGGATTGGTGGAAACGTACCACGTGACCCGGCTATTAAATAGGGGTGGAGACGAACGACACGTGGTCAGAACGGGAACTAACAGAGGGAGGGGGCCACGCGGGAGCGGGGCTCCGGGTTGCCATGTGGCAGTGTGTCTCTCTCTGTCTATCTGTCCCTCTCACGCTGCCTGTCAGCAGTGTGAAGGAAAGATGTAATGCAAAGTTGAATAAAAGACCGGATTCCAGAATCTCAATTTTGGAGCTTTCGTGACTGCAGGAATTATTCTTTGGTTCTTTCGGTTAAGTCACGTATAAAGATAACAGAATAAATTAAATAATAGCATACTACGACGTTTCGATTGCAACACAAGCAATCATCATCAGGTATAAAAGAAATAGCAACAAAAATCGGATTCCAGAAGTCGCCTCAACGACCTTTATTACATGTCCAAAGGCCATCGTGGGTCTCCCGCTCTCCGCGCCACGGAAACTCCTAGGACCAGAAGCCGACACCGACCAGTGATCATCCAAATCGTACTCCAGATTCCGATGGTGACATCCAAACCAGTTGCTCGCCGGAATTTCGGGAAGGCCTTCCAGGGCGTAACAGGCATCGCGCTGCAAACCATTGACCCGGTGCCGCATGGCTACGGCATTTTTCGTCATCAAAGCGGCCACCAACACTATCCCCAGAGGCCACCGAAAGCACTGCACTCCATGCTGGAATCTGGAAAGCGAACAACTCCTGAAAGCGTTCGAAAGAACTGGCGACGAGACAAAGGCATCGGCGCTATTAGATTCGGCCAGACAACAGCGATGGGGAGAAGTTCAAAGTTTCAGGCCTATCTCACTAATGTCGACCTGGAAACCCAGAAGTTCAGGCCCCAAGTCACAGGCCTATCTCACTGATGTCGACCTGGACACCCAGAAGTTCAGGTCTCAAGTCACAGGCCTATCTCACTGGTGACGATCTGGACACCCAGAAGTTCAGGCCCCAAGTCACAGGCCTATCTCACGGATGTCAAACTGGAAAATCATAAGTTCAGGTCTCAAGTCACAGGCCTATCTCACTAATGTCGACCTGGGAACCCAGAAGTTCAGGCCTCAAGTCACAGGCCTATCTCACTGATGTCGACCTGGGAAGCCAGGCTCTAACGGTGACTTTGTCTCTAACGATGACTTTGTCTCTAATGGTGACTTTGTCTCTAACGGTGACTTTGTCACTAACGGTGACTTTGTCACTAACGGTGACTTTGTCACTAACGATGACTTTGTCTCTAACGGTGACTTTGTCTCTAACGATGACTTTGTCACTAACGGTGACTTTGTCTCTAACGATGACTTTGTCACTAACGGTGACTTTGGCTCTAACGATGACTTTGTCTCTAACGGTGACTTTGTCTCTAACGATGACTTTGTCACTAACGGTGACTTTGTCTCTAACGGTGACTTTGTCACTAACGGTGACTTTGGCTCTAACGGTGACTTTGTCACTAACGGAGACTTTGTCACTAACGATGACTTTGTCTCTAACGGTGACTTTGTCACTAACGGTGACTTTGTCACTAACGATGACTTTGTCTCTAACGATGACTTTGTCTCTAACGGTGACTTTGTCACTAACGGTGACTTTGGCTCTAACGGTGACTTTGTCACTAACGGTGACTTTGTCACTAACGGTGACTTTGTCTCTAACGGTGACTTTGTCACTAACGGTGACTTTGGCTCTAACGGTGACTTTGTCACTAACGGTGACTTTGTCACTAACGGTGACTTTGTCTCTAACGATGACTTTGTCACTAACGGTGACTTTGTCTCTAACGATGACTTTGTCACTAACGGTGACTTTGGCTCTAACGGTGACTTTGTCACTAACGGTGACTTTGTCACTAACGGTGACTTTGTCACTAACGGTGACTTTGTCACTAACGGTGACTTTGTCACTAACGGTGACTTTGTCACTAACGGTGACTTTGTCACTAACGGTGACTTTGTCACTAACGGTGACTTTGTCACTAACGGTGACTTTGTCACTAACGGTGACTTTGTCACTAACGGTGACTTTGTCACTAACGGTGACTTTGTCACTAACGGTGACTTTGTCACTAACGGTGACTTTGTCACTAATGGAGACTTTGTCACTAACGGTGACTTTGTCACTAACGGTGACTTTGTCACTAACGGTGACTTTGTCACTAACGGTGACTTTGTCTCTAACGGTGACTTTGTCACTAACGGTGACTTTGTCACTAATGGTGACTTTGTCACTAACGGTGACTTTGTCTCTAACGGTGACTTTGTCACTAACGATGACTTTGTCACTAACGGTGACTTTGTCACTAACGGTGACTTTGTCACTAACGGTGACTTTGTCACTAACGGTGACTTTGTCACTAACGGTGACTTTGTCTCTAACGGTGACTTTGTCACTAACGATGACTTTGTCTCTAACGGTGACTTTGTCACTAACGGTGACTTTGTCACTAACGGTGACTTTGTCACTAACGGTGACTTTGTCACTAACGATGACTTTGTCTCTAACGGTGACTTTGTCACTAACGGTGACTTTGTCACTAACGGTGACTTTGTCACTAACGGTGACTTTGTCACTAACGGTGACTTTGTCACTAACGATGACTTTGTCTCTAATGGAGACTTTGTCACTAACGGTGACTTTGTCACTAACGATGACTTTGTCTCTAACGATGACTTTGTCACTAACGGTGACTTTGTCACTAACGGTGACTTTGTCACTAACGGTGACTTTGTCTCTAACGATGACTTTGTCACTAACGGTGACTTTGTCTCTAACGATGACTTTGTCACTAACGGTGACTTTGTCACTAACGATGACTTTGTCTCTAACGGTGACTTTGTCACTAACGGTGACTTTGTCACTAACGATGACTTTGTCACTAACGGTGACTTTGTCACTAACGGTGACTTTGTCTCTAACGATGACTTTGTCACTAACGGTGACTTTGTCACTAACGGTGACTTTGTCTCTAACGGTGACTTTGTCACTAACGGTGACTTTGTCACTAACGATGACTTTGTCTCTAACGATGACTTTGTCACTAACGGTGACTTTGTCTCTAACGATGACTTTGTCACTAACGGTGACTTTGTCACTAACGGTGACTTTGTCACTAACGGTGACTTTGTCTCTAACGATGACTTTGTCACTAATGGTGACTTTGTCTCTAACGATGACTTTGTCTCTAACGATGACTTTGTCTCTAACGATGACTTTGTCACTAACGGTGACTTTGTCACTAACGGTGACTTTGTCACTAACGGTGACTTTGTCTCTAACGATGACTTTGTCACTAACGGTGACTTTGTCTCTAACGATGACTTTGTCTCTAACGGTGACTTTGTCTCTAACGATGACTTTGTCACTAACGGTGACTTTGTCTCTAACGATGACTTTGTCTCTAACGGTGACTTTGTCTCTAACGATGACTTTGTCGCTAACGGTGACTTTGTCTCTAACGATGACTTTGTCGCTAACGGTGACTTTGTCACTAACGATGACTTTGTCACTAACGGTGACTTTGTCTCTAACGATGACTTTGTCACTAACGGTGACTTTGTCACTAACGGTGACTTTGTCACTAACGGTGACTTTGTCACTAACGGTGACTTTGTCACTAACGGTGACTTTGTCACTAACGGTGACTTTGTCACTAACGGTGACTTTGTCTCTAACGATGACTTTGTCACTAACGGTGACTTTGTCACTAACGGTGACTTTGTCACTAACGGTGACTTTGTCACTAACGGTGACTTTGTCTCTAACGATGACTTTGTCACTAACGGTGACTTTGGCTCTAACGGTGACTTTGTCACTAACGGTGACTTTGTCACTAACGGTGACTTTGTCTCTAACGGTGACTTTGTCACTAACGGTGACTTTGTCACTAACGGTGACTTTGTCACTAACGGTGACTTTGTCACTAACGGTGACTTTGTCACTAACGGTGACTTTGTCACTAACGGTGACTTTGTCACTAACGGTGACTTTGTCTCTAACGGTGACTTTGTCACTAACGGTGACTTTGTCACTAACGGTGACTTTGTCACTAACGGTGACTTTGTCACTAACGGTGACTTTGTCACTAACGGTGACTTTGTCACTAACGGTGACTTTGTCACTAACGGTGACTTTGTCACTAACGGTGACTTTGTCACTAACGGTGACTTTGTCACTAACGGTGACTTTGTCACTAACGGTGACTTTGTCTCTAACGGTGACTTTGTCACTAACGGTGACTTTGTCACTAATGGTGACTTTGTCACTAACGGTGACTTTGTCTCTAACGGTGACTTTGTCACTAACGATGACTTTGTCTCTAACGGTGACTTTGTCACTAACGGTGACTTTGTCTCTAACGGTGACTTTGTCACTAACGGTGACTTTGTCACTAACGGTGACTTTGTCACTAACGGTGACTTTGTCACTAACGGTGACTTTGTCACTAATGGTGACTTTGTCACTAACGGTGACTTTGTCACTAACGATGACTTTGTCACTAACGGTGACTTTGTCACTAACGGTGACTTTGTCACTAACGATGACTTTGTCACTAACGATGACTTTGTCACTAACGGTGACTTTGTCACTAACGATGACTTTGTCTCTAACGATGACTTTGTCTCTAACGGTGACTTTGTCACTAACGATGACTTTGTCTCTAACGATGACTTTGTCACTAACGGTGACTTTGTCACTAACGATGACTTTGTCTCTAACGATGACTTTGTCTCTAACGGTGACTTTGTCTCTAATGATGACTTTGTCACTAACGGTGACTTTGTCACTAACGGTGACTTTGTCTCTAATGATGACTTTGTCTCTAATGATGACTTTGTCTCTAATGATGACTTTGTCTCTAACGATGACTTTGTCTCTAACGGTGACTTTGACACTAACGGTGACTTTGTCACTAACGATGACTTTGTCACTAACGGTGACTTTGTCACTAACGATGACTTTGTCTCTAACGATGACTTTGTCACTAACGGTGACTTTGTCTCTAACGGTGACTTTGTCACTAATGGTGACTTTGTCACTAACGATGACTTTGTCACTAACGGTGACTTTGTCACTAACGATGACTTTGTCACTAACGGTGACTTTGTCACTAACGATGACTTTGTCTCTAACGATGACTTTGTCACTAACGGTGACTTTGTCTCTAACGGTGACTTTGTCACTAATGGTGACTTTGTCACTAACGGTGACTTTGTCTCTAACGGTGACTTTGTCACTAACGGTGACTTTGTCTCTAACGATGACTTTGTCTCTAACGGTGACTTTGTCACTAATGGTGACTTTGTCACTAACGGTGACTTTGTCACTAACGATGACTTTGTCTCTAACGATGACTTTGTCTCTAACGATGACTTTGTCTCTAACGATGACTTTGTCACTAACGGTGACTTTGTCACTAACGATGACTTTGTCACTAACGGTGACTTTGTCACTAACGGTGACTTTGTCACTAACGATGACTTTGTCACTAACGATGACTTTGTCACTAACGGTGACTTTGTCACTAATGGTGACTTTGTCACTAACGGTGACTTTGTCACTAACGGTGACTTTGTCACTAACGGTGACTTTGTCACTAACGGTGACTTTGTCACTAATGGTGACTTTGTCTCTAACGGTGACTTTGTCTCTAACGGTGACTTTGTCACTAACGGTGACTTTGTCACTAATGGTGACTTTGTCTCTAACGGTGACTTTGTCACTAACGGTGACTTTGTCACTAACGGTGACTTTGTCTCTAACGGTGACTTTGTCACTAATGGTGACTTTGTCTCTAACGGTGACTTTGTCACTAACGGTGACTTTGTCTCTAACGGTGACTTTGTCACTAACGGTGACTTTGTCACTAACGATGACTTTGTCTCTAACGGTGACTTTGTCACTAACGGTGACTTTGTCACTAACGGTGACTTTGTCACTAACGGTGACTTTGTCACTAATGGTGACTTTGTCTCTAACGGTGACTTTGTCTCTAACGGTGACTTTGTCACTAACGGTGACTTTGTCACTAATGGTGACTTTGTCTCTAACGGTGACTTTGTCACTAACGGTGACTTTGTCACTAACGGTGACTTTGTCTCTAACGGTGACTTTGTCACTAACGGTGACTTTGTCACTAACGATGACTTTGTCTCTAACGGTGACTTTGTCACTAACGGTGACTTTGTCACTAACGGTGACTTTGTCACTAATGGTGACTTTGTCACTAACGGTGACTTTGTCACTAACGGTGACTTTGTCACTAACGGTGACTTTGTCACTAACGGTGACTTTGTCACTAATGGTGACTTTGTCTCTAACGGTGACTTTGTCTCTAACGGTGACTTTGTCTCTAACGGTGACTTTGTCACTAACGGTGACTTTGTCACTAACGGTGACTTTGTCACTAATGGTGACTTTGTCTCTAACGGTGACTTTGTCACTAACGGTGACTTTGTCACTAACGGTGACTTTGTCACTAACGGTGACTTTGTCACTAACGGTGACTTTGTCACTAACGGTGACTTTGTCACTAACGGTGACTTTGTCTCTAACGGTGACTTTGTCACTAACGGTGACTTTGTCACTAACGATGACTTTGTCTCTAACGGTGACTTTGTCACTAACGGTGACTTTGTCACTAACGGTGACTTTGTCTCTAACGGTGACTTTGTCACTAACGGTGACTTTGTCACTAACGATGACTTTGTCACTAACGGTGACTTTGTCTCTAACGATGACTTTGTCACTAACGGTGACTTTGTCACTAACGGTGACTTTGTCTCTAACGGTGACTTTGTCACTAACGGTGACTTTGTCACTAACGGTGACTTTGTCACTAATGGTGACTTTGTCACTAACGGTGACTTTGTCACTAACGGTGACTTTGTCACTAATGGTGACTTTGTCACTAACGGTGACTTTGTCACTAACGGTGACTTTGTCACTAACGGTGACTTTGTCACTAACGGTGACTTTGTCACTAACGGTGACTTTGTCACTAACGGTGACTTTGTCACTAACGGTGACTTTGTCACTAACGGTGACTTTGTCACTAACGATGACTTTGTCACTAACGGTGACTTTGTCACTAACGGTGACTTTGTCACTAATGGTGACTTTGTCACTAACGGTGACTTTGTCTCTAACGGTGACTTTGTCTCTAACGGTGACTTTGTCACTAACGGTGACTTTGTCACTAATGGTGACTTTGTCACTAACGGTGACTTTGTCTCTAATGGTGACTTTGTCTCTAACGGTGACTTTGTCTCTAACGGTGACTTTGTCACTAACGGTGACTTTGTCACTAACGGTGACTTTGTCACTAACGGTGACTTTGTCTCTAACGATGACTTTGTCACTAACGGTGACTTTGTCTCTAACGGTGACTTTGTCTCTAACGATGACTTTGTCACTAACGGTGACTTTGTCACTAACGGTGACTTTGTCTCTAACGGTGACTTTGTCTCTAACGGTGACTTTGTCTCTAACGATGACTTTGTCACTAACGGTGACTTTGTCACTAACGGTGACTTTGTCACTAACGGTGACTTTGTCTCTAACGGTGACTTTGTCACTAACGGTGACTTTGTCTCTAACGGTGACTTTGTCACTAACGGTGACTTTGTCTCTAACGATGACTTTGTCACTAACGATGACTTTGTCACTAACGGTGACTTTGTCTCTAACGGTGACTTTGTCACTAACGGTGACTTTGTCTCTAACGGTGACTTTGTCACTAACGGTGACTTTGTCTCTAACGGTGACTTTGTCTCTAACGGTGACTTTGTCACTAACGGTGACTTTGTCACTAACGGTGACTTTGTCACTAACGGTGACTTTGTCACTAACGGTGACTTTGTCACTAACGGTGACTTTGTCTCTAACGGTGACTTTGTCTCTAACGGTGACTTTGTCACTAACGGTGACTTTGTCTCTAACGGTGACTTTGTCTCTAACGGTGACTTTGTCTCTAACGGTGACTTTGTCTCTAACGGTGACTTTGTCACTAACGGTGACTTTGTCACTAACGGTGACTTTGTCACTAACGGTGACTTTGTCACTAACGGTGACTTTGTCACTAATGGTGACTTTGTCACTAACGGTGACTTTGTCTCTAACGGTGACTTTGTCTCTAACGGTGACTTTGTCACTAACGGTGACTTTGTCTCTAACGGTGACTTTGTCACTAACGGTGACTTTGTCTCTAACGGTGACTTTGTCTCTAACGGTGACTTTGTCACTAACGATGACTTTGTCACTAACGGTGACTTTGTCACTAACGGTGACTTTGTCACTAACGATGACTTTGTCACTAACGGTGACTTTGTCTCTAACGGTGACTTTGTCTCTAACGATGACTTTGTCACTAACGGTGACTTTGTCACTAACGGTGACTTTGTCACTAACGGTGACTTTGTCACTAACGGTGACTTTGTCACTAACGGTGACTTTGTCACTAACGATGACTTTGTCTCTAACGGTGACTTTGTCACTAACGGTGACTTTGACACTAACGGTGACTTTGTCTCTAACGGTGACTTTGTCACTAACGGTGACTTTGACACTAACGGTGACTTTGTCTCTAACGGTGACTTTGTCACTAACGGTGACTTTGTCACTAACGGTGACTTTGACACTAACGGTGACTTTGTCTCTAACGGTGACTTTGTCTCTAACGGAGACTTTGTCACTAACGGTGACTTTGTCTCTAACGGTGACTTTGTCACTAACGGTGACTTTGACACTAACGATGACTTTGTCACTAACGGTGACTTTGTCACTAACGGTGACTTTGTCTCTAACGGTGACTTTGTCACTAATGGTGACTTTGTCACTAACGATGACTTTGTCACTAACGATGACTTTGTCTCTAACGATGACTTTGTCACTAACGATGACTTTGTCACTAATGGTGACTTTGTCTCTAACGGTGACTTTGTCACTAACGATGACTTTGTCACTAACGATGACTTTGTCACTAACGATGACTTTGTCACTAACGATGACTTTGTCACTAATGGTGACTTTGTCTCTAACGGTGACTTTGTCACTAACGGTGACTTTGTCACTAATGGTGACTTTGTCACTAACGATGACTTTGTCACTAACGATGACTTTGTCACTAATGGTGACTTTGTCTCTAACGGTGACTTTGTCTCTAACGGTGACTTTGTCTCTAACGGTGACTTTGTCACTAACGGTGACTTTGTCTCTAACGGTGACTTTGTCACTAACGGTGACTTTGTCACTAATGGTGACTTTGTCTCTAACGGTGACTTTGTCTCTAACGATGACTTTGTCTCTAACGATGACTTTGTCTCTAACGGTGACTTTGTCACTAACGGTGACTTTGTCACTAATGGTGACTTTGTCACTAACGGTGACTTTGTCACTAACGATGACTTTGTCTCTAACGGTGACTTTGTCTCTAACGATGACTTTGTCACTAACGGTGACTTTGTCACTAACGGTGACTTTGTCTCTAACGGTGACTTTGTCACTAACGGTGACTTTGTCACTAATGGTGACTTTGTCTCTAACGGTGACTTTGTCTCTAACGATGACTTTGTCTCTAACGATGACTTTGTCTCTAACGGTGACTTTGTCACTAACGGTGACTTTGTCACTAATGGTGACTTTGTCACTAACGGTGACTTTGTCACTAACGATGACTTTGTCTCTAACGGTGACTTTGTCTCTAACGATGACTTTGTCTCTAACGGTGACTTTGTCACTAACGGTGACTTTGACACTAACGGTGACTTTGTCTCTAACGGTGACTTTGTCACTAACGGTGACTTTGACACTAACGGTGACTTTGTCTCTAACGGTGACTTTGTCACTAACGATGACTTTGTCACTAACGATGACTTTGTCACTAACGGTGACTTTGACACTAACGATGACTTTGTCACTAACGGTGACTTTGACACTAACGGTGACTTTGTCACTAACGATGACTTTGTCACTAACGGTGACTTTGACACTAACGATGACTTTGTCACTAACGATGACTTTGTCACTAACGGTGACTTTGACACTAACGGTGACTTTGTCACTAACGGTGACTTTGTCACTAACGATGACTTTGTCTCTAACGGTGACTTTGTCACTAACGGTGACTTTGTCACTAACGATGACTTTGTCACTAACGATGACTTTGTCTCTAACGGTGACTTTGTCACTAACGATGACTTTGTCACTAACGATGACTTTGTCTCTAACGGTGACTTTGTCACTAACGATGACTTTGTCTCTAACGGTGACTTTGTCTCTAACGGTGACTTTGTCACTAACGATGACTTTGTCTCTAACGGTGACTTTGTCACTAACGATGACTTTGTCACTAACGATGACTTTGTCTCTAACGGTGACTTTGTCACTAACGATGACTTTGTCTCTAACGGTGACTTTGTCACTAACGGTGACTTTGACACTAACGGTGACTTTGTCTCTAACGGTGACTTTGTCACTAACGGTGACTTTGACACTAACGGTGACTTTGTCTCTAACGGTGACTTTGTCACTAACGATGACTTTGTCACTAACGATGACTTTGTCTCTAACGGTGACTTTGTCACTAACGGTGACTTTGTCACTAACGATGACTTTGACACTAACGGTGACTTTGTCTCTAACGGTGACTTTGTCACTAACGGTGACTTTGTCACTAACGATGACTTTGACACTAACGGTGACTTTGTCACTAACGGTGACTTTGACACTAACGGTGACTTTGTCTCTAACGGTGACTTTGTCTCTAACGGTGACTTTGTCACTAACGATGACTTTGTCACTAACGGTGACTTTGACACTAACGGTGACTTTGTCTCTAACGGTGACTTTGTCACTAACGGTGACTTTGTCACTAACGGTGACTTTGTCACTAACGGTGACTTTGTCACTAACGGTGACTTTGTCTCTAACGGTGACTTTGTCACTAACGGTGACTTTGTCTCTAACGGTGACTTTGTCACTAACGGTGACTTTGTCACTAACGGTGACTTTGTCACTAACGGTGACTTTGTCACTAACGGTGACTTTGTCACTAACGATGACTTTGTCTCTAACGGTGACTTTGTCTCTAATGGTGACTTTGTCACTAACGGTGACTTTGTCACTAACGATGACTTTGTCTCTAACGGTGACTTTGTCTCTAACGGTGACTTTGTCGCTAACGGTGACTTTGTCACTAACGGTGACTTTGTCACTAATGGTGACTTTGTCACTAACGGTGACTTTGTCACTAATGGTGACTTTGTCACTAACGATGACTTTGTCACTAACGGTGACTTTGTCACTAATGGTGACTTTGTCACTAACGATGACTTTGTCTCTAACGGTGACTTTGTCACTAACGGTGACTTTGTCACTAACGGTGACTTTGTCACTAACGGTGACTTTGTCACTAACGGTGACTTTGTCACTAACGATGACTTTGTCTCTAACGGTGACTTTGTCACTAATGGAGACTTTGTCACTAACGGTGACTTTGTCTCTAACGGTGACTTTGTCACTAACGGTGACTTTGTCACTAACGATGACTTTGTCACTAACGGTGACTTTGTCACTAACGATGACTTTGTCTCTAACGGTGACTTTGTCTCTAACGGTGACTTTGTCACTAACGATGACTTTGTCTCTAACGGTGACTTTGTCACTAACGGTGACTTTGTCACTAACGATGACTTTGTCACTAACGGTGACTTTGTCACTAACGATGACTTTGTCACTAACGGTGACTTTGTCACTAACGGTGACTTTGTCACTAACGATGACTTTGTCTCTAACGGTGACTTTGTCACTAATGGAGACTTTGTCACTAACGATGACTTTGTCTCTAACGGTGACTTTGTCACTAACGGTGACTTTGTCACTAACGATGACTTTGTCACTAACGGTGACTTTGTCACTAATGGAGACTTTGTCACTAACGATGACTTTGTCACTAACGGTGACTTTGTCACTAACGGTGACTTTGTCACTAACGATGACTTTGTCTCTAACGATGACTTTGTCACTAACGATGACTTTGTCACTAATGGAGACTTTGTCTCTAACGATGACTTTGTCACTAACGATGACTTTGTCACTAATGGAGACTTTGTCACTAACGATGACTTTGTCACTAACGGTGACTTTGTCTCTAACGATGACTTTGTCACTAATGGAGACTTTGTCTCTAACGGTGACTTTGTCACTAATGGAGACTTTGTCTCTAACGGTGACTTTGTCACTAACGATGACTTTGTCACTAATGGAGACTTTGTCTCTAACGGTGACTTTGTCACTAACGGTGACTTTGTCTCTAACGATGACTTTGTCACTAACGGTGACTTTGTCTCTAACGGTGACTTTGTCTCTAACGGTGACTTTGTCACTAACGATGACTTTGTCACTAACGGTGACTTTGTCACTAACGATGACTTTGTCACTAACGATGACTTTGTCACTAATGGAGACTTTGTCTCTAACGGTGACTTTGTCTCTAACGGTGACTTTGTCACTAACGATGACTTTGTCACTAACGGTGACTTTGTCACTAACGGTGACTTTGTCACTAACGATGACTTTGTCACTAACGATGACTTTGTCACTAATGGTGACTTTGTCACTAACGGTGACTTTGTCACTAACGGTGACTTTGTCTCTAACGATGACTTTGTCACTAACGGTGACTTTGTCACTAACGATGACTTTGTCACTAACGGTGACTTTGTCACTAACGGTGACTTTGTCACTAACGGTGACTTTGTCACTAACGGTGACTTTGTCTCTAACGGTGACTTTGTCACTAACGGTGACTTTGTCTCTAACGGTGACTTTGTCACTAACGGTGACTTTGTCACTAACGGTGACTTTGTCACTAACGGTGACTTTGTCACTAACGGTGACTTTGTCACTAACGATGACTTTGTCACTAACGGTGACTTTGTCACTAACGGTGACTTTGTCTCTAACGGTGACTTTGTCACTAACGGTGACTTTGTCACTAACGGTGACTTTGTCACTAACGGTGACTTTGTCACTAACGGTGACTTTGTCTCTAACGGTGACTTTGTCACTAACGGTGACTTTGTCACTAACGGTGACTTTGTCACTAACGGTGACTTTGTCTCTAACGGTGACTTTGTCACTAACGATGACTTTGTCACTAACGATGACTTTGTCACTAACGGTGACTTTGTCTCTAACGGTGACTTTGTCACTAACGGTGACTTTGTCACTAACGGTGACTTTGTCACTAACGGTGACTTTGTCACTAACGGTGACTTTGTCTCTAACGGTGACTTTGTCACTAACGGTGACTTTGTCACTAACGGTGACTTTGTCACTAACGGTGACTTTGTCACTAACGGTGACTTTGTCACTAACGATGACTTTGTCACTAACGGTGACTTTGTCACTAACGATGACTTTGTCACTAACGGTGACTTTGTCACTAACGGTGACTTTGTCACTAACGGTGACTTTGTCACTAACGGTGACTTTGTCACTAACGGTGACTTTGTCACTAACGGTGACTTTGTCACTAACGATGACTTTGTCACTAACGGTGACTTTGTCACTAACGGTGACTTTGTCACTAACGATGACTTTGTCACTAACGGTGACTTTGTCACTAACGGTGACTTTGTCACTAACGATGACTTTGTCACTAACGGTGACTTTGTCACTAACGGTGACTTTGTCACTAACGATGACTTTGTCACTAACGGTGACTTTGTCACTAACGGTGACTTTGTCACTAACGGTGACTTTGTCACTAACGGTGACTTTGTCACTAACGATGACTTTGTCACTAACGGTGACTTTGTCACTAACGGTGACTTTGTCACTAACGATGACTTTGTCACTAACGGTGACTTTGTCACTAACGGTGACTTTGTCACTAACGATGACTTTGTCACTAACGGTGACTTTGTCACTAACGGTGACTTTGTCACTAACGATGACTTTGTCACTAACGGTGACTTTGTCACTAACGGTGACTTTGTCACTAACGATGACTTTGTCACTAACGGTGACTTTGTCACTAACGGTGACTTTGTCACTAACGGTGACTTTGTCACTAACGGTGACTTTGTCTCTAACGATGACTTTGTCACTAACGGTGACTTTGTCTCTAACGATGACTTTGTCACTAACGGTGACTTTGTCACTAACGGTGACTTTGTCACTAACGGTGACTTTGTCTCTAACGATGACTTTGTCACTAACGGTGACTTTGTCACTAACGATGACTTTGTCACTAACGATGACTTTGTCACTAACGGTGACTTTGTCACTAACGGTGACTTTGTCACTAACGGTGACTTTGTCACTAACGATGACTTTGTCACTAACGGTGACTTTGTCACTAACGGTGACTTTGTCACTAACGGTGACTTTGTCACTAACGATGACTTTGTCACTAACGATGACTTTGTCACTAACGGTGACTTTGTCACTAACGATGACTTTGTCACTAACGGTGACTTTGTCACTAACGGTGACTTTGTCTCTAACGGTGACTTTGTCACTAACGATGACTTTGTCACTAACGGTGACTTTGTCACTAACGGTGACTTTGTCTCTAACGATGACTTTGTCACTAACGGTGACTTTGTCTCTAACGATGACTTTGTCACTAACGGTGACTTTGTCACTAACGGTGACTTTGTCACTAACGGTGACTTTGTCACTAACGGTGACTTTGTCTCTAACGATGACTTTGTCACTAACGATGACTTTGTCACTAACGGTGACTTTGTCACTAACGATGACTTTGTCACTAACGATGACTTTGGCTCTAACGATGACTTTGTCACTAACGATGACTTTGGCTCTAACGATGACTTTGTCACTAACGATGACTTTGTCACTAACGGTGACTTTGTCACTAACGGTGACTTTGTCTCTAACGGTGACTTTGTCTCTAACGGTGACTTTGTCACTAACGATGACTTTGTCACTAACGGTGACTTTGTCACTAACGATGACTTTGTCACTAACGGTGACTTTGTCACTAACGGTGACTTTGGCACTAACGGTGACTTTGTCACTAATGGTGACTTTGTCACTAACGGTGACTTTGGCACTAACGATGACTTTGTCACTAACGATGACTTTGTCACTAACGGTGACTTTGTCACTAACGGTGACTTTGTCACTAACGGTGACTTTGTCACTAACGGTGACTTTGTCACTAACGGTGACTTTGACACTAACGGTGACTTTGTCACTAACGGTGACTTTGTCACTAACGGTGACTTTGTCACTAACGGTGACTTTGTCACTAACGGTGACTTTGTCACTAACGGTGACTTTGACACTAACGGTGACTTTGTCACTAACGGTGACTTTGTCACTAACGGTGACTTTGTCTCTAACGGTGACTTTGTCACTAACGGTGACTTTGACACTAACGGTGACTTTGTCACTAACGGTGACTTTGTCACTAACGGTGACTTTGTCTCTAACGGTGACTTTGTCACTAACGGTGACTTTGACACTAACGGTGACTTTGTCACTAACGATGACTTTGTCACTAACGGTGACTTTGTCACTAACGGTGACTTTGACACTAACGGTGACTTTGTCTCTAACGATGACTTTGTCACTAACGGTGACTTTGTCTCTAACGGTGACTTTGTCTCTAACGGTGACTTTGTCACTAACGATGACTTTGTCTCTAACGGTGACTTTGTCTCTAACGGTGACTTTGTCTCTAACGGTGACTTTGTCACTAACGATGACTTTGTCTCTAACGGTGACTTTGTCACTAACGGTGACTTTGTCACTAACGGTGACTTTGTCACTAACGGTGACTTTGTCTCTAACGGTGACTTTGTCACTAACGATGACTTTGTCACTAATGATGACTTTGTCACTAACGATGACTTTGTCACTAACGATGACTTTGTCACTAATGGTGACTTTGTCACTAACGATGACTTTGTCACTAACGATGACTTTGTCACTAACGGTGACTTTGTCACTAACGATGACTTTGTCACTAATGATGACTTTGTCACTAATGGTGACTTTGTCACTAACGGTGACTTTGTCACTAACGATGACTTTGTCACTAACGATGACTTTGTCACTAACGGTGACTTTGTCACTAATGGTGACTTTGTCACTAACGATGACTTTGTCACTAATGATGACTTTGTCACTAACGGTGACTTTGTCACTAACGGTGACTTTGTCACTAACGGTGACTTTGTCACTAACGGTGACTTTGTCACTAACGGTGACTTTGTCACTAACGATGACTTTGTCACTAATGGTGACTTTGTCACTAACGGTGACTTTGTCACTAACGATGACTTTGTCACTAACGGTGACTTTGTCACTAACGATGACTTTGTCACTAACGGTGACTTTGTCACTAACGATGACTTTGTCACTAACGGTGACTTTGTCACTAACGGTGACTTTGTCACTAACGGTGACTTTGTCACTAACGATGACTTTGTCACTAACGATGACTTTGTCACTAATGGTGACTTTGTCACTAACGGTGACTTTGTCACTAACGATGACTTTGTCACTAACGATGACTTTGTCACTAATGGTGACTTTGTCACTAACGATGACTTTGTCACTAACGGTGACTTTGTCACTAACGGTGACTTTGTCACTAACGGTGACTTTGTCACTAATGGTGACTTTGTCACTAACGATGACTTTGTCACTAACGGTGACTTTGTCACTAACGATGACTTTGTCACTAACGGTGACTTTGTCACTAACGGTGACTTTGTCACTAACGGTGACTTTGTCACTAACGATGACTTTGTCACTAACGGTGACTTTGTCACTAACGGTGACTTTGTCACTAACGGTGACTTTGTCACTAACGATGACTTTGTCACTAACGATGACTTTGTCACTAATGGTGACTTTGTCACTAACGATGACTTTGTCACTAACGGTGACTTTGTCACTAACGATGACTTTGTCACTAACGATGACTTTGTCACTAATGGTGACTTTGTCACTAACGGTGACTTTGTCACTAACGATGACTTTGTCACTAACGATGACTTTGTCTCTAACGGAGACTTTGTCTCTAACGGTGACTTTGTCACTAACGGTGACTTTGTCACTAATGGTGACTTTGTCACTAACGGTGACTTTGTCACTAACGATGACTTTGTCACTAATGGTGACTTTGTCACTAACGATGACTTTGTCACTAACGGTGACTTTGTCACTAACGATGACTTTGTCACTAACGATGACTTTGTCACTAATGGTGACTTTGTCACTAACGGTGACTTTGTCACTAACGATGACTTTGTCACTAACGGTGACTTTGTCACTAACGGTGACTTTGTCACTAACGATGACTTTGTCTCTAACGGAGACTTTGTCTCTAACGGTGACTTTGTCACTAACGGTGACTTTGTCACTAATGATGACTTTGTCTCTAATGGTGACTTTGTCTCTAACGGTGACTTTGTCACTAACGATGACTTTGTCTCTAATGGTGACTTTGTCACTAACGGTGACTTTGTCACTAACGATGACTTTGTCTCTAATGGTGACTTTGTCACTAACGGTGACTTTGTCACTAATGATGACTTTGTCTCTAATGGTGACTTTGTCTCTAACGGTGACTTTGTCACTAACGATGACTTTGTCTCTAATGGTGACTTTGTCACTAACGGTGACTTTGTCACTAACGATGACTTTGTCTCTAATGGTGACTTTGTCTCTAACGGTGACTTTGTCACTAACGATGACTTTGTCTCTAATGGTGACTTTGTCACTAACGGTGACTTTGTCACTAACGATGACTTTGTCTCTAATGGTGACTTTGTCACTAACGATGACTTTGTCTCTAACGATGACTTTGTCACTAACGGTGACTTTGTCACTAACGGTGACTTTGTCTCTAACGGTGACTTTGTCACTAACGGTGACTTTGTCACTAACGGTGACTTTGTCACTAATGATGACTTTGTCTCTAATGGTGACTTTGTCTCTAACGATGACTTTGTCTCTAACGGTGACTTTGTCTCTAACGGTGACTTTGTCACTAATGATGACTTTGTCTCTAATGATGACTTTGTCACTAACGGTGACTTTGTCACTAATGATGACTTTGTCTCTAATGATGACTTTGTCACTAACGGTGACTTTGTCACTAATGATGACTTTGTCACTAACGATGACTTTGTCACTAACGATGACTTTGTCACTAACGATGACTTTGTCACTAATGATGACTTTGTCACTAACGATGACTTTGTCACTAACGGTGACTTTGTCACTAATGATGACTTTGTCTCTAATGATGACTTTGTCACTAACGATGACTTTGTCACTAACGATGACTTTGTCTCTAATGATGACTTTGTCACTAACGATGACTTTGTCACTAACGGTGACTTTGTCACTAACGATGACTTTGTCACTAACGGTGACTTTGTCACTAATGATGACTTTGTCTCTAATGATGACTTTGTCACTAACGATGACTTTGTCACTAACGATGACTTTGTCTCTAATGATGACTTTGTCACTAACGGTGACTTTGTCACTAACGGAGACTTTGTCGCTAACGGTGACTTTGTCTCTAACGATGACTTTGTCACTAACGGTGACTTTGTCTCTAATGATGACTTTGTCACTAACGGTGACTTTGTCACTAACGATGACTTTGTCACTAACGGTGACTTTGTCACTAACGGTGACTTTGTCACTAACGGTGACTTTGTCACTAACGATGACTTTGTCACTAACGGTGACTTTGTCACTAACGGTGACTTTGTCACTAACGATGACTTTGTCACTAACGATGACTTTGTCACTAACGATGACTTTGTCACTAACGATGACTTTGTCTCTAACGGTGACTTTGTCACTAACGATGACTTTGTCTCTAACGGTGACTTTGTCACTAACGGTGACTTTGTCACTAACGGTGACTTTGTCACTAACGATGACTTTGTCACTAATGGTGACTTTGTCTCTAACGATGACTTTGTCTCTAACGATGACTTTGTCTCTAACGATGACTTTGTCTCTAACGATGACTTTGTCTCTAACGGTGACTTTGTCACTAACGGTGACTTTGTCTCTAACGGTGACTTTGTCACTAACGGTGACTTTGTCACTAATGGTGACTTTGTCTCTAACGATGACTTTGTCTCTAACGATGACTTTGTCTCTAACGATGACTTTGTCTCTAACGGTGACTTTGTCACTAACGGTGACTTTGTCTCTAACGATGACTTTGTCACTAATGGTGACTTTGTCACTAACGGTGACTTTGTCTCTAACGATGACTTTGTCACTAATGGTGACTTTGTCACTAACGGTGACTTTGTCACTAACGGTGACTTTGTCACTAACGGTGACTTTGTCTCTAACGGTGACTTTGTCACTAACGGTGACTTTGTCTCTAACGGTGACTTTGTCTCTAACGGTGACTTTGTCACTAATGGTGACTTTGTCTCTAACGGTGACTTTGTCACTAACGGTGACTTTGTCTCTAACGGTGACTTTGTCACTAACGATGACTTTGTCACTAACGGTGACTTTGTCACTAACGGTGACTTTGTCACTAACGGTGACTTTGTCTCTAACGGTGACTTTGTCTCTAACGGTGACTTTGTCACTAATGGTGACTTTGTCTCTAACGGTGACTTTGTCACTAACGGTGACTTTGTCTCTAACGGTGACTTTGTCACTAACGATGACTTTGTCTCTAACGGTGACTTTGTCTCTAACGGTGACTTTGTCTCTAACGGTGACTTTGTCACTAACGGTGACTTTGTCTCTAACGGTGACTTTGTCACTAACGGTGACTTTGTCTCTAACGGTGACTTTGTCTCTAACGGTGACTTTGTCACTAACGGTGACTTTGTCACTAACGGTGACTTTGTCACTAACGGTGACTTTGTCACTAACGGTGACTTTGTCTCTAACGGTGACTTTGTCTCTAACGGTGACTTTGTCTCTAACGGTGACTTTGTCTCTAACGATGACTTTGTCTCTAACGGTGACTTTGTCTCTAACGGTGACTTTGTCACTAACGGTGACTTTGTCTCTAACGGTGACTTTGTCTCTAACGATGACTTTGTCACTAACGGTGACTTTGTCTCTAACGGTGACTTTGTCTCTAACGGTGACTTTGTCACTAACGATGACTTTGTCACTAACGGTGACTTTGTCTCTAACGATGACTTTGTCACTAACGGTGACTTTGTCTCTAACGATGACTTTGTCACTAACGGTGACTTTGTCTCTAACGGTGACTTTGTCACTAACGGTGACTTTGTCTCTAACGGTGACTTTGTCTCTAACGATGACTTTGTCTCTAACGGTGACTTTGTCTCTAACGGTGACTTTGTCACTAACGGTGACTTTGTCTCTAACGGTGACTTTGTCACTAACGGTGACTTTGTCTCTAACGATGACTTTGTCTCTAACGGTGACTTTGTCTCTAACGATGACTTTGTCACTAACGGTGACTTTGTCTCTAACGGTGACTTTGTCACTAACGGTGACTTTGTCTCTAACGGTGACTTTGTCTCTAACGGTGACTTTGTCTCTAACGGTGACTTTGTCTCTAACGATGACTTTGTCTCTAACGGTGACTTTGTCTCTAACGGTGACTTTGTCTCTAACGGTGACTTTGTAACTAACGGTGACTTTGTCTCTAACGATGACTTTGTCACTAACGATGACTTTGTCTCTAACGGTGACTTTGTCTCTAACGATGACTTTGTCTCTAACGGTGACTTTGTCTCTAACGGTGACTTTGTCTCTAACGATGACTTTGTCTCTAACGGTGACTTTGTCACTAACGGTGACTTTGTCTCTAACGATGACTTTGTCTCTAACGGTGACTTTGTCTCTAACGGTGACTTTGTAACTAACGGTGACTTTGTCACTAACGGTGACTTTGTCTCTAACGATGACTTTGTCTCTAACGGTGACTTTGTCTCTAACGGTGACTTTGTCTCTAACGGTGACTTTGTCTCTAACGGTGACTTTGTCACTAACGGTGACTTTGTCACTAACGGTGACTTTGTCACTAACGATGACTTTGTCACTAACGATGACTTTGTCTCTAACGGTGACTTTGTCTCTAACGATGACTTTGTCTCTAACGATGACTTTGTCTCTAACGATGACTTTGTCACTAACGATGACTTTGTCACTAACGATGACTTTGTCACTAACGGTGACTTTGTCTCTAACGATGACTTTGTCTCTAACGATGACTTTGTCTCTAACGGTGACTTTGTAACTAACGGTGACTTTGTCACTAACGGTGACTTTGTCTCTAACGATGACTTTGTCTCTAACGGTGACTTTGTCTCTAACGGTGACTTTGTCTCTAACGGTGACTTTGTCTCTAACGGTGACTTTGTCACTAACGATGACTTTGTCACTAACGGTGACTTTGTCTCTAACGATGACTTTGTCACTAACGGTGACTTTGTCTCTAACGATGACTTTGTCTCTAACGATGACTTTGTCTCTAACGGTGACTTTGTCTCTAACGGTGACTTTGTAACTAACGGTGACTTTGTCACTAACGGTGACTTTGTCACTAACGGTGACTTTGTCTCTAACGGTGACTTTGTAACTAACGGTGACTTTGTCTCTAACGATGACTTTGTCACTAACGGTGACTTTGTCTCTAACGATGACTTTGTCTCTAACGATGACTTTGTCACTAACGGTGACTTTGTCTCTAACGGTGACTTTGTAACTAACGGTGACTTTGTCACTAACGGTGACTTTGTCACTAACGGTGACTTTGTCACTAACGGTGACTTTGTCACTAATGGAGACTTTGTCTCTAACGGTGACTTTGTCTCTAACGGTGACTTTGTCTCTAACGGTGACTTTGTAACTAACGGTGACTTTGTCTCTAACGGTGACTTTGTCTCTAACGGTGACTTTGTCACTAACGGTGACTTTGTCTCTAACGATGACTTTGTCTCTAACGGTGACTTTGTCTCTAATGGTGACTTTGTCTCTAACGATGACTTTGTCTCTAACGGTGACTTTGTCTCTAACGGTGACTTTGTCTCTAACGGTGACTTTGTCACTAACGGTGACTTTGTCACTAACGGTGACTTTGTCTCTAACGGTGACTTTGTCTCTAATGGTGACTTTGTCTCTAACGATGACTTTGTCTCTAACGGTGACTTTGTCTCTAACGGTGACTTTGTCTCTAACGGTGACTTTGTCTCTAACGGTGACTTTGTCTCTAACGGTGACTTTGTCTCTAACGGTGACTTTGTCTCTAACGGTGACTTTGTCACTAACGGTGACTTTGTCTCTAACGGTGACTTTGTCTCTAACGGTGACTTTGTCGCTAACGGTGACTTTGTCTCTAACGGTGACTTTGTCACTAACGGTGACTTTGTCTCTAACGGTGACTTTGTCTCTAACGATGACTTTGTCTCTAACGGTGACTTTGTCTCTAACGGTGACTTTGTCACTAACGGTGACTTTGTCTCTAACGATGACTTTGTCTCTAACGGTGACTTTGTCGCTAACGGTGACTTTGTCTCTAACGGTGACTTTGTCACTAACGGTGACTTTGTCGCTAACGGTGACTTTGTCACTAACGGAGACTTTGTCTCTAACGGAGACTTTGTCTCTAACGGTGACTTTGTCACTAACGGTGACTTTGTCACTAACGGTGACTTTGTCACTAACGGTGACTTTGTCACTAACGGAGACTTTGTCTCTAACGATGACTTTGTCACTAACGGAGACTTTGTCTCTAACGGTGACTTTGTCACTAACGGTGACTTTGTCTCTAATGGTGACTTTGTCACTAACGGTGACTTTGTCACTAACGGTGACTTTGTCTCTAATGGTGACTTTGTCACTAACGGTGACTTTGTCTCTAACGATGACTTTGTCTCTAACGGTGACTTTGTCGCTAACGGTGACTTTGTCTCTAACGGTGACTTTGTCACTAACGGTGACTTTGTCGCTAACGGTGACTTTGTCACTAACGGAGACTTTGTCTCTAACGGAGACTTTGTCTCTAACGGTGACTTTGTCACTAACGGTGACTTTGTCACTAACGGTGACTTTGTCACTAACGGTGACTTTGTCACTAACGGAGACTTTGTCTCTAACGATGACTTTGTCACTAACGGAGACTTTGTCTCTAACGGTGACTTTGTCACTAACGGTGACTTTGTCTCTAATGGTGACTTTGTCACTAACGGTGACTTTGTCACTAACGGTGACTTTGTCACTAACGGTGACTTTGTCACTAACGGTGACTTTGTCTCTAATGGTGACTTTGTCACTAACGGTGACTTTGTCACTAACGGTGACTTTGTCACTAACGGTGACTTTGTCACTAACGGTGACTTTGTCACTAACGGTGACTTTGTCACTAACGGTGACTTTGTCTCTAACGGTGACTTTGTCTCTAATGGTGACTTTGTCACTAACGGTGACTTTGTCACTAACGGTGACTTTGTCTCTAACGGTGACTTTGTCACTAACGGTGACTTTGTCACTAACGGTGACTTTGTCTCTAACGGTGACTTTGTCTCTAATGGTGACTTTGTCACTAACGGAGACTTTGTCTCTAATGGTGACTTTGTCACTAACGGTGACTTTGTCACTAACGGTGACTTTGGCTCTAACGGTGACTTTGTCTCTAACGGTGACTTTGTCTCTAACGGTGACTTTGTCACTAACGGTGACTTTGTCTCTAACGGTGACTTTGTCACTAACGGTGACTTTGTCACTAACGGTGACTTTGTCACTAACGATGACTTTGTCACTAACGGAGACTTTGTCACTAACGGTGACTTTGTCTCTAACGGTGACTTTGTCTCTAACGGTGACTTTGTCACTAACGGTGACTTTGTCTCTAACGGTGACTTTGTCACTAACGGTGACTTTGTCACTAACGGTGACTTTGTCTCTAACGGTGACTTTGTCACTAACGGTGACTTTGTCTCTAACGGTGACTTTGTCACTAACGGTGACTTTGTCTCTAACGGTGACTTTGTCTCTAACGGTGACTTTGTCACTAACGGTGACTTTGTCACTAACGGTGACTTTGTCACTAACGATGACTTTGTCACTAACGGTGACTTTGTCACTAACGGTGACTTTGTCACTAACGGTGACTTTGTCTCTAACGGTGACTTTGTCACTAACGGAGACTTTGTCACTAACGGTGACTTTGTCACTAACGGTGACTTTGTCACTAACGATGACTTTGTCACTAACGGTGACTTTGTCACTAACGGTGACTTTGTCACTAACGGTGACTTTGTCTCTAACGGTGACTTTGTCACTAACGGTGACTTTGTCTCTAACGGTGACTTTGTCACTAACGATGACTTTGTCACTAACGGTGACTTTGTCACTAACGATGACTTTGTCTCTAACGGTGACTTTGTCTCTAACGGTGACTTTGTCACTAACGGTGACTTTGTCTCTAACGGTGACTTTGTCACTAACGGTGACTTTGTCACTAACGGTGACTTTGTCACTAACGATGACTTTGTCACTAACGGTGACTTTGTCACTAACGATGACTTTGTCACTAACGGAGACTTTGTCACTAACGATGACTTTGTCACTAACGGTGACTTTGTCACTAACGATGACTTTGTCACTAACGGAGACTTTGTCACTAACGATGACTTTGTCACTAACGGTGACTTTGTCACTAACGGAGACTTTGTCTCTAACGGTGACTTTGTCTCTAACGGTGACTTTGTCACTAACGGAGACTTTGTCACTAACGGAGACTTTGTAACTAACGGAGACTTTGTCACTAACGGTGACTTTGTCTCTAACGGAGACTTTGTCACTAACGGTGACTTTGTCACTAACGGTGACTTTGTCACTAACGGTGACTTTGTCACTAACGGTGACTTTGTCTCTAACGGAGACTTTGTCACTAACGGTGACTTTGTCACTAACGGTGACTTTGTCTCTAACGGTGACTTTGTCACTAACGGAGACTTTGTCTCTAACGGTGACTTTGTCTCTAACGGAGACTTTGTCACTAACGGAGACTTTGTAACTAACGGTGACTTTGTCTCTAACGGAGACTTTGTCACTAACGGAGACTTTGTCACTAACGGTGACTTTGTCACTAACGGTGACTTTGTCACTAACGGTGACTTTGTCACTAATGGTGACTTTGTCACTAACGGTGACTTTGTCACTAACGGTGACTTTGTCTCTAACGGTGACTTTGTCTCTAACGGAGACTTTGTCACTAACGGTGACTTTGTAACTAACGGTGACTTTGTCACTAACGGTGACTTTGTCTCTAACGGAGACTTTGTCACTAACGGAGACTTTGTCACTAATGGTGACTTTGTCACTAACGGTGACTTTGTCACTAACGGAGACTTTGTAACTAACGGTGACTTTGTCTCTAACGGTGACTTTGTCACTAATGGTGACTTTGTCACTAACGGAGACTTTGTCACTAACGGTGACTTTGTCACTAACGGAGACTTTGTCACTAATGGTGACTTTGTCACTAACGGAGACTTTGTCACTAATGGTGACTTTGTCACTAACGGTGACTTTGTCACTAACGGTGACTTTGTCACTAACGGTGACTTTGTCACTAACGGAGACTTTGTCACTAATGGTGACTTTGTCACTAACGGTGACTTTGTCACTAACGGTGACTTTGTCACTAATGGTGACTTTGTCACTAACGGTGACTTTGTCACTAACGATGACTTTGTCACTAACGGTGACTTTGTCACTAACGGTGACTTTGTCACTAACGGTGACTTTGTCACTAACGGTGACTTTGTCACTAACGGTGACTTTGTCACTAATGGTGACTTTGTCACTAACGGTGACTTTGTCACTAACGGAGACTTTGTCACTAATGGTGACTTTGTCACTAACGGTGACTTTGTCTCTAACGGAGACTTTGTCACTAACGGTGACTTTGTCACTAACGGAGACTTTGTCACTAACGGTGACTTTGTAACTAACGGTGACTTTGTCTCTAACGGAGACTTTGTCTCTAACGGAGACTTTGTCACTAACGGTGACTTTGTCTCTAACGGAGACTTTGTCTCTAACGGAGACTTTGTCACTAACGGTGACTTTGTCTCTAACGGTGACTTTGTCACTAACGGTGACTTTGTCTCTAACGGTGACTTTGTCACTAACGGTGACTTTGTCTCTAACGATGACTTTGTCACTAACGGTGACTTTGTCACTAACGGTGACTTTGTCTCTAACGGTGACTTTGTCACTAACGGTGACTTTGTCTCTAACGGTGACTTTGTCTCTAACGGTGACTTTGTCTCTAACGATGACTTTGTCACTAACGGTGACTTTGTCTCTAACGGTGACTTTGTCTCTAACGATGACTTTGTCACTAACGATGACTTTGTCTCTAACGGTGACTTTGTCTCTAACGATGACTTTGTCTCTAACGGTGACTTTGTCTCTAACGATGACTTTGTCTCTAACGATGACTTTGTCACTAACGATGACTTTGTCTCTAACGGTGACTTTGTCTCTAACGATGACTTTGTCTCTAACGATGACTTTGTCACTAACGATGACTTTGTCTCTAACGGTGACTTTGTCTCTAACGATGACTTTGTCTCTAACGGTGACTTTGTCTCTAACGATGACTTTGTCTCTAACGATGACTTTGTCACTAACGATGACTTTGTCACTAACGATGACTTTGTCTCTAACGATGACTTTGTCTCTAACGGTGACTTTGTCTCTAACGGTGACTTTGTCACTAACGATGACTTTGTCACTAACGATGACTTTGTCTCTAACGGAGACTTTGTCACTAACGGTGACTTTGTCGCTAACGGTGACTTTGTCTCTAACGGTGACTTTGTCTCTAACGGTGACTTTGTCACTAACGGTGACTTTGTCTCTAACGGAGACTTTGTCACTAACGGTGACTTTGTCTCTAACGGAGACTTTGTCACTAACGGTGACTTTGTCACTAACGGAGACTTTGTCACTAACGGTGACTTTGTCACTAACGGTGACTTTGTCACTAACGGTGACTTTGTCTCTAACGGTGACTTTGTCACTAACGGTGACTTTGTCACTAACGGTGACTTTGTCACTAACGGTGACTTTGTCACTAACGGAGACTTTGTCACTAATGGTGACTTTGTCACTAACGGTGACTTTGTCACTAACGGTGACTTTGTCACTAACGGTGACTTTGTCACTAACGGTGACTTTGTCACTAATGGTGACTTTGTCACTAACGGAGACTTTGTCACTAACGGTGACTTTGTCACTAATGGTGACTTTGTCACTAACGGTGACTTTGTCACTAACGGTGACTTTGTCACTAACGGTGACTTTGTCACTAACGGTGACTTTGTCACTAACGGTGACTTTGTCTCTAACGGTGACTTTGTCACTAACGGAGACTTTGTCACTAACGGTGACTTTGTCTCTAACGGTGACTTTGTCACTAACGGTGACTTTGTCTCTAACGGTGACTTTGTCACTAACGGTGACTTTGTCACTAACGGAGACTTTGTCACTAACGGAGACTTTGTCTCTAACGGTGACTTTGTCACTAACGGTGACTTTGTCACTAACGGAGACTTTGTCACTAACGGTGACTTTGTCTCTAACGGTGACTTTGTCACTAACGGTGACTTTGTCACTAACGGTGACTTTGTCACTAACGGTGACTTTGTCTCTAACGGTGACTTTGTCACTAACGGTGACTTTGTCTCTAACGGTGACTTTGTCACTAACGGTGACTTTGTCACTAACGGAGACTTTGTCACTAACGGTGACTTTGTCTCTAACGGTGACTTTGTCTCTAACGGTGACTTTGTCTCTAACGGTGACTTTGTCACTAACGGTGACTTTGTCACTAATGGTGACTTTGTCTCTAACGGTGACTTTGTCTCTAACGGTGACTTTGTCTCTAACGGTGACTTTGTCTCTAACGGTGACTTTGTCACTAACGGTGACTTTGTCACTAACGGTGACTTTGTCTCTAACGGTGACTTTGTCTCTAACGGTGACTTTGTCTCTAACGGTGACTTTGTCTCTAATGGTGACTTTGTCTCTAACGGTGACTTTGTCACTAACGGTGACTTTGTCTCTAACGGTGACTTTGTCTCTAACGGTGACTTTGTCACTAACGGTGACTTTGTCACTAACGGTGACTTTGTCTCTAACGGTGACTTTGTCTCTAACGGTGACTTTGTCTCTAATGGTGACTTTGTCTCTAACGGTGACTTTGTCACTAACGGTGACTTTGTCTCTAATGGTGACTTTGTCTCTAACGGTGACTTTGTCTCTAACGGTGACTTTGTCTCTAATGGTGACTTTGTCTCTAACGGTGACTTTGTCACTAACGGTGACTTTGTCTCTAATGGTGACTTTGTCTCTAACGGTGACTTTGTCACTAACGGTGACTTTGTCACTAACGGTGACTTTGTCACTAACGATGACTTTGTCACTAACGGAGACTTTGTCTCTAACGGTGACTTTGTCACTAACGGTGACTTTGTCACTAACGGTGACTTTGTCTCTAACGGTGACTTTGGCTCTAACGGAGACTTTGTCACTAACGGTGACTTTGTCACTAACGGTGACTTTGTCACTAATGGTGACTTTGTCACTAACGGTGACTTTGTCACTAATGGTGACTTTGTCACTAACGGTGACTTTGTCACTAATGGTGACTTTGGCTCTAACGGAGACTTTGTCACTAACGGTGACTTTGTCACTAACGGTGACTTTGTCACTAACGGTGACTTTGTCACTAACGGTGACTTTGTCACTAATGGTGACTTTGTCACTAACGGTGACTTTGTCTCTAACGGTGACTTTGTCTCTAACGGTGACTTTGTCACTAACGGTGACTTTGTCACTAACGGTGACTTTGTCACTAATGGTGACTTTGTCACTAACGGTGACTTTGTCACTAACGGTGACTTTGTCACTAATGGTGACTTTGTCACTAATGGTGACTTTGGCACTAATGGTGACTTTGTCACTAACGGTGACTTTGTCACTAACGGTGACTTTGTCACTAACGGTGACTTTGTCACTAACGGTGACTTTGTCTCTAACGGTGACTTTGTCACTAACGGTGACTTTGTCACTAACGGTGACTTTGTCACTAACGGTGACTTTGTCTCTAACGGTGACTTTGTCACTAACGGTGACTTTGTCACTAACGGTGACTTTGTCACTAACGGTGACTTTGTCACTAACGGTGACTTTGTCACTAACGGTGACTTTGTCACTAACGGTGACTTTGTCACTAATGGTGACTTTGTCACTAACGGTGACTTTGTCTCTAACGGTGACTTTGTCACTAACGGTGACTTTGTCACTAATGGTGACTTTGGCTCTAACGGTGACTTTGTCTCTAACGGTGACTTTGTCACTAACGGTGACTTTGTCACTAACGGTGACTTTGTCACTAACGATGACTTTGTCTCTAACGGTGACTTTGTCTCTAACGGTGACTTTGTCACTAACGATGACTTTGTCTCTAACGGTGACTTTGTCTCTAACGGTGACTTTGTCACTAACGGTGACTTTGTCACTAACGGTGACTTTGTCACTAACGGTGACTTTGTCACTAACGGTGACTTTGTCTCTAACGGTGACTTTGTCACTAACGGTGACTTTGTCACTAACGGTGACTTTGTCACTAACGGTGACTTTGTCACTAACGGTGACTTTGTCACTAATGGTGACTTTGTCTCTAACGGTGACTTTGGCTCTAACGGTGACTTTGTCACTAACGGTGACTTTGTCACTAACGGTGACTTTGGCTCTAACGGTGACTTTGGCTCTAACGGAGACTTTGTCACTAACGGTGACTTTGTCACTAACGGTGACTTTGTCACTAACGGTGACTTTGTCACTAACGGTGACTTTGTCACTAACGGTGACTTTGTCACTAACGGTGACTTTGTCACTAATGGTGACTTTGTCACTAACGGTGACTTTGTCACTAACGGTGACTTTGTCACTAACGGTGACTTTGTCACTAACGGTGACTTTGTCACTAACGGTGACTTTGTCACTAACGGTGACTTTGTCTCTAACGGTGACTTTGTCACTAACGGTGACTTTGTCACTAACGGTGACTTTGGCTCTAACGGTGACTTTGTCACTAACGGTGACTTTGTCACTAACGGTGACTTTGTCACTAATGGTGACTTTGTCACTAACGGTGACTTTGTCACTAACGGTGACTTTGTCACTAACGGTGACTTTGTCACTAACGGTGACTTTGTCACTAACGGTGACTTTGTCACTAACGGTGACTTTGTCTCTAACGGTGACTTTGTCACTAACGGTGACTTTGTCACTAACGATGACTTTGGCTCTAACGGTGACTTTGTCACTAACGGTGACTTTGTCACTAACGGTGACTTTGTCACTAACGGTGACTTTGTCTCTAACGATGACTTTGTCTCTAACGGTGACTTTGTCACTAACGGTGACTTTGTCACTAACGGTGACTTTGTCACTAACGATGACTTTGTCACTAACGATGACTTTGGCTCTAACGGTGACTTTGTCACTAACGGTGACTTTGTCACTAACGGTGACTTTGTCACTAACGGTGACTTTGTCACTAACGGTGACTTTGTCACTAACGATGACTTTGGCTCTAACGGTGACTTTGTCACTAACGGTGACTTTGTCACTAACGGTGACTTTGTCACTAACGGTGACTTTGTCACTAACGGTGACTTTGTCACTAACGGTGACTTTGTCACTAACGGTGACTTTGGCTCTAACGGTGACTTTGTCACTAACGGTGACTTTGTCACTAACGGTGACTTTGTCACTAACGGTGACTTTGTCACTAACGGTGACTTTGTCACTAACGATGACTTTGGCTCTAACGGTGACTTTGTCACTAACGGTGACTTTGTCACTAACGGTGACTTTGTCACTAACGGTGACTTTGTCACTAACGGTGACTTTGTCTCTAACGGTGACTTTGTCACTAACGGTGACTTTGTCACTAATGATGACTTTGTCACTAACGGTGACTTTGTCTCTAACGGTGACTTTGTCACTAACGGTGACTTTGTCACTAATGATGACTTTGTCACTAACGGTGACTTTGTCTCTAACGGTGACTTTGTCACTAACGGTGACTTTGTCACTAATGATGACTTTGTCACTAACGGTGACTTTGTCTCTAACGGTGACTTTGTCACTAACGGTGACTTTGTCACTAACGGTGACTTTGTCACTAATGATGACTTTGTCACTAACGGTGACTTTGGCTCTAACGGTGACTTTGTCACTAACGGTGACTTTGTCTCTAACGGTGACTTTGTCACTAACGGTGACTTTGGCTCTAACGGTGACTTTGTCACTAACGGTGACTTTGTCACTAACGGTGACTTTGGCTCTAACGGTGACTTTGTCACTAACGGTGACTTTGTCACTAACGGTGACTTTGGCTCTAACGGTGACTTTGTCACTAACGGTGACTTTGGCTCTAACGGTGACTTTGTCTCTAACGGTGACTTTGTCACTAACGGTGACTTTGGCTCTAACGGTGACTTTGTCACTAACGGTGACTTTGTCACTAATGGTGACTTTGTCACTAATGGTGACTTTGTCACTAATGGTGACTTTGTCACTAATGGTGACTTTGTCTCTAATGGTGACTTTGTCACTAATGGTGACTTTGTCACTAATGGTGACTTTGTCACTAATGGTGACTTTGTCACTAATGGTGACTTTGTCACTAATGGTGACTTTGTCACTAACGGTGACTTTGTCACTAATGATGACTTTGTCACTAACGGTGACTTTGTCTCTAACGGTGACTTTGTCACTAACGGTGACTTTGGCTCTAACGGTGACTTTGTCACTAATGATGACTTTGTCACTAACGGTGACTTTGTCTCTAACGATGACTTTGTCACTAACGGTGACTTTGTCACTAACGGTGACTTTGTCACTAATGGTGACTTTGTCACTAACGGTGACTTTGTCTCTAACGATGACTTTGTCACTAACGGTGACTTTGGCTCTAACGGTGACTTTGTCACTAACGGTGACTTTGTCTCTAACGGTGACTTTGTCACTAATGATGACTTTGTCACTAACGGTGACTTTGTCTCTAACGATGACTTTGTCACTAACGGTGACTTTGTCACTAACGGTGACTTTGTCACTAACGGTGACTTTGTCTCTAACGGTGACTTTGTCACTAACGGTGACTTTGTCACTAACGGTGACTTTGTCACTAATGATGACTTTGTCACTAACGGTGACTTTGTCTCTAACGGTGACTTTGTCACTAACGGTGACTTTGTCTCTAATGGTGACTTTGTCACTAACGGTGACTTTGTCTCTAACGGTGACTTTGTCACTAACGGTGACTTTGTCACTAACGGTGACTTTGTCACTAATGATGACTTTGTCACTAACGGTGACTTTGTCTCTAACGGTGACTTTGTCACTAACGATGACTTTGTCACTAACGGTGACTTTGTCACTAACGGTGACTTTGTCACTAACGGTGACTTTGGCTCTAACGGTGACTTTGTCTCTAACGGTGACTTTGTCTCTAACGATGACTTTGTCACTAACGGTGACTTTGTCACTAATGATGACTTTGTCACTAACGGTGACTTTGGCTCTAACGGTGACTTTGTCACTAACGGTGACTTTGTCTCTAACGGTGACTTTGTCACTAACGGTGACTTTGTCACTAACGGTGACTTTGTCTCTAACGGTGACTTTGTCACTAACGGTGACTTTGTCACTAATGGTGACTTTGTCACTAATGGTGACTTTGTCTCTAACGGTGACTTTGTCACTAACGGTGACTTTGTCTCTAACGGTGACTTTGTCACTAATGGTGACTTTGTCTCTAACGGTGACTTTGTCTCTAACGGTGACTTTGTCTCTAACGGTGACTTTGTCACTAACGGTGACTTTGTCACTAATGGTGACTTTGTCTCTAACGGTGACTTTGTCACTAACGGTGACTTTGTCTCTAACGGTGACTTTGTCACTAACGATGACTTTGTCTCTAACGGTGACTTTGTCACTAACGGTGACTTTGTCACTAATGGTGACTTTGTCTCTAACGGTGACTTTGTCGCTAACGGTGACTTTGTCTCTAACGGTGACTTTGTCACTAATGGTGACTTTGTCACTAACGATGACTTTGTCACTAACGGTGACTTTGTCTCTAACGGTGACTTTGTCACTAACGATGACTTTGTCACTAACGGTGACTTTGTCTCTAACGGTGACTTTGTCACTAACGATGACTTTGTCACTAACGGTGACTTTGTCACTAACGGTGACTTTGTCACTAACGGTGACTTTGTCTCTAACGGTGACTTTGTCTCTAACGGTGACTTTGTCACTAACGGTGACTTTGTCACTAACGATGACTTTGTCACTAACGGTGACTTTGTCACTAACGATGACTTTGTCACTAACGGTGACTTTGTCACTAACGATGACTTTGTCACTAATGGTGACTTTGTCACTAACGGTGACTTTGTCTCTAATGGAGACTTTGTCACTAACGGTGACTTTGTCACTAACGGTGACTTTGTCACTAACGGTGACTTTGTCACTAACGGTGACTTTGTCTCTAATGGTGACTTTGTCACTAACGGTGACTTTGTCACTAACGGTGACTTTGTCACTAACGGTGACTTTGTCACTAACGGTGACTTTGTCTCTAATGGAGACTTTGTCTCTAATGGAGACTTTGTCACTAACGGTGACTTTGTCTCTAATGGAGACTTTGTCGCTAACGGTGACTTTGTCTCTAACGGTGACTTTGTCTCTAATGGAGACTTTGTCACTAACGGTGACTTTGTCACTAACGGAGACTTTGTCACTAATGGTGACTTTGTCACTAACGATGACTTTGTCACTAACGGTGACTTTGTCACTAACGATGACTTTGTCACTAACGGTGACTTTGTCTCTAACGATGACTTTGTCACTAACGGTGACTTTGTCACTAACGGAGACTTTGTCACTAACGGTGACTTTGTCTCTAATGGTGACTTTGTCACTAATGGTGACTTTGTCACTAACGGTGACTTTGTCACTAACGATGACTTTGTCACTAACGGTGACTTTGTCACTAACGGTGACTTTGTCTCTAATGGAGACTTTGTCACTAACGGTGACTTTGTCACTAACGATGACTTTGTCACTAACGGTGACTTTGTCTCTAATGGAGACTTTGTCACTAATGGTGACTTTGTCACTAACGGTGACTTTGTCACTAACGGTGACTTTGTCACTAACGGTGACTTTGTCACTAACGGTGACTTTGTCACTAACGGTGACTTTGTCACTAACGGTGACTTTGTCACTAACGGTGACTTTGTCACTAACGGTGACTTTGTCACTAACGATGACTTTGTCTCTAACGGTGACTTTGTCTCTAATGGAGACTTTGTCACTAACGGTGACTTTGTCACTAACGGTGACTTTGTCACTAACGGTGACTTTGTCACTAACGGTGACTTTGTCACTAACGGTGACTTTGTCACTAACGGTGACTTTGTCACTAACGGTGACTTTGTCTCTAATGGAGACTTTGTCACTAATGGTGACTTTGTCTCTAATGGAGACTTTGTCACTAACGATGACTTTGTCTCTAACGGTGACTTTGTCACTAACGGTGACTTTGTCACTAACGGTGACTTTGTCTCTAACGGTGACTTTGTCACTAACGGTGACTTTGTCACTAACGGTGACTTTGTCTCTAACGGTGACTTTGTCACTAACGGAGACTTTGTCACTAACGATGACTTTGTCACTAACGGTGACTTTGTCACTAATGGTGACTTTGTCACTAATGGTGACTTTGTCACTAACGGTGACTTTGTCACTAACGGTGACTTTGTCACTAACGGTGACTTTGTCACTAACGGTGACTTTGTCACTAATGGTGACTTTGTCTCTAACGGTGACTTTGTCACTAACGATGACTTTGTCACTAACGGTGACTTTGTCTCTAACGGTGACTTTGTCACTAACGGAGACTTTGTCACTAATGGTGACTTTGTCACTAACGATGACTTTGTCACTAACGGTGACTTTGTCTCTAACGGTGACTTTGTCACTAACGGAGACTTTGTCACTAATGGTGACTTTGTCACTAACGATGACTTTGTCACTAACGGTGACTTTGTCACTAACGGTGACTTTGTCACTAATGGTGACTTTGTCACTAACGGTGACTTTGTCACTAACGGTGACTTTGTCTCTAACGGTGACTTTGTCACTAACGGTGACTTTGTCACTAATGGTGACTTTGTCACTAACGGTGACTTTGTCACTAACGGTGACTTTGTCACTAACGGTGACTTTGTCTCTAACGGTGACTTTGTCACTAATGGTGACTTTGTCACTAACGGTGACTTTGTCACTAACGGTGACTTTGTCACTAACGATGACTTTGTCACTAACGGTGACTTTGTCACTAACGGTGACTTTGTCACTAACGGTGACTTTGTCACTAACGGTGACTTTGTCACTAACGGTGACTTTGTCACTAATGGTGACTTTGTCACTAACGATGACTTTGTCACTAACGGTGACTTTGTCACTAACGGTGACTTTGTCACTAACGGTGACTTTGTCACTAATGGTGACTTTGTCACTAACGATGACTTTGTCACTAACGGTGACTTTGTCACTAACGGTGACTTTGTCACTAACGGTGACTTTGTCACTAACGGTGACTTTGTCACTAACGGTGACTTTGTCACTAACGGTGACTTTGTCACTAACGGTGACTTTGTCACTAACGGTGACTTTGTCTCTAACGGTGACTTTGTCTCTAACGGTGACTTTGTCACTAATGGTGACTTTGTCACTAACGGTGACTTTGTCACTAACGGTGACTTTGTCACTAACGGTGACTTTGTCACTAACGGTGACTTTGTCTCTAACGGTGACTTTGTCACTAACGGTGACTTTGTCTCTAACGGTGACTTTGTCACTAACGGTGACTTTGTCTCTAACGGTGACTTTGTCTCTAACGGTGACTTTGTCTCTAACGGTGACTTTGTCTCTAACGGTGACTTTGTCACTAACGGTGACTTTGTCACTAACGGTGACTTTGTCACTAACGGTGACTTTGTCACTAACGGTGACTTTGTCTCTAACGGAGACTTTGTCTCTAACGGTGACTTTGTCACTAACGGTGACTTTGTCACTAACGGAGACTTTGTCTCTAACGGTGACTTTGTCTCTAACGGTGACTTTGTCACTAACGGAGACTTTGTCTCTAACGGTGACTTTGTCTCTAACGGTGACTTTGTCACTAACGGTGACTTTGTCTCTAACGGTGACTTTGTCACTAACGGAGACTTTGTCTCTAACGGTGACTTTGTCTCTAACGGTGACTTTGTCACTAACGGAGACTTTGTCTCTAACGGTGACTTTGTCTCTAACGGTGACTTTGTCTCTAACGGTGACTTTGTCTCTAACGGTGACTTTGTCACTAACGGTGACTTTGTCACTAACGGTGACTTTGTCACTAACGGTGACTTTGTCTCTAACGGTGACTTTGTCACTAACGGAGACTTTGTCTCTAACGGTGACTTTGTCTCTAACGGTGACTTTGTCACTAACGGTGACTTTGTCACTAACGGTGACTTTGTCTCTAACGGTGACTTTGTCGCTAACGGTGACTTTGTCACTAACGGTGACTTTGTCACTAACGGAGACTTTGTCACTAACGGAGACTTTGTCACTAACGGAGACTTTGTCACTAATGGTGACTTTGTCACTAACGGAGACTTTGTCACTAATGGTGACTTTGTCACTAATGGTGACTTTGTCACTAATGGTGACTTTGTCACTAACGGTGACTTTGTCACTAACGGTGACTTTGTCACTAACGGAGACTTTGTCACTAACGGAGACTTTGTCACTAACGGTGACTTTGTCACTAACGGAGACTTTGTCACTAATGGTGACTTTGTCACTAATGGTGACTTTGTCACTAACGGAGACTTTGTCACTAATGGTGACTTTGTCACTAATGGTGACTTTGTCACTAACGGTGACTTTGTCACTAACGGTGACTTTGTCACTAATGGTGACTTTGTCACTAACGGTGACTTTGTCACTAACGGAGACTTTGTCACTAATGGTGACTTTGTCACTAATGGTGACTTTGTCACTAACGGTGACTTTGTCACTAACGGAGACTTTGTCACTAACGGTGACTTTGTCACTAACGGAGACTTTGTCACTAATGGTGACTTTGTCACTAATGGTGACTTTGTCACTAACGGAGACTTTGTCACTAATGGTGACTTTGTCACTAATGGTGACTTTGTCACTAATGGTGACTTTGTCACTAACGGAGACTTTGTCACTAATGGTGACTTTGTCACTAATGGTGACTTTGTCACTAACGGTGACTTTGTCACTAACGGAGACTTTGTCACTAACGGTGACTTTGTCACTAACGGAGACTTTGTCACTAATGGTGACTTTGTCACTAATGGTGACTTTGTCACTAACGGAGACTTTGTCACTAATGGTGACTTTGTCACTAACGGAGACTTTGTCACTAACGGAGACTTTGTCACTAACGGAGACTTTGTCACTAATGGTGACTTTGTCACTAATGGTGACTTTGTCACTAACGGAGACTTTGTCACTAATGGTGACTTTGTCACTAACGGTGACTTTGTCACTAACGGAGACTTTGTCACTAACGGAGACTTTGTCACTAATGGTGACTTTGTCACTAATGGTGACTTTGTCACTAATGGTGACTTTGTCACTAACGGTGACTTTGTCACTAACGGTGACTTTGTCACTAACGGAGACTTTGTCACTAACGGTGACTTTGTCACTAACGGTGACTTTGTCACTAACGGTGACTTTGTCGCTAACGGTGACTTTGTCACTAACGGAGACTTTGTCACTAACGGTGACTTTGTCTCTAACGGTGACTTTGTCACTAACGGAGACTTTGTCACTAATGGTGACTTTGTCACTAACGGTGACTTTGTCACTAACGGTGACTTTGTCTCTAATGGTGACTTTGTCACTAACGGTGACTTTGTCACTAACGATGACTTTGTCTCTAATGGTGACTTTGTCACTAACGGTGACTTTGTCACTAATGGTGACTTTGTCACTAACGGTGACTTTGTCACTAACGGTGACTTTGTCACTAATGGTGACTTTGTCACTAACGGTGACTTTGTCTCTAATGGTGACTTTGTCACTAATGGTGACTTTGTCACTAACGGTGACTTTGTCACTAATGGTGACTTTGTCTCTAACGGTGACTTTGTCTCTAATGGTGACTTTGTCACTAACGGTGACTTTGTCACTAACGGTGACTTTGTCACTAATGGTGACTTTGTCTCTAATGGTGACTTTGTCACTAATGGTGACTTTGTCACTAACGGTGACTTTGTCACTAACGGTGACTTTGTCTCTAACGGTGACTTTGTCACTAACGGTGACTTTGTCGCTAACGGTGACTTTGTCACTAATGGTGACTTTGTCTCTAATGGTGACTTTGTCTCTAACGGTGACTTTGTCACTAACGGTGACTTTGTCACTAACGGTGACTTTGTCACTAACGGTGACTTTGTCTCTAACGGTGACTTTGTCGCTAACGGTGACTTTGTCTCTAACGGTGACTTTGTCTCTAACGGTGACTTTGTCACTAACGGTGACTTTGTCACTAACGGTGACTTTGTCTCTAACGGTGACTTTGTCGCTAACGGTGACTTTGTCACTAACGGTGACTTTGTCTCTAACGGTGACTTTGTCACTAACGGTGACTTTGTCTCTAACGATGACTTTGTCTCTAACGGTGACTTTGTCTCTAACGATGACTTTGTCACTAACGGTGACTTTGTCACTAACGGTGACTTTGTCACTAACGGTGACTTTGTCTCTAACGATGACTTTGTCACTAACGGTGACTTTGTCACTAACGGTGACTTTGTCACTAACGGTGACTTTGTCTCTAACGATGACTTTGTCACTAACGGTGACTTTGTCTCTAACGATGACTTTGTCACTAACGGTGACTTTGTCTCTAACGGTGACTTTGTCTCTAACGGTGACTTTGTCTCTAACGGAGACTTTGTCTCTAACGGTGACTTTGTCGCTAACGGTGACTTTGTCTCTAACGGTGACTTTGTCACTAACGGTGACTTTGTCTCTAACGGTGACTTTGTCTCTAACGGAGACTTTGTCTCTAACGGTGACTTTGTCTCTAATGGAGACTTTGTCACTAACGGTGACTTTGTCTCTAATGGAGACTTTGTCTCTAACGGTGACTTTGTCTCTAACGGTGACTTTGTCTCTAACGGTGACTTTGTCACTAACGGTGACTTTGTCACTAACGGTGACTTTGTCACTAACGGTGACTTTGTCACTAACGGTGACTTTGTCACTAACGGTGACTTTGTCTCTAACGGTGACTTTGTCACTAACGGTGACTTTGTCACTAACGGTGACTTTGTCACTAATGGTGACTTTGTCTCTAACGGTGACTTTGTCTCTAACGGTGACTTTGTCACTAACGGTGACTTTGTCTCTAACGGTGACTTTGTCTCTAACGGTGACTTTGTCACTAACGGTGACTTTGTCACTAACGGTGACTTTGTCTCTAACGGTGACTTTGTCTCTAACGGTGACTTTGTCACTAACGGTGACTTTGTCACTAACGGTGACTTTGTCACTAACGGTGACTTTGTCACTAACGGTGACTTTGTCTCTAACGGTGACTTTGTCACTAACGGTGACTTTGTCACTAACGGTGACTTTGTCACTAACGGTGACTTTGTCACTAACGGTGACTTTGTCGCTAACGGTGACTTTGTCACTAACGGTGACTTTGTCGCTAACGGTGACTTTGTCACTAACGGTGACTTTGTCACTAACGGTGACTTTGTCGCTAACGGTGACTTTGTCACTAACGGTGACTTTGTCACTAACGGTGACTTTGTCACTAACGGTGACTTTGTCACTAACGGTGACTTTGTCGCTAACGGTGACTTTGTCACTAACGGTGACTTTGTCGCTAACGGTGACTTTGTCACTAACGGTGACTTTGTCACTAACGGTGACTTTGTCGCTAACGGTGACTTTGTCACTAACGGTGACTTTGTCACTAACGGTGACTTTGTCACTAACGGAGACTTTGTCACTAACGGAGACTTTGTCGCTAACGGTGACTTTGTCACTAACGGTGACTTTGTCACTAACGGTGACTTTGTCGCTAACGGTGACTTTGTCACTAACGGAGACTTTGTCACTAACGGTGACTTTGTCTCTAACGGTGACTTTGTCGCTAACGGTGACTTTGTCACTAACGGTGACTTTGTCACTAACGGTGACTTTGTCACTAACGGTGACTTTGTCACTAACGGTGACTTTGTCACTAACGGTGACTTTGTCACTAATGGTGACTTTGTCACTAACGGTGACTTTGTCACTAATGGTGACTTTGTCTCTAACGGTGACTTTGTCACTAACGGTGACTTTGTCACTAACGGTGACTTTGTCTCTAACGGTGACTTTGTCTCTAACGGTGACTTTGTCACTAACGGTGACTTTGTCTCTAACGGTGACTTTGTCACTAACGGTGACTTTGTCACTAACGGTGACTTTGTCACTAACGGTGACTTTGTCTCTAACGGTGACTTTGTCTCTAACGGTGACTTTGTCACTAACGGTGACTTTGTCACTAATGGTGACTTTGTCTCTAACGGTGACTTTGTCTCTAACGGTGACTTTGTCACTAACGGTGACTTTGTCACTAACGATGACTTTGTCACTAACGGTGACTTTGTCTCTAACGATGACTTTGTCACTAACGGTGACTTTGTCACTAACGGTGACTTTGTCACTAACGGTGACTTTGTCACTAACGGTGACTTTGTCACTAACGGTGACTTTGTCACTAACGGTGACTTTGTCACTAACGGTGACTTTGTCACTAACGGTGACTTTGTCTCTAACGATGACTTTGTCACTAACGGTGACTTTGTCACTAACGGTGACTTTGTCACTAACGGTGACTTTGTCACTAACGATGACTTTGTCACTAACGGTGACTTTGTCACTAACGGTGACTTTGTCACTAACGGTGACTTTGTCACTAACGGTGACTTTGTCACTAACGGTGACTTTGTCACTAACGATGACTTTGTCACTAACGGTGACTTTGTCACTAACGGTGACTTTGTCACTAACGGTGACTTTGTCACTAACGGTGACTTTGTCACTAACGGTGACTTTGTCTCTAACGGTGACTTTGTCACTAACGGTGACTTTGTCACTAACGGTGACTTTGTCGCTAACGGTGACTTTGTCACTAACGATGACTTTGTCACTAACGGTGACTTTGTCTCTAACGATGACTTTGTCACTAACGATGACTTTGTCTCTAACGATGACTTTGTCTCTAACGATGACTTTGTCACTAACGGTGACTTTGTCTCTAACGATGACTTTGTCACTAACGATGACTTTGTCTCTAACGATGACTTTGTCTCTAACGATGACTTTGTCTCTAACGATGACTTTGTCTCTAACGATGACTTTGTCACTAACGGTGACTTTGTCTCTAACGATGACTTTGTCACTAACGATGACTTTGTCACTAACGATGACTTTGTCACTAACGATGACTTTGTCACTAACGATGACTTTGTCTCTAACGGTGACTTTGTCACTAACGGTGACTTTGTCTCTAACGGTGACTTTGTCTCTAACGGTGACTTTGTCACTAACGGTGACTTTGTCACTAACGGTGACTTTGTCACTAACGGTGACTTTGTCACTAACGGTGACTTTGTCACTAACGGTGACTTTGTCTCTAACGGTGACTTTGTCTCTAACGGTGACTTTGTCTCTAACGGTGACTTTGTCACTAACGGTGACTTTGTCGCTAACGGTGACTTTGTCACTAACGGTGACTTTGTCACTAACGGTGACTTTGTCACTAACGGTGACTTTGTCACTAACGATGACTTTGTCTCTAACGGTGACTTTGTCACTAACGGTGACTTTGTCACTAACGGTGACTTTGTCACTAACGGTGACTTTGTCTCTAACGGTGACTTTGTCACTAACGGTGACTTTGTCACTAACGGTGACTTTGTCTCTAACGGTGACTTTGTCTCTAACGGTGACTTTGTCTCTAACGGTGACTTTGTCTCTAACGGTGACTTTGTCTCTAACGGTGACTTTGTCACTAACGATGACTTTGTCTCTAACGGTGACTTTGTCTCTAACGGTGACTTTGTCTCTAACGATGACTTTGTCTCTAACGATGACTTTGTCTCTAACGGTGACTTTGTCTCTAACGATGACTTTGTCTCTAACGGTGACTTTGTCACTAACGGTGACTTTGTCGCTAACGGTGACTTTGTCACTAACGGTGACTTTGTCACTAACGGTGACTTTGTCACTAACGGTGACTTTGTCACTAACGGTGACTTTGTCACTAACGGTGACTTTGTCACTAACGGTGACTTTGTCGCTAACGGTGACTTTGTCACTAACGGTGACTTTGTCACTAACGGTGACTTTGTCACTAACGGTGACTTTGTCGCTAACGGTGACTTTGTCGCTAACGGTGACTTTGTCGCTAACGGTGACTTTGTCACTAACGGTGACTTTGTCACTAACGGTGACTTTGTCGCTAACGGTGACTTTGTCGCTAACGGTGACTTTGTCACTAACGGTGACTTTGTCGCTAACGGTGACTTTGTCGCTAACGGTGACTTTGTCACTAACGGTGACTTTGTCACTAACGGTGACTTTGTCGCTAACGGTGACTTTGTCGCTAACGATGACTTTGTCACTAACGGTGACTTTGTCACTAACGGTGACTTTGTCACTAACGGTGACTTTGTCGCTAACGGTGACTTTGTCGCTAACGGTGACTTTGTCACTAACGGTGACTTTGTCACTAACGGTGACTTTGTCACTAACGGTGACTTTGTCGCTAACGGTGACTTTGTCACTAACGGTGACTTTGTCGCTAACGGTGACTTTGTCACTAACGGTGACTTTGTCACTAACGGTGACTTTGTCACTAACGGTGACTTTGTCTCTAACGGTGACTTTGTCGCTAACGGTGACTTTGTCGCTAACGGTGACTTTGTCACTAACGGTGACTTTGTCACTAACGGTGACTTTGTCTCTAACGGTGACTTTGTCGCTAACGGTGACTTTGTCGCTAACGGTGACTTTGTCGCTATCGGTGACTTTGTCGCTAACGGTGACTTTGTCGCTATCGGTGACTTTGTCGCTAACGGTGACTTTGTCGCTATCGGTGACTTTGTCGCTATCGGTGACTTTGTCGCTAACGGTGACTTTGTCGCTATCGGTGACTTTGTCGCTATCGGTGACTTTGTCGCTAACGGTGACTTTGTCGCTAACGGTGACTTTGTCGCTATCGGTGACTTTGTCGCTAACGGTGACTTTGTCACTAACGGTGACTTTGTCGCTATCGGTGACTTTGTCACTAACGGTGACTTTGTCACTAACGATGACTTTGTCGCTAACGGTGACTTTGTCGCTAACGGTGACTTTGTCGCTAACGGTGACTTTGTCGCTAACGGTGACTTTGTCTCTAACGGTGACTTTGACTCTAACGGTGACTTTGTCACTAACGGTGACTTTGTCTCTAACGGTGACTTTGTCTCTAACGGTGACTTTGTCTCTAACGGTGACTTTGACTCTAACGGTGACTTTGTCACTAACGGTGACTTTGTCTCTAACGGTGACTTTGTCACTAACGGTGACTTTGTCTCTAACGGTGACTTTGTCTCTAACGGTGACTTTGACTCTAACGGTGACTTTGTCACTAACGGTGACTTTGTCTCTAACGGTGACTTTGTCACTAACGATGACTTTGTCACTAACGGTGACTTTGTCACTAACGATGACTTTGTCACTAACGGTGACTTTGTCTCTAACGATGACTTTGTCGCTAACGGTGACTTTGTCTCTAACGATGACTTTGTCACTAACGATGACTTTGTCACTAACGGTGACTTTGTCACTAACGGTGACTTTGTCTCTAACGGTGACTTTGTCACTAACGGTGACTTTGTCTCTAACGATGACTTTGTCTCTAACGGTGACTTTGTCACTAACGGTGACTTTGTCACTAACGATGACTTTGTCTCTAACGGTGACTTTGTCACTAACGGTGACTTTGTCACTAACGATGACTTTGTCTCTAACGGTGACTTTGTCTCTAACGGTGACTTTGTCTCTAACGGTGACTTTGTCGCTAACGATGACTTTGTCGCTAACGATGACTTTGTCTCTAACGGTGACTTTGTCTCTAACGGTGACTTTGTCTCTAACGGTGACTTTGTCGCTAACGATGACTTTGTCGCTAACGATGACTTTGTCTCTAACGGTGACTTTGTCGCTAACGATGACTTTGTCTCTAACGATGACTTTGTCTCTAACGGTGACTTTGTCACTAACGGTGACTTTGTCTCTAACGGTGACTTTGTCTCTAACGGTGACTTTGTCTCTAACGGTGACTTTGTCGCTAACGATGACTTTGTCGCTAACGATGACTTTGTCTCTAACGGTGACTTTGTCGCTAACGATGACTTTGTCTCTAACGGTGACTTTGTCTCTAACGGTGACTTTGTCGCTAACGATGACTTTGTCGCTAACGATGACTTTGTCTCTAACGGTGACTTTGTCGCTAACGATGACTTTGTCTCTAACGGTGACTTTGTCACTAACGGTGACTTTGTCTCTAACGTTGACTTTGTCTCTAACGGTGACTTTGTCTCTAACGATGACTTTGTCTCTAACGGTGACTTTGTCTCTAACGATGACTTTGTCGCTAACGATGACTTTGTCTCTAACGGTGACTTTGTCTCTAACGATGACTTTGTCGCTAACGATGACTTTGTCTCTAACGATGACTTTGTCTCTAACGGTGACTTTGTCGCTAACGATGACTTTGTCTCTAACGGTGACTTTGTCACTAACGGTGACTTTGTCACTAACGATGACTTTGTCTCTAACGGTGACTTTGTCTCTAACGGTGACTTTGTCACTAACGATGACTTTGTCTCTAACGGTGACTTTGTCACTAACGGTGACTTTGTCTCTAACGGTGACTTTGTCACTAACGGTGACTTTGTCTCTAACGGTGACTTTGTCTCTAACGGTGACTTTGTCGCTAACGATGACTTTGTCTCTAACGGTGACTTTGTCACTAACGATGACTTTGTCTCTAACGGTGACTTTGTCGCTAACGATGACTTTGTCGCTAACGATGACTTTGTCTCTAACGGTGACTTTGTCGCTAACGATGACTTTGTCTCTAACGGTGACTTTGTCACTAACGGTGACTTTGTCTCTAACGGTGACTTTGTCTCTAACGGTGACTTTGTCACTAACGGTGACTTTGTCGCTAACGATGACTTTGTCGCTAACGATGACTTTGTCGCTAACGGTGACTTTGTCACTAACGGTGACTTTGTCGCTAACGATGACTTTGTCGCTAACGATGACTTTGTCTCTAACGGTGACTTTGTCGCTAACGGTGACTTTGTCACTAACGGTGACTTTGTCGCTAACGGTGACTTTGTCGCTAACGATGACTTTGTCGCTAACGATGACTTTGTCACTAACGGTGACTTTGTCACTAACGGTGACTTTGTCGCTAACGGTGACTTTGTCACTAACGGTGACTTTGTCACTAACGGTGACTTTGTCACTAACGGTGACTTTGTCACTAACGGTGACTTTGTCACTAACGGTGACTTTGTCACTAACGGTGACTTTGTCACTAACGGTGACTTTGTCACTAACGGTGACTTTGTCACTAACGGTGACTTTGTCACTAACGATGACTTTGTCACTAACGGTGACTTTGTCACTAACGGTGACTTTGTCACTAACGGTGACTTTGTCACTAACGGTGACTTTGTCACTAACGGTGACTTTGTCACTAACGGTGACTTTGTCGCTAACGGTGACTTTGTCACTAACGGTGACTTTGTCACTAACGGTGACTTTGTCGCTAACGATGACTTTGTCACTAACGGTGACTTTGTCACTAACGGTGACTTTGTCGCTAACGGTGACTTTGTCGCTAACGATGACTTTGTCACTAACGGTGACTTTGTCACTAACGGTGACTTTGTCACTAACGGTGACTTTGTCACTAACGGTGACTTTGTCGCTAACGGTGACTTTGTCACTAACGGTGACTTTGTCACTAACGGTGACTTTGTCGCTAACGGTGACTTTGTCGCTAACGGTGACTTTGTCACTAACGGTGACTTTGTCTCTAACGGTGACTTTGTCACTAACGGTGACTTTGTCGCTAACGGTGACTTTGTCGCTAACGGTGACTTTGTCACTAACGGTGACTTTGTCGCTAACGGTGACTTTGTCACTAACGGTGACTTTGTCGCTAACGGTGACTTTGTCGCTAACGGTGACTTTGTCACTAACGGTGACTTTGTCGCTAACGATGACTTTGTCGCTAACGGTGACTTTGTCTCTAACGGTGACTTTGTCTCTAACGGTGACTTTGTCGCTAACGGTGACTTTGTCACTAACGGTGACTTTGTCGCTAACGGTGACTTTGTCGCTAACGGTGACTTTGTCACTAACGGTGACTTTGTCGCTAACGGTGACTTTGTCTCTAACGGTGACTTTGTCTCTAACGATGACTTTGTCACTAACGGTGACTTTGTCTCTAACGGTGACTTTGTCTCTAACGGTGACTTTGTCTCTAACGATGACTTTGTCACTAACGGTGACTTTGTCTCTAACGGTGACTTTGTCACTAACGGTGACTTTGTCACTAACGGTGACTTTGTCTCTAACGGTGACTTTGTCACTAACGGTGACTTTGTCTCTAACGGTGACTTTGTCACTAACGATGACTTTGTCACTAACGATGACTTTGTCACTAACGGTGACTTTGTCACTAACGGTGACTTTGTCACTAACGGTGACTTTGTCACTAACGATGACTTTGTCACTAACGGAGACTTTGTCACTAACGGTGACTTTGTCTCTAACGATGACTTTGTCACTAACGATGACTTTGTCACTAACGGTGACTTTGTCACTAACGATGACTTTGTCACTAACGGTGACTTTGTCACTAACGATGACTTTGTCACTAACGATGACTTTGTCACTAACGGTGACTTTGTCACTAACGATGACTTTGTCACTAACGGTGACTTTGTCACTAACGATGACTTTGTCACTAACGATGACTTTGTCACTAACGATGACTTTGTCACTAACGGTGACTTTGTCACTAACGATGACTTTGTCTCTAACGATGACTTTGTCTCTAACGGTGACTTTGTCACTAACGGTGACTTTGTCACTAACGGTGACTTTGTCACTAACGATGACTTTGTCACTAACGGAGACTTTGTCACTAACGGTGACTTTGTCTCTAACGATGACTTTGTCACTAACGATGACTTTGTCACTAACGGTGACTTTGTCTCTAACGGTGACTTTGTCACTAACGATGACTTTGTCACTAACGATGACTTTGTCTCTAACGGTGACTTTGTCACTAACGATGACTTTGTCTCTAACGGTGACTTTGTCACTAACGATGACTTTGTCACTAATGATGACTTTGTCACTAACGATGACTTTGTCTCTAACGGTGACTTTGTCTCTAACGATGACTTTGTCTCTAACGATGACTTTGTCACTAACGATGACTTTGTCACTAATGATGACTTTGTCACTAACGATGACTTTGTCTCTAACGGTGACTTTGTCTCTAACGATGACTTTGTCTCTAACGATGACTTTGTCACTAACGGTGACTTTGTCTCTAACGATGACTTTGTCTCTAACGATGACTTTGTCTCTAACGATGACTTTGTCACTAACGATGACTTTGTCACTAACGGTGACTTTGTCTCTAACGATGACTTTGTCACTAACGGTGACTTTGTCACTAACGGTGACTTTGTCACTAACGATGACTTTGTCACTAACGGTGACTTTGTCTCTAACGATGACTTTGTCACTAATGATGACTTTGTCACTAACGATGACTTTGTCACTAACGGTGACTTTGTCACTAACGGTGACTTTGTCACTAACGATGACTTTGTCACTAATGATGACTTTGTCACTAACGATGACTTTGTCACTAACGGTGACTTTGTCTCTAACGATGACTTTGTCACTAACGGTGACTTTGTCACTAACGATGACTTTGTCACTAATGATGACTTTGTCACTAACGATGACTTTGTCACTAACGGTGACTTTGTCACTAACGATGACTTTGTCACTAATGATGACTTTGTCACTAACGGTGACTTTGTCACTAACGGTGACTTTGTCACTAACGATGACTTTGTCACTAATGATGACTTTGTCACTAACGGTGACTTTGTCACTAACGATGACTTTGTCTCTAACGATGACTTTGTCTCTAACGGTGACTTTGTCTCTAACGGTGACTTGGTCACTAACGATGACTTTGTCTCTAACGATGACTTTGTCACTAACGGTGACTTTGTCTCTAATGATGACTTTGTCACTAACGATGACTTTGTCACTAACGATGACTTTGTCACTAACGATGACTTTGTCACTAACGGTGACTTTGTCTCTAACGATGACTTTGTCACTAACGATGACTTTGTCACTAATGATGACTTTGTCACTAACGATGACTTTGTCTCTAACGATGACTTTGTCACTAACGATGACTTTGTCTCTAACGATGACTTTGTCACTAACGATGACTTTGTCACTAATGATGACTTTGTCACTAACGATGACTTTGTCTCTAACGATGACTTTGTCTCTAACGATGACTTTGTCACTAATGATGACTTTGTCACTAACGATGACTTTGTCACTAACGATGACTTTGTCTCTAACGATGACTTTGTCACTAACGATGACTTTGTCACTAATGATGACTTTGTCTCTAACGATGACTTTGTCACTAACGATGACTTTGTCACTAATGATGACTTTGTCACTAACGATGACTTTGTCTCTAACGATGACTTTGTCACTAATGATGACTTTGTCACTAACGATGACTTTGTCACTAACGATGACTTTGTCACTAACGATGACTTTGTCTCTAACGATGACTTTGTCACTAACGATGACTTTGTCACTAATGATGACTTTGTCACTAACGATGACTTTGTCACTAACGATGACTTTGTCTCTAACGGTGACTTTGTCACTAACGGTGACTTTGTCTCTAACGATGACTTTGTCACTAACGATGACTTTGTCTCTAACGATGACTTTGTCACTAACGGTGACTTTGTCTCTAACGATGACTTTGTCACTAACGATGACTTTGTCTCTAACGATGACTTTGTCACTAACGGTGACTTTGTCACTAACGGTGACTTTGTCTCTAACGATGACTTTGTCTCTAACGGTGACTTTGTCACTAACGATGACTTTGTCACTAACGATGACTTTGTCACTAACGATGACTTTGTCACTAACGATGACTTTGTCTCTAACGGTGACTTTGTCACTAATGGAGACTTTGTCTCTAATGGAGACTTTGTCACTAATGGAGACTTTGTCTCTAACGGTGACTTTGTCACTAACGGTGACTTTGTCTCTAACGGTGACTTTGTCACTAATGGAGACTTTGTCTCTAATGGAGACTTTGTCACTAATGGAGACTTTGTCACTAACGGTGACTTTGTCTCTAACGGTGACTTTGTCTCTAATGGAGACTTTGTCACTAATGGAGACTTTGTCACTAATGGAGACTTTGTCACTAACGGTGACTTTGTCTCTAACGGTGACTTTGTCTCTAATGGAGACTTTGTCACTAACGGTGACTTTGTCACTAATGGAGACTTTGTCACTAACGGTGACTTTGTCTCTAATGGAGACTTTGTCACTAATGGAGACTTTGTCACTAACGGTGACTTTGTCACTAACGGTGACTTTGTCTCTAATGGAGACTTTGTCACTAATGGAGACTTTGTCACTAATGGAGACTTTGTCTCTAATGGAGACTTTGTCACTAATGGTGACTTTGTCACTAACGGTGACTTTGTCACTAACGGTGACTTTGTCACTAATGGTGACTTTGTCACTAATGGTGACTTTGTCACTAATGGTGACTTTGTCACTAACGGTGACTTTGTCACTAATGGTGACTTTGTCACTAATGGTGACTTTGTCACTAACGATGACTTTGTCACTAACGGTGACTTTGTCACTAACGGTGACTTTGTCACTAATGGAGACTTTGTCTCTAACGGTGACTTTGTCACTAATGGAGACTTTGTCTCTAACGGTGACTTTGTCACTAATGGAGACTTTGTCTCTAACGGTGACTTTGTCACTAACGGTGACTTTGTCACTAATGGTGACTTTGTCTCTAACGGTGACTTTGTCACTAATGGAGACTTTGTCTCTAACGGTGACTTTGTCACTAATGGTGACTTTGTCTCTAACGGTGACTTTGTCACTAATGGAGACTTTGTCACTAACGGTGACTTTGTCACTAACGGTGACTTTGTCACTAATGGAGACTTTGTCTCTAACGGTGACTTTGTCACTAATGGTGACTTTGTCTCTAACGGTGACTTTGTCACTAACGGAGACTTTGTCACTAATGGAGACTTTGTCTCTAATGGAGACTTTGTCACTAATGGAGACTTTGTCACTAATGGAGACTTTGTCTCTAATGGAGACTTTGTCTCTAATGGAGACTTTGTCACTAATGGAGACTTTGTCACTAATGGAGACTTTGTCTCTAATGGAGACTTTGTCACTAATGGAGACTTTGTCTCTAATGGAGACTTTGTCACTAATGGAGACTTTGTCACTAATGGAGACTTTGTCACTAATGGAGACTTTGTCACTAATGGAGACTTTGTCTCTAATGGAGACTTTGTCACTAATGGAGACTTTGTCACTAATGGAGACTTTGTCACTAATGGAGACTTTGTCACTAATGGAGACTTTGTCACTAATGGAGACTTTGTCTCTAACGGTGACTTTGTCACTAATGGAGACTTTGTCACTAATGGAGACTTTGTCACTAATGGAGACTTTGTCTCTAACGGTGACTTTGTCACTAATGGAGACTTTGTCACTAATGGAGACTTTGTCACTAATGGAGACTTTGTCACTAATGGAGACTTTGTCACTAATGGAGACTTTGTCTCTAACGGTGACTTTGTCACTAATGGAGACTTTGTCACTAATGGAGACTTTGTCACTAATGGAGACTTTGTCACTAATGGAGACTTTGTCACTAACGATGACTTTGTCACTAATGGAGACTTTGTCACTAATGGAGACTTTGTCACTAATGGAGACTTTGTCTCTAACGGTGACTTTGTCACTAATGGAGACTTTGTCACTAATGGAGACTTTGTCACTAATGGAGACTTTGTCTCTAATGGTGACTTTGTCTCTAATGGAGACTTTGTCACTAATGGAGACTTTGTCACTAATGGAGACTTTGTCTCTAACGGTGACTTTGTCACTAATGGAGACTTTGTCTCTAACGGTGACTTTGTCACTAATGGAGACTTTGTCTCTAACGGTGACTTTGTCACTAATGGAGACTTTGTCACTAATGGAGACTTTGTCTCTAACGGTGACTTTGTCACTAATGGAGACTTTGTCACTAATGGAGACTTTGTCACTAATGGAGACTTTGTCACTAATGGAGACTTTGTCTCTAACGGTGACTTTGTCACTAATGGAGACTTTGTCTCTAACGGTGACTTTGTCACTAATGGAGACTTTGTCACTAATGGAGACTTTGTCTCTAATGGTGACTTTGTCTCTAATGGAGACTTTGTCACTAATGGAGACTTTGTCTCTAACGGTGACTTTGTCTCTAATGGAGACTTTGTCACTAATGGAGACTTTGTCTCTAACGGTGACTTTGTCACTAATGGAGACTTTGTCACTAATGGAGACTTTGTCTCTAATGGTGACTTTGTCTCTAATGGAGACTTTGTCACTAATGGAGACTTTGTCACTAATGGAGACTTTGTCTCTAACGGTGACTTTGTCACTAATGGAGACTTTGTCACTAATGGAGACTTTGTCTCTAATGGTGACTTTGTCTCTAACGGTGACTTTGTCTCTAATGGTGACTTTGTCTCTAACGGTGACTTTGTCTCTAATGGAGACTTTGTCACTAACGGTGACTTTGTCTCTAACGGTGACTTTGACTCTAACGTGTTCAAAAAAAAAAGTACTTTCAAAGGTTTGGCTGAAGAAGCAATAAAAAAAATGTACGAAAAATCGTGGAACAAAAAAAAAGAGTGAAGAGCCCGCGGTTGAAACGAAATAAATCACAGCTCAAAGAGACAGAGAGAGAGAGAGGGAGAGACAGATGCGTGCATGGGAATTGCGTTGAGATGCAGCAAGCGGAGGAGCGGGAGGACTTAGAGAACAAAAGGCTGGACGATGATTAATGACATTTGTCATCAATTCCGACGCAAAATGAAAAAAAAATCGCCACGATGATTCCGGATGCAATGAACGTCGGAACGTCAGAATTACTCAGGCTGTAGATGTGGTCAGACCACACAACCACCCACCCACCCAGCCAACCACCAACCCAACCACCCACCCAACCACCCCACCCACCCATCCACCCACCCAACAACCCACCCAACCACCCAACCATCCACCCAACCACCCAACCAACCACCCAATCACCCACCCCACCAACCACCCCACCTCACCACCCACCCACCCAACCAACCACCCAACCACCCACTCACCCACCTACCCAACCAACCACCCACCCACCAACCACCCACCCACTCACCCACCCAACTCCCCACCCACCCACCCAACCCCCCACTCACCTACCTACCCACCTAACCACCCACCCACCAACCACCCCACCCAACCACCCAACCACCCAACCATCCAACCCCCCACCCAACCACCCCACCACCCAACCACCCACCCAACCTACCCCACCCAACCACCCACCCACCCACCCAACCACTCAACCAACCACCCACCCAACCAACCACCCACCCAACCACCACCCTACCACCAACCCACCCCAACCACCACCCACCCAACCACCACCCACCCCCCCCCCCCCACCCCACCCACCAACCCCCCACCCACCACCACCCCCCACCCAACCACCCCCACCACCCCACCTACCCACCCACCTACCCAACCACCCACCCAACCAACCACCCAACCACCCAACCACCCACCCAACCACCCAACCAACCACCTACCCACCCACCCAACCACCCACCCTACCAACCACCCACCCACCAACCACCCACCCACCACCACCCCTACCAACCAACCCACCCACCCAACCAACCACCCACCCAACCACCACCCCACCCACCCACCCAACCACCAACCACCACCCACCCACCAACCCACCCACCCAACCATCACCCACCCAACCACCACCCACCCCACCCACCCACCACCCACCCAACCACCCACCCACCCAACCAACCACCCTACCAACCAACCCACCCACCCAACCAACCACCCACCCCACCCAACCAACCACCTACCCACCCAACCACCACCCACCCACCACCCACCCACCCCACCCACCACCCACCCACAACCCACCCAACCACCCAACCATCCACCCAACCACCCAACCACCCACCCAATCACCCACCCCACCAACCACCCCACCTCACCACCCACCCACCCACCAACCACCCAACCACCCACTCACCCACCTACCCAACCAACCACCCACCCAACCACCCACCCACTCACCCACCCAACTCCCCACCCACCCACCCAACCCCCCACTCACCTACCTACCCACCTAACCACCCACCTCACCAACCACCCCACCCAACCACCCAACCACCCAACCATCCAACCCCCCACCCAACCACCCAACCACCCAACCACCCACCCAACCTACCCACCCAACCACCCACCCACCCAACCACTCAACCAACCACCCACCCAACCAACCACCCACCCAACCAACCACCCTACCAACCAACCCACCCAACCAACCACCCACCCAACCAACCAACCCCCCGACCACCCACCCACCAACCCACCCACCCAACCAACCACCCACCCACCCAACCACCCAACCACCCACCTACCCACCCACCTACCCAACCACCCACCCAACCAACCACCCAACCACCCAACCACCCACCCAACCACCCAACCAACCACCTACCCACCCACCCAACCACCCACCCTACCAACCACCCCACCCAACCAACCACCCACCCAACCAACCACCCTACCAACCAACCAACCCACCCACCCAACCAACCACCCACCCAACCAACCACCCACCCACCCAACCAACCAACCAACCACCCACCCACCAACCCACCCACCCACCCAACCAACCACCCACCCAACCAACCACCCACCCAACCAACCACCCACCCAACCAACCACCCACCCAACCAACCACCCTACCAACCAACCCACCCACCCAACCAACCACCCACCCACCCAACCAACCACCCACCCAACCAACCACCCACCCACCAACCCACCCACCCACCCAACCAACCACCCACCCAACCAACCACCCACCCAACCAACCACCCACCCACCCACCAACCCACCCAACCAACCACCCACCCAACCAACCACCCACCCACCCAACCAACCACCCAACCAACCACCCACCCAACCAACCACCCTACCAACCAACCCACCCACCCAACCACCCACCCAACCAACCAACCCCCCGACCACCCACCCACCAACCCAGCCAACCACCCACCCACCTACCCAACCAACCACCCAACCACCCACCCACTCAACCACCCAACCACCCACCCACCCAACCAACCACCCACCCACCCAACCACCCACCTACCCACCTACCCAACCACCCACCCAACCAACCACCCAACCACCCAACCACCCACCCACCCACCCAACCAACCACCCACCCACCCAACCACCCAACCACCCAACCAACCACCTACCCACCCACCCAACCAACCACCCAACCAACCACCCACCCTACCAACCACCCACCCACCCAACCAACCCCCCACCCAACCACTCAACCAACCCCCCACCCAACCAACCCCCCACCCTACCAACCACCCACCCACCAACCCACCCACCCACCAACCCAGCCAGCCTTAACAGGTGCTACTCGCTAACGGCGCTTGAGCGACAAGAGAGAGAATCAGCTCCACGGGAGAATCGTGAACATCGCGGGGGACATCGAGAGAGACGGTGGCGAGTTGGTGCTGATGGGATTGGGTATAGGGGATTGGGGGATTAGTGGTTAGGGGTGGAGTGGGTAGGGTTTTGGGTGGGGGGGAGCCTTAATCTAGCAGTAGTTAGAACTTGAGGCCACGCAATTTGAAGCCAAAAATCGAATGACTCAGTAAGGTTTGAGGCATCTTAAAGGGGCCGTCCATAAATGACGTCACGCACCGGGGGGGGGGGGGGGGGCAGACATTTGTGACGATCGGGGGGAGGGTTGGGGGGTTTGAGAAACGTGACGTCACGGCAAAATGCGAAACTTTATAAACAAATATAGACAACACGTTCTACTTAATTAAATAGACTTTTTAATAATGTTTTTTCCTACAACATCAGAGTGCAGCGCCACATTAAATACGCACTACAATGACAATAGTTTAAAGTAAAAATATATATTTTTTTCATAACTGATTTAGTTTTTAAATCCTTTATATTAAGTTCGCTTGCTTGCTTGCGCGCTTACGACCGTGCAAATCTTTCGGTCGTTTTTTAACCCACTTCCCGTGATCCAATCGAGGTGACATTTTGCACACAGACTCGTTGTGCGTGACAATTAATGTTCGTGAATTTTTTTTCTCCAAAATTTTACACTTTTTAGGACAAAAATATTATACTTAATTACCAATTGCTTAATGGTGCAATGCAATCATCTGACCCATAGGTGGCAGCCATCTCAAGCCAGAGGATATAAAGGCTTTATAGTGAAAAACTTTGTTTTTACGGGTTAAATTTTTTGATGTTCTTGGCTACGTGCGCTACCCACAGGGGGCTCAGTGAACCGACTTTGCCTGTAGACTCCCGCTACCAATCCTCCTCCCCCTACCCCCACGAGACCAGCACGACCTCCGTCTAGAAAAAAAAAGTAATAAAAAAAAATACTTTAACGTCGGGAATAATATCGGTGCCATTTACCAGAAAACAAATCTTTAGAAACACGATTAATGCGCGATGAGCAAAACGTCTGCCCGTTTCGATTCCTGAGCCCTGAAGACAAATCAATAGAATCTCTCTCCCTCCCTCCCCTCTCCCTCTCTCCAATCCCCCCCTCCCTCCCCGCCCTCCCTCCCTCCCCTCTCTCCCATCCCCACCTCCCCTCTCCCTCTCTCCAATCCCCACCTCCCAACCTCCCTACCCCCTCCCTCCCTCCCCCCTCCCCCCCTCACACCCACCCCACCTCCCCCCTCCCTCCCCCCTCCCTCCCTCTCCCCTCCCCCCCTCACACCCACCCCCACCTCCCCCCTCCCTCCCCCCTCCCTCCCTCTCCCCTCCCCCCCTCACACCCACCCCCCCTCCCTCCCTCCCCCCTCCCC